>NC_138384.1:11806687-11925343 GCF_054177405.1 Leptonychotes weddellii | reverse complement strand
GGTCTTTTTCAAGTCTTGCTCAAACCTCTTGCTATGATCTGCGAAAGCAGCAGCTAAGTTGAGGTGAAGGCAAGAAAAGGAAACCATGTGAGAAAAAAAATGCCTTCTTACCTGTTCACCCAAGAGGACGTGGTCTTCCAGGGCTTTGCGGAGGATTTTAACAGGCTTTAGGACTGGAGCAGGTGCCCAGGAGCTGGGGGCAGTGGGTACCAGGTGGGAGAGGCTGCGGCTTCCCTTAGCCCGCAATCCGGGCTTCCCGACTGATGAGAAGGGCGGGGAAAGCAGGCCACTGCAGCTCCTGATTCAGAAACTGAAGCCAGCAAGGGCGGGGCAGGGCCACGTGTCCCCAGCCTGCCTTAGGAGTGCTGGTAGGAGGGGGCCACAAACCCAGACGATCAGCCAGGAACTGTTTCCTGACTCAGAGGGCCTGGCAAGTTAATGGCAAGAGTCCCCAGAATCAGATTTTGGCTCCCAAGCAGGTTGGGGCATTTTAAGCGGCTACCCTAGCTCCTCTCCATAACACATTTACTCTGGCAAAAAAACTCTTACAAAACTTAATAAAACTGAATGATGTGGAAATGACTACAGTGCATGTGTACACAGAGGGACAGATTGAGAAAAGGCCTTTGATAAATATCACCACTGCCGAGGACCAATCAATTACCCAGTGTACAGATAGAGACATGAGCCCAGAGAGATGAAGTATCTAACCTAAGATCACAAAGCCAGGGCTTCCTGACATGACTTCTAATGTAACTCATGGTAGGACACACAGCACAGGGAGTTCCTGAGGACACAGAAGTGAGGCCCTTTACTCAGCCTCATCTCCGAGAATAGGGACACTTTCACTTTGCTGGGGTCAATGGAATGCTGAGAATGGTTCTGCCCAGCAGAGTTCTGTGGGCACCACGGGGCAGCTCCATCTCCACCTAGTTTTCACAGTGAGCTCCCTATTATTTGGAGTTGTTAGGGGTGGGCCAACCCTCCAAAGGATCCTTTAGCTCTTCCACCAGTGGATATAACCAACAGGGATCAGGGGACAGGGGAAGAGCTGTGTTCAAAGCATCAAACTATTCAAGACAATAATTTGTAGTGTTTCTCTGAATGGGAGCACAGAATTTTTATTAAGGGGCCCCTTATTAACATCTAGGATTCCATAGCATCTAGTTTGAAAAATGATAGCCTAGAAGATGTTAACATGTCTTACTCTGAATGTCAACGCCTGGCACAAGTGGTTGTTCAAGAAATGATTTCTCAGTTGGGGTGACAAAACTGGATTCCTGGTTTGGCCCTGAACTTCCAGCAGGACAAGGCCCACACTGGAATGCACTTGGCTAATTCTCCACCCTCATCCCCAAGGCTGTGACTACCCCAGCCTCACCCTCCCCTCTACAAGGCCTTGACAGACAGTCACGGGGCCTGCTGGGAAGGCAGGACAGAGTGGAGATGACGGTGGCACAGCCACAGGATCTCATGAGAGCCTCACAGAAGTCCAAATAAACTCCACTGTGCCCTCTGGGTCCCCTCGCTTGGAATGTCACTTCCTTTCAAAGCCTTGCACATAGGACTGCGTTCAAGATGGAGATGGCTCTAGACATCCCAGGGTTTCAGACCCAAGTTCAGCAGCCGTGCCTCCTCATCCCCTGGAGGCTCAGCAAAAGCACTTTGCTGTTACCATGACCCCTGAAGGTTGATTTTATTCTACTTTACAGACAGGAAACTGAGACCATGCTTAGAGACTGGTGAACCCAGGTCATCGGACTCTGTGTTCAAGGCTCTGTCTATGGCCTTCACTCCTACTTGGCATTTGGCAGACAGGATTTTGATTGACTGTTTTCCGTGGTAAAGTGGCCTTTCTCCAGCTGCAGCATCAGCTCGGTAAAGGCAAAGGGTTCCCCAGCCTGCCTTAACAACACTAGGCCCTAATAACCCACAGTAAATGTTGATGCTTCTCATGACCATCATGTCACTAGCCTATACACATCTATTCATGGCCCCAAATTATTAAACGTGTGAAAACCCTCCCCAAATGAACTAATTCAAAGTAACTCTCATTCCCTGAGATTTTGTTTGCTGTCAGATAAGGCAAGTTCTAAGTTCTGCTGGTAGGGCTGTGAATGAAAATGTGAAGGCTCTAGAAGGCAGAGGTGGGGAACTGAGATGGGTTTGCCTCTGGGATTACAACAAAACCCACTGGGTACTGGCTTCTAGATTTGGGAGGTGAAGGTAGGGTCGGGTGGTGACAGGCCTTGAGCTACTTCCAGTTGAATCTCTCAGCTTTTTGCCCCCAAACTGCAATTTATTTATTTGGCTTCATTTTGAGTAAGAAACACTGTTCCCTCATTCCCCACCTGACCTAATGATTTCTAAGTCTGATGACCACCAGATTGTGAAATATACATATGCCCAGACACCAGCAGAGTTTAAGAGTAATCTGGGGACAAAATCCAGCAATCTATTCTGACAAACAGATGATCCTAATGTCCAGTTGGAGTTAAAAAACCACTACACATTGCAACAGGTTTCTTTCTGTTTCTGGACTGAAAATGTATGGTTGCCCACCCTCCACCTCCTCATTTTTCAGATTTGGGATCTTCTGACTTTTTCCAGAAGTCACAAGGCTGTGCCTGTTTTATCTGAGGAGATCAGAGACATGAGACTTAGGCTCTTCAGAAACTTGTTGCCAGGATCTCTGGCAGACTCACCAAAACTACTAGGTTATAAAACTTCTAGGTGCAAAGCAGACCTGCAAGGAGGTGGCACATAGTAGGTGCTTGGTAAGTATTGGTGGAATAAATATCTTCTAGCGGGTTGGTTATGTCTTCTGATGTTGGCCTTCATGCTTCTACAGAAAGTTGGCTATGCCGGTGCAGACTGGTGAAGGGGACTCTTCTGAATGCTGTGTAGTGTGTATCTGCTGATTTCAGTTTGCTCAACTACACACAAGCCCCATACATTGGGCTAACAGATCCTCAAATGTAGTACATCAGCCACTGACCACAGGTGGTCACTGACTCCCTACCACGTACCCATGAGTAAGCCATCTGGCCCCCACACTGTTATTTTTTTGGACAAGGTTTGATTTCAGCAGCAGAGATGGTTCTTCTGAGGTCTTGATATAGCCCTTGAATGTGTTTTAAAGATACAGTAAATAAAATATTCACATATAACACTCCATATGCAAGTGAGCAAGTAGATGACTCAGGCAAACACGTGTCATTTCTTTTTTGAACAGAAACAAAATTTAGGAATTTTTTTTAAAAAATCGGAAGGCAGCTTGATCTCATCTGAAGAATGTTCCCAACATTTCTGGCTTCCCACTAATGAGAAACTCAAGAGAGGCTGCATCACAGGAGCAGCATACATTCTGAAGACCAGTGCTCCTCCCATGAGAGGCGTGAACTCCAAGACCCTTTCCCAGCCACAGCAGTCTTGCTAGCAATACATTCAAAAAAGCCAAGAAAATCAACATTCCATCCACAGCCCAACTTGAGCGCCCCCCACCCCAGGAATGCTATTCTTGGCAAGAGATCTTCCAAAGGAAACGACATCTGCAGAACCTCTAACTGTGAGGTCAGGGAAAGATGAGGCAGCTGAAAACTTTTCAGTCCCTTCTTAGATCCAAGTTACAGGGACCTAACAGAGCAGCAGGATGGGAGCAATCCTAGCAACTAAGGGCAAATGTCTCAGGGTCTTAACATTATCCCTTCTGAGTTCCATGGCAGACTCCGATGCGTCGTCAGGCTACAAAGAGTTTCCCATTTACCTGGCTGCTCAGTTAAACCAAAGGAGTTGATTAGTCCCCCTTAAAACCTACAGAGATGGGATTTGTAACTCAGCCTCATCCTATCATCAAATTTTATTAAACACATTTTGGAGCTTCTGGAGCAACAGCTATGAACTAGACAAAATTCCTGAGCTCAACAGATTCAAGCCTAACTCCCTGTGCCTATGCTCCAGAAATTGTACTTGCAGACCACACGCAAATTTATGGACAGACAGGTGAAGGAAGCTCAACAGCGATAATTCCTGGATATGACACCTAAAGCAGAAGCAACAAAATGAAAAACAAAAAAAAAGTGGGACTACATCAAACTAAAAAGCTTCTGCACAAAAAGAAAAATCAACAAAGTGAGAAGACAACCAACAGAATGGGAAAAATTATTTGCAAACCAAGTATCTAGATAGAGGGGTTAACATCCAAAATATACAAAGAACTCAGACAACACAATAGCAAACAATTAATCCCATAAAAAAACGGGCAAAGGGGAACATTAATTCAAAAGGATACATGCACTCCTATGTTTCCTGCAGCATTATTTACAGTAACCAAGATACAGAAGCCGCCCAAATGTCCATCAATAGATGGATGAAGATGTGTATATATACTATGGAGTATTACTCAGCCATAAACAAGAATGAAATCTTGCCATATGCAATGACATGGATAGAGCTAGAGAGTATAATGCTAAGTGAAATAAGTCAGTTAGAGAAAGACAAATACCATATGATTTCATTCATATGTAGAATTTAAGAAACAAATGAACAAAGAAAAAAAAAAACCCAGACTCTTAAATACAAACAACAAACTGATGGTTGCCAGAGGGGAGGGATTGTGAGGAGGGGTGAAACAGAGAATCAAGAGTACACTTATCTTTTTTTTCTTTTAAGATTTTATTTATTTGAGAGAAAGAGAGAGAGTGCGTGCACTTGGGCAGAGGGGGAGGGAGAGGGAGATAATCTTAAGCATGTGGGGCTTGATCTCACGACCGAGATCATGACCTGAGCCAAAAGCAAGAGTTGGACTGAGCCACCCAGGCGCCCCTAGAGTACACTTATCTTAATGAGCACTGAGTAATGTGTAGAATTTCTGAATCATTATTTTGCACACCTGACACTATTTTTTTTTTTAAGATTTTATTTATTTATTTGACAGAGAGAGAGAGAGACACAGCGAGAGAGGGAACACAAGCAGGGGGAGTGGGAGAGGGAGAAGCAGGTTTCCCGCTGAGCAGGGAGCCCGATGCGGGGCTCGATCCCAGGAACCTGCGACCATGACCTGAGCCAAAGGCAGACACTTAACGACTGAGCCACCCAGACGCCCCACACCTGACACTATTAACACTGGTAATTATACTTCAATTAAAAAAATGGGCAAAGGAACTTAATAGACATTTTTCCAATGCAGATACATTATAGATAGATGGCCAAAAGACACATGAAAAGATGCTCAGCGTCACCAGTCATTAGGAAATGCACATCAAAACCACAATGAGATACCACCTCAAGCCTGTCAGAATGGCTATCATCAAAAAGACAAGATAAGAAATGCTGGAGGGCGCCTGGGTGGCTCAGTTGGTTAAGCGACTGCCTTCAACTCAGGTCATGATCCCGGAGCCTGAAATCGTGTCCCACATTGGGCTCCCGGCTCAACGGGGAGCCTGCTTCTCCCTCTGACCCTCTCCCCTCTCATACTGTTTCTCTCTCTCAAATAAATAAATAAATAAAATCTTAAAAAAAAAAAAAAGAAGAAAGAAAGAAATGCTGGAGAGGATGTGGGGGAAAGGGAACCCTTGTGCACTGCTGGTGGGAATATAAGCTGGTGCAGCCACTATGGAATATAGTATGCAGAATCCTCAAAAAATTAAAAATAAATCTGCCCTATGATCTAGCTATTCCACTTCTGGGAATATATCTAAAGGAAATGAAAACACTTAAGTCAAAAAGGTATCTGTACCCACAAGTTCACAGCAGCGTTATTTACAATAGCCAAGACACAGAAACAACAATCACAGATTAATGAATAAAGAAACTGTGGTATCTCAACAAATGGTGCTGGGAAAACTGGACAGCTACATGCAAAAGAATAAAACTAGACCACTTTTTTGCATCATAAACAAAAATAAACTCAAAATGGATGAAAGACCTAAATGTGAGACCTGAAACCATAAAAATCCTGAGAGAGCACAGGCAGTAATGTCTCTGACATCGGCCATGCCAACATTTTTCTAGATAGGTCTCCTGAAACAAAGGGAGATAAAAGCAAAAATAAACTACTGGGATTACATCAAAATAAAAAGCTTTTGAACAACAAAGGAAACAATCAACATAACTAAAAGGGAACCTACTGAATGGGAGAAGACACCTGGCAAATGACATATTTGATAAAAGATCAGTATCCAAAATATAAAGAACTGATACAACTCAATACCCCCCAAAAAACAAATAATCCAATTAAAGAGTGGGCAGAACACACGAACAGACATTTCTCCAAAGACAGCCAACAGACACACAAAAAGGTGCTCAACATCATTCATCATCAGGGAAATGCAAATTAGAATCACAATGAGGTATCACCTCACACCTGTCAGAATGGCTAAAATCAAAAAACAAGACACAGTGTTAACAAGTGTTGGTGAGGATGTGGAGAAAAAAGAATCCTCATGCACTGTTGGTGGGGATGCAAACTGGTGCAGCCACTGTGCAAACAGTATGAAGGTCCTTCATAAAGTTAAAAATAGAATTACCCTACTATTCAGTAATCGCACTACCAGGTTCTCACCCAAAAAATACAAAAACACTAACCAAAGGGATACATGCACCCCTATGTTTATAGCAGCATTACTTACAACAGCCAAATTACAGAAGCAAACCAAGTGTCCATCAATAGATGAGTAGATAAAGATGTGGTATGTGTAAACACACATACACACTCAGCCATTAAAAAAAGAATGTAATCTTGCCATTTGCAATGACACTGATGCAGCCAGAAAGTATAATGCTAAGCAAAATTAAGTCTGAGAGAAAGACAAATATCGTATTATCTCACTCATCTGTGGAATTTAAGAAACAAATGAGAAAAGGAAAAGAAAGAGACAAACCAAGAAACAGACTCTTAACTATAGAGAACAAAAACAGATGGTTACCAGAGGGGAGGTGGGTGGGGGGATGGGGGAAATAGGTATGGGGATTAAAAGTACACTTATCATGATGAGCACTAACACAGAATTATGGAATTACTGTATTACTGTACACCTGAAACACTAAACACACTGTATACTGAAACACAATAGAATACTCTATGTTAACTATACTGGAAAATAAAAAACTTAATAAAAGAAGTTGCGGTATATATATGCAATGGAGTATTACTCATTTAAAAAAAAAACCACAAGGAAATCTTGCCATTAGCGACACCAGCAGACCTTAATTTAAGGGCATTATGCTAAGTGAAGTCAGAAGAATACTGTATGATATCATTTATCCGTGGAATCTAAAAAAACATCAAACTCCTAAAAAGGAGATGAGATCTGCAGTCGGGAATGGAGGGATGGCAGTGGTGCTAGAGCAAGGTGGTCAAAAGGTATCAACTTCCAGTCATAGTAAGTATTAGAGATGTAATGTAAAACATGACTATAGTTAACACTGCTATGTGATGTATATGAAAGTTGTTCAGAGAGTAGATCATAAGTGCTCATCACAAAGAGAAAAAAAGTATTTTTGCTGCTTTTTATTCTATCTCTGAGAGGGTGAATGTAATCATTTCACAATATATATACATAAGCCAAACCATTGTGCTGTACACTTTAAACTTATACAGTGATTTATGTCAATTATACCTCAAAGCTGGGGGGATAAAAAGAAGAAGAAGATAGCAGGAGGGGAAGGATGAAGGGGGGAAATCGGAGGGGTAGACGAACCATGAGAGACGATGGACTCTGAAAAACAAACTGAGGGTTCTAGAGGGAAGGGGGTGGGAGGATGGGTTAGCCTCATGATCGGTATTAAAGAGGGCACGTTCTGCATGGAGCACTGGGTGTTATGCACAAACAATGAATCATGGAACACTACATCAAAAACTAATGACGTAATGTATGGTAATTAACATAATAAAAAATGCATAGAAAAAAAAAATCTTTCCAGCTGTTAAAATTCTGGTAGAGAAATCAAGTCCAGAGAAGTCTCCTCAGTTAACAGAGCTGAAATGTTATCTGTATATCCCTCACCACTCTATCTTATCTAGCAACCTTTTGGGTACATCAACAGAGAATGTGATAAAGTCAACAGACACACCAAAGGTAAAGCAGTGTAAGGGGAAAAGAAAACATCATAACCTGCGTACCGGGTGGGGAGAGAAGGAGACTCCGAAAGGAAAATGGAAGACTTCACTGTCTCTTCCTGACCTAAGTCCCAAATACATTAAGAACTCGGTTTGGCTCAATAAGCTCCCACCATGTGCTGAGCTGGATGCTGGGTATTTTAGGTATATGCCCTCATTTTATTCTCACACCAACCCTGTTTATCTCCATGTTAGGGTGACGCCAACCTGCCTTACCAATGTCACAGAGGCAAAGACTTGACTGAATTCAGGCCTGTGAGTTCATGTCTAGACTTGTTTGCAAGTTCCGATTCCAGACTTAGCATTTCAGAATCTTTAGGGGGAAAGTGCCCAGGAATCTCTATTGAGTGGCTTAAGGGATGATTTTCATGATTAGGGAAATTTGAGAGAAAAAAAAAACATACAAACAAAATTTGTACTCCCTGAAGACATAGGGTCACTTTTTTGGTAAATGTAGGGACCCTTAGGAACCAAGATGCTGTCTCAAGTAAGGCTGAGCAACACATTAAGGGACTTAAATGTAGCTTATATGACAGCTCTCCCTTTACCTTCTACAGATGGGGGAACCAAGGCTCATAAATTTTAAATGGCTTTCCATGGGGTGCCTGGGTGGCTCAGTCATTAAGCGTCTGTCTTCGGCTCAGGTCATGATCTCAGGGTCCTGGGATCGAGCCCCACACCAGGCTCCCTGCTCAGCGGGAAGCCTGCTTCTCCCTCTCCCGCTCCCCCTGCTTGTGTTCCTTCTCTCGCTGTGCCTCTCTGTCAAATAAATAAATAAAATCTTTAAAAAAAGAAAAAAAAATGGCTTTCCCAAATTCACTCAGCTGTTACCTGGCCAAACCAGATTGCCTGACTATAGCTCTTTCTACTATAAACACATTTTGATTGTTTCACACGTCAAAGCTTTTTCTCCCTACTAGGCTATTAAGTTCAACTGAGCAGGCCCGGTGAATTTCTTACTGTGCTTATTATTAGTACAATGCTCAGAATATTATTAGCTCATGATTTGCTGTCATCTACCAGTTAACCTTTTGCAATATGCACCCACATTTCTGTGACAATCCACGGAGTTTGTTATCATTTTTCCTGGACTTTGGGTTAGAGGAATGGGAAAGGAACATCATAATATGAAACCTTTGCCTGGCCTACCTGTAGCTCTCCAGTGGGGCAATACTCAGATGACCACACATTCCCAGCTGTGGTAAAAGATCTAAAATTAAGATTCAATATTATATGCTATAAAATCAAAAAGGCTTCAAATGGCCTAATTACAAGTTTCCCTCCCAACTCTGCCCTTATGGATAAGGTTCCCTACCCTAAACCTAAACCCTCCTTATCAAAGGACTATACCATTCCTGCTCATTTCTAGGCAGCAGGTTTCAGTTCAGGTCAGTCTATGGATTTATTCGAACAAGCCAATCACAATCACATCTTCCCACAGGAAGCAGGAGGCACCCCACCTTCTTGATATTCTAAAGGCTGCCTCCCTCCCAAAGCCCCCAGTTTACTTGGTTAAGTGCAACCCCCATGTGGCCTTGCATGGCATGCAGTGTTCTTTTCCCCTTGGCTATGATTTTGTAACTAATAAACTGCTGTCTGTGCCACCCAAAAAAAAAATCCTAATTCTACAGAGAGATCAAGTTTTCCTTTCTTACACAAACCCCCTATGACTACAGGAAGATGTACTTCAGGAGAAAACTGGACACAAGGGGCCACTACTCAAGCATCTATGCAAAGTTTCCCAGACTACTACATGTCAACATCAGACAACCTGACAGACTAAATGGAATGGGTTTAGGTAGGCGCCACAGAAAAAATGAGCCCTACAATTAGGCCATGAAAATATAATTCAGAAGTGTCATCTGCTATGTGATCAGTGAGATAACTGAGAAAGTGTTATCTAGAGATTCAACTCCTAGCAAAACCTGGATCTCTGCTGGCTGCTCTAAAACCTAGTCATGATTAGAGATAACGCAGCGTGAGGAACCCTCTCTACATTGGACTGTGGGCTGCTCAGGGCAAAGGTTGTGTCTAATCACCTCCATTCCTGATTCTAACCCAGTGCTGGCCACAGAGAATCTGCTCATGGAAGTGGCTGAGCCTATGCACATGAAAGAATGTTTTACTCTGTGAAAGACTGAGAACAGCAGTGAGCTCAGGTCTCTCCAAGTTCAGTGAAACTGGGGAACTGCCTGGAAGATTAAGGCTGCCTTTTTAGGTGTGGACACTTGCAGCTGAGAGGCTACCAGTGCTGCGTCCTCATACTCCAAAGGCCCTCCAGAGCTTGCCTAAGATGTCCACTGCAGACAGGGCTCCCCCTCTCCCCCGCCCCCCAACGGTTACCCATGAGCCTTTAAATAGGGACCACATATACTCTGTTCCCAAGGGCAGGTTAGTATCTGGGTTCTTCTGTACTTACTGATCCTTCCTAGGAGTCATATGGCAAACGATCATTTCAGGAGCTGTAGAAGTAAAGGGAGCATCTGTTAAGAGACCACCCAACTGGAATGCATGCCAAATCCTTCACTCTAAGACCTCAAAGTAGAAAGAAGCTAAAACAGGGGAGAAGAAATCAGCCACCATTCCTCGATATCCAATGGGAAAAAGCGTGACTGACCACATGGTTATTATTGAGCCCAAGCTTCATCTGCATAGCAAAAAGAACTAGAGGAAGCCAAAAAACCACCCCAGAGCTGGGAGTGTGAGGCCACAAGGTGCCAGAAATACAAACAGGTAGCTGGAAGGAAGGAAGGATACTCCATTCTTCCTGCTCTAACTCAGGCTCAAATTTCCCACCTAAATTCCCACCCCCAGAAAAGACACATGGACACAAGCCACCGTTAAAACTAGATTTGTATTTCTGGTTAGATTCCAGAGTGGCAGAACTCAGGAGTTATACTATATTCAACCTGGTCCCCACCTCAGCTTGCCTCCCTCCCTCCCACAAAGGTAACATTGTACAAAACTATATTTACAGGAAAACCAGTTAAAAACTAAGGGTGTATACAAAAGTAGACAAGAGAGCCAGAAATATCAATGCAGGGAAAGCTTTGGGGAAGAGGGAACATCTTATTACACACCAGAACCTGGGATCAATGTATTATGTACTAGTCAGAAAGAAGCATAGCAAATTTCAGTGCCAATTTTAGGGGGAACCAGTCAGTCCAGGGAAAGAGTGGATAGGAAAGACCTACTAGCTTTAATATTACAAAGTCTTAATTATCCAGCCACCCTTCTGCCATATGGGTTCAGAGTCATGTGGTGGGGGAAACATAACAGACTCTCTGACACAAGTCCCACAGGAAAAGAAAGGGCTCAGAAGGCATAGCGGGTCCGGATGTCCTCAAGCTTCTTGGACACCTCAGGTGGGGTTCGGTCCAGTTCTTCAGAGACGTTCTTCTGTTTGTTGGGCTCCATGGAGTTGAACTGCTCACAGAGATCTCCATCTATCACATTCTAAGACACAGAAAAGTGAGGAAGAAATAGGTCAAATGCTTAAAGAAAGTGCCACATGCTAAAGCAGCTGCAAGAAAAGCTTTTATTCTCTCAGATATCTGAACCATTTACAGAGCCAGGAACACTACTCTAAGTTCATCCTTAGTGTCCCGTTTTCAGAGTAGCAAAACTGGGTGAAGGCTCTTCTCTGGCTGGGGTCTGCTCCGGGGGAAGAGGTCCCTGAATATCACCAGCCATTCCTCTCCCCCTCCCCGCCCCATTACTGCCTCCATCAATCCACTCCTTTGATTCTCCTTCATTCAGGACTGTTCTGATTTTTAAGGGAGGGAGGGCCACAGAAAAGACAAGTTACATGGGGCGACGATGCCCCCTTTCAACCCAGATTTCCAACAAAGACAAACCTTAACAGGGAAGTAATAGGAACGAAAGCTGAGGTGGTCTCGCCCACAGAGAGGGGGATGCTCAGACCGCAGGTGCATTTCTACATGTTGGAAGAAGTCATGGTCCTGGTAGAAGAAACAAAAAAATCTGTCACTAAAAGAAAAAAGGGATTTCAACTACTAGTCTACGGTTTCCAGAAGCACAATGAACAGACAAACCATTGATTTTTTTTTACCATCCAAAAAGATGTTAACTATCCAACTGCTCCTCTGACAACCACAGGTTTTCCTGCTACAAGATATCTAAACCTGAAAGAAACCCCACCTGTATTTGCAAAACACAAGAGAACACCACATGTAAAGACTGATTTGTGAAGTCAGATTCCTGATCCCAGCTTCCTTAGCTGGAATGACATAACCCAATTCAGCCAATCCTAGAGTTGACTTGAGGAGGCAGGAAGTACACAGTCTACAACACTGTAATGATCATCATTCCTAGTCCGTGGGGTGTGATTCTGGGGCTTTGGCCTCTAACTAATCCTATACCCACACCAGAACTGAACCAGACCCGGGGTGCCTGGGCGGCTAGGTTGCTTAAGTGTCAGACTCTTGACTTCGGCTCAGGTAATGACCTCAGGGTCCTGGGATCAAGCCCCATGTTGGGCCCCGTGCTCAGTGAGAGTCTGCTTGAGGATTCTCTTTCCCTCTCCCTCTGCCCCTTCCCCTGCTCTCTCTCTAAAATAAATAAATAAATCTTTAAAAAAGAACTAAACCAAACCCTGGTACAGTATAAAAACAAATGGCTTGGGTGGGGGGGATCAGGATTCCTATCTTCCCAGGTACTTCTGTCACCTTATAAAATTTCCAGAACATCCCTAGCTACATGTGGGGACAAAAGATTTGCCCTCTTAGGCTGATTTAGCACCAAGAAACAACCCTGTGAAGGAAAAGGCCAGAAGAGTATGGGAGATTTCACCTCATGGGATGTGAATGGGACAAGGATTCCAATTCCTCCTGACAAGGTGGTATAGACAAGTGATTCTGAGCCTCCAGGGATCAGTGTGGTCTTCTGTAATGACAGCACTGTCTCGCCCACATGGTAGTTCATGATCACCTCTGCCTGTAAGTTGAAAACAGACTAGTAACTATGTGTGCCCTCCGGACCTGTTCTAGATTCCCAAGAGCAAGCAGTACCTCCAAAGGGCAGATTTCACCTTCTTTTAAATACAAACAATACTAACATTTAAAAATACTTTAGAGGGGCACCTGGGTGGCTCAGTTGGTTAAGCGACTGCCTTCGGCTCAGGTCATGATCCCAGGGTCCTGGGATCGAGCCCCACATCGGGCTCCCTGCTCAGCTGGAAGCCTGCTTCTCCCTCGCCCACTCCCCCTACTTGTGTTCCCCCTCATGCTGTCTCTCTCTCTCTCTCTATTAAATAAATAAATAAAATCTTTAAAAATAAATAAATAAATAAAAATACTTTAGAATGTTCTTAACATTTACTTGAGATTAATGTCCTCACAATGCTGAAGTTAGATCATTTCTGGTAAGTCCCACACTGGGCTCCTTGCTCCGCAGGGAGCCTGCTTCTCCCTCTGCCTGCCGCTCCCCCTGCTTGTGAGCTCTCTCTGACAAATGAATAAATAAAATCTTAAAAAAAAAAAAAAAAGAAAGAAAAAAGGCAGCAATCATAGACTTGCTCTCTAAAACATATCTATTTTAAAAGTCCAGAGTTGCTCTACTACAGAAGCATATGCCTACAGGAGAAAAGTAAAGAGCCCAGAACAACCCCTCAAAAAAGAGCTGGTTAGTACCAGGAATGACCCTGTGCAACAATTTTTTCCAAGGAACACACTATGCTCTAGTCACTGCTAAAATGTCTTGGAAAATTCCATTTTGTAGTGATAAAAATGGAATGGTGACTTGGTCATTGTACATCAAGCCCAGCATCTACCCATCAGAGGCTATGAAAGGATTTCCATGTGCAGGAGAGTACTCAGCATAATCATGTGCACTGCAGGTAGCTGACTAAAAAAATGTTCCCTCGGGGTACCTGGGTGGCTCAGTCGTTGAGTGCCTGCCTTCGGCTCGGGTCATGATCCTGGGGTCCTGGGATCGAGCCCCACATCAGGCTCCCTGCTCAGCGGGAACCCTGCTTCTCCCTCTCCCACTCCCCCTGCTTGTGTTCCCTCTCTGTCTCTCTCTCTGTCAAATAAATAAATAAATAAATAAAATCTTTAAAAAAAAAAAAGTTCCCTCAATGTGGGTCATGGGGAATGTACCCTGAAGGCTGGCACCTCCCTTCGGGGTCCCTTCTGCAATCTTACCTTCTGAGAGGCCCCGTTGAGCAAGCCCCGGTCCCACAGGGCTTTGTTTCCTGTGGGATCCTCATCCACTTCGTCATTGGTATTAGGTGGGAGCCTCACCTATAAGGAAGTGACATAAGTCACAGGGCTGGGTCATGCACCAACTCACCTGCATCACCAAGCAACATGTTTGCCCCAGATCCTTGACAAAAGCAAGCCTGGACACGACCTTCGGCAGAGGCCTGAGCCTGTCTCCTACAACCTGGTGTCTAAGTGACAACCTCAAGAGATTCAACCCATGAGCAAGGACAAAACAAAGGCTATAGAACATAAACAAAAGAAGTCAAACTGGGCTTAGAAAGAGAAGCCAAAATTCTTGCAAAAGTAAAAATAAATATTACTCATTAGCTCAAGTGAAACCTATCATCACTATTAAATCATATTCCATAAGGAGGGAGATGGACCAGACTAAAAGACTGATAAGAATGGGGTGCCTGGCTGGCTCAGTAGAGTAGGCGACTCTTGATCTCAGGGTTGTGAGTTTGAGCCCCATGTTGGGTGTAGAGAATATTAAAAAATAGTAATAATAAAATCTTTAAAAAATAAAAATAAAGACTGATAAGAGGGCACCTGGGTGGCTCAGTTGGTTAAACGTCTGACTTCAGCTCAGGTCATAATCTTAGGGTCCTGGATCAAGTCCCACATCGGGCTCCCAGCTCATGGGGGAGTATGCTTCTCCCTCTCCTTCTGCCCCTCCCCCCGCCCCCGGCCTGCTCATGCTCTCTCTCTCTCAAAAATAAGTAAAATCTTTAAAAAAAAAAAAAAAGAGGGCTTAAAGAACACAAAGTTTCCTTTTTAGAACTGGCCTTACTAGGATTGAATTTTATACCTATTTTCAATTTCCATATTAGAGATCATAGTCCTGGGTCCTTGACTTTACCACCGAAAATAGCCAGCTTTCCTACACATCAGTGTAACCCATGTAAACATCAACTCACCACACAAATGTTGCCAAACTTGTCTGCCCCAGCCACAGTATCATAGTCCAGGAGGCTAGCTGTAGTGACCCATCGTGGGTAAGTATCATCGGCGAAAATGATAAGCTGGTTCTCATTACGCTTGTATCGAACCCAGATGAAACTTTCTTGGACATCAGACACAATTACCCTGTGTCCAATAGTCTGGATCCCAGAGATGTAATTGGCAATATGCTGGGGAAAAACAAGGACATCAATGGGTATAGCCTTGAAATTCAGAACCCAGAGAAAGTCCAGCTTCCCCTGATTGTAATGTATATATAGGGCCTACAGAATGGCAGTCAATAAAGTCCTAAAAGATGGAAAAAGAGCTAACTGGTTTTAATACAGTGGATATGTATGCTCAATTCTCACAGTTAAATACTCTGTAGTAGCAAACAGGACAGAAATCTGGTTCTTAGTTTGAAGAAGTCAAGAAACCCACCTAACTTCTGTCCTTCTCAAGTCTCAAAGGCCTAATTAATTCTAAGCCTGGAACTGAGGAACTACAAGGTCCTAAAAAGTCATAGAATTTTAAGTTACTGTCTACCATACCGCCAATGTTTCCTCCTTCCTCACTAGCTAGTTCTGAGGCCCTGTACCAGCATATTTACCTTGTTCTCACACTTTCGGAGTAACTTCTTCTTCCCCAGATCATAAACTCGCAGAAGCTTCCCCACACCAATCAACACCCTCCCCTGGAATGGGGCAATGGCAGCAGGGACCTCTTCCACTGGAGTCTGTGAGACGAAAAACAGCCAATGCAGCTATGAGAACACCAGCCAAATGCTAGCCCCACCCTCCTGACCCAAAACGTTTTTACAAGACAGACAATGAGTAATCACCTTTGGCTCATCAGAGAAATAAACCACATATACAACAGTCTCCATGAACAGGTCCCACACACTGCACGTCACTTAGCAAACAGATCAGTGCCACATGTGAAAGGAAGCCCTGACGCCCAATGAATGTGGTTTCAGAGCCCGTGATAATTCAACTGTTGCCATGAACAGTGAAGCCTCAATGTTGGAGAAGTGACTGCTGCTTGTGGAGGGATGGGAAAGGAGTGCTAGTGACAAGTGACATCTTAGTTGTAAGGGAGATACAAGGAGTTTAGCACAAAGAAATGAGTAATTCCTTCCTAGAGGACACTCCCCTGTGGAAGGCTGAAGGAGCTACATGCGTGTGCTGTCCGTGTGGAACAAGAACAGGACTTTTTTCCCCCTTAATTTAAAAATTGTGATAAAATACATATAAAGCTTACCATTTTAAGCATTTTTAAGTACACAATTCAGTGGCATCAAACAATTTCAGTGTTGTGCAACCATCACCACCACCCATCCCGAGAGCTTTTCCATTTTTCCAAAGGGAAAGTGTATCCATTAAATGCTAATTCTCCAGAGAATATTAATTCTTTAGAACCGCTGGATTTTTAAAAAATAAAAAAATAAAAAAGAACTGTTGGATTTTGGTTACAAATTGGCTACCAGGGGCCAATTCTGCATACACCTACGTCACCACTGTGGCTGGTTAGCACGCAGGTCTCCTGTGGGACTCCCAGGCAGTAGAGCTTCACTGGAGCATGAAAGCCCCAGGATTTTCTGTTTGCCACCAACAGATGGAACATCATCAATCTGGCTCCCAAAATGGTCACCAGAAGACCTGACCCACAACTTAAGCAGAAGTGAGAGAGTCCAGTAGGACCTAAGATCCAGGAGAACCAATGGCTGGTTCCTACCTTGTGCAAAAACTCCAGTTTTTCCCCATTGTTCACGAGCTTGTAGGTATAGACAAAGCCCCCTGCTACAGACCTGGGGTTGAGGATCAGGTCTTTGGCCACGCCCACCAACACATACCAATCATCACCAGTGTTGGAGAACCTGCACACGGCCACACTGCAAACACAGAAAGAGGAATCAGGCAGTAGTTACAGCACAGAGAATTCCCATTCCAGCCCTCAAAACCCTGGATGTCCTGAGCTCCTTACCTAAATGCGGCCTCATTCTGTTCTAGCTGGACAAGATCCAGCGTGTTCCCTTGAATAGGATTCATCACGCGGATCACAGAGGCCCATTGCCCATTGCCAGCCTTAGGAGCTCCGAAAATGGACTCAGGGAGGTTTTCATTGAGGAATGCTGCTGCCATCTCTGCAGCGAGCTCCCGCTCATCCTCCCCTGCTGCTTCTACCATTTCCTAAATAAAAAAAACAAAATCACACACAAAAACGGAAGAGATGATATATTCAGAGGTGGGTGGTGGGTGAGAAGCGACAAGTAGCGCAACACCTCCAGGGGGACTTCATTATCATATAAGTAGCGAAGTCTGCGGGCCAAAACCAGAGTTCCCGAAATGAAGATTAAAGGGAGTAGTGTACAGACAAGGGGAAGAGGGAAACCACTAAAGGGGAAACCAGGTACTCCGTTCTTTAATGCCAAAAAATCTAACATCGGACTGTGGCAAATACATGGCACGTAGCCTGAGATACATAAAATGAAAACACCACTTTCCTACCTACCCCCTCTGATTTCCCTTACTACGACTCCTTGTCTCATCTCTTCCAGGCCAGATACAGTTTTACATGGTGGGAGCTATTTGTTTTTTTGCTGGGAAATGATTTCTGGAAAGAATTGAAAGCTGTCTCCTTTGGGCCTGAACCCAGGAAACACATACACAGACTGTTTAGGAAGCTCAAGGACTGAAGAACTCTGTTCCAGAAGGAAAGCTGAGTACTGAATAAACCCAGGTCAGTGTATTAGTCCCAAGTCACAAAAAAACCTCTAAAACCAAGGATTGAGGCAAAGGGCTCTGCTTAAAGGACCTGACAAGAACCTGGGTCTTTTTTAAAGCAACAAAGAATATAATCAGCAATTACACGAGTTTAAACTTTTCAAGAAAATTTCACATGAATGCCTTTTAACTAAACCCTGAAGGTCAGTCTCATTACCTCTGCCATTTGCTGCTTCCTCTGAGCTTTTGTTGCCTCAGTGTAGGCATTGTGGTCAGTCTCAATGATGATAAGGTTGTTACTCTCAGGGTGAATGACAAATTTCCTGGGTGTGTACTGCAGTGGAAATGCTACTTGATTGAAGACAGCACCTAGCTTCTCCAACGCTAAAATCCTATGGGGGGAAAGGCAGAGAATTAATAGATCACTCACTCAGGATCTAGAAACTCATATCAAAATGGTCCATAGTTCTGACAGTAAGTACTCTAAATGCTGTTGTTTCCAAGAGTTCTGCTGTTAACTACTTCACACAGTGGCTTTCCCTGAAAGATTTTCTGGGGAGGAAATGCTCTACCGCTACAAATGTGAAAAAATCTGTGGGTGTGTCCACATTTATATGAATTCGGAAGAGAGGGAGCACCCATAAATAATGAGAATGTCCATGAATGAGGCAAGGTCTTGACTGGCAGAGATGCGTGTGGGAAGCATGCCAGGGTACAGAGAAAAAAAAAAAACATGAGGCGAGAGCAATTCTGCTGGAACAGAAGGTACATGAAGGTGTGAAGGTTAGAGAGAGAGAGAACAATGACTGAAAAGATCCTGAAAGATGCTGCACAGAAATCTGGGAGTTCACTTGGTAAGTCATCCATTTAACAAGAGGCTATATAGTTCCTTTTTTTTTTTTAAAGATTTTATTTATTTATTTGACAGAGAGAGACACAGCGAGAGAGGGAACACAAGCAGGGGGAGTGGGAGAGGGAGAAGCAGGCTTCCCGCTGAGCAGGGAGCCCGACGCGGGGCTCGATCCCAGGACCCCGGGATCATGACCTGAGTGGAAGGCAGACGCTTAATGACTGAGCCACCCAGGCGCCCCTATATAGTTCCTCTTGATAAGGTTCCTCTTATGAATAGCCAAGAGTTACGACCAGGACATGTACACAGGTGGCATTAAAAGATGAAAAAAGAAAAAAATGAAACCCCAAACTTGAGAAAGTCAAACTGAATAGCTTATTTTTCAAACTGACTAGCCATCTTGCAATATAATAGTGCTCACTCCAACATAATCAGCATAAATAACAGTCTGTCAATTTGCAAAAGGCCTAAATAATTTATACTGAGGTTAAAATTGGAAGACCTAACACTGTAAATGACAGGACCAAATGAGAAAAAGTTATCAGTGATCCAATGCCTGCCTGCTCTAAAACTAATCTAACAGTACTGCCTTGGAAAACAAGACGCTTTAATCTCAAGGAAACTAAACTGTACTGCTGAGTATATTAAAACTTGGCCCTGAAAATCTAAACAGAAGCTAAAACTCTAAACACCGAAACTTGGCTACCAGGTACTTATAATCCTGAGCCAAATGAATGTTTCAGTTGCAACACTCTAGTGCCGTGGTGAAGAGTCGGCTCTCTGCCATCACTTCGTTAACTTCTTCCAACACTCTGGCAAAACCACAATCCCAGTCGTTGGCAGAAAGGATTCCCACTGAGCTTGAACCGTGGGACTCTCACCTCAGGGTATTGGTGGAGATGGCCACAATGCCCTCAGGACACTGTTCAGAGGCGAAGCCAGATGCGAACTCCAGGGTCTCATAAGACAAGGGAGTGAGATGGAAACGAGACTGGTAGGAATAGCTCAACCACGATCGGCTGGACATGGCCAACACCTGAGGAAAGAAAAACATTCCAATAGGCTTAGGAAAAAGACAAACATAGAATGTTAACCACAGACCTTATCTGCAAATTTCAGTGTGCACAATATCCCAAGGAATTTTAGAAACCTAAAAGGCTACCTTAAGAAAAAAGAGAACCAAGAACGCCTGGGTGGCTCAGCTTATGACCTAATCACTCAATCTCTCTAAGCCTCAATTTCCATATGTGTAAAATGGGAATACTATAACAAGCCCGGACGGTTTCAAGAATTAAATGCAGTAACAAGTAAAGAACTAGCACAGCACCCAGCAACAGTAACATTCTTAGCTACAAAGGACACAATGTTTCCCAACCTCTTTCACATTACCCAGTAAACCCTGGTATTGATATAAGGTTGCTCATGGTAGTAGTACCCTAGATAGAAGGTTTCTAGCTACCTCTCAGTCTGCTCCATTTGCCCAGCCTAGAGCTGAACAGATTGATATCCTATTCCACCCATAACCAAAACATAGCTCAGTGCCATGGAAAGCTCTGGATTAAGGGACCCCAGACTTCCCATAGGAAAGAAGCTAATTAAGAGAGAGCTAATATCAAACTAACTATATATGGGTGAATTAATGAAAGCAAAGCTTATGCCAAAGGAACTTTTCTCAGCTGATGCCACTAATGTCCAAACATGCTGCCTGCCCCCTTTCATTACTTACTGCCTCCTGGCCTTGCATCCGGACACGAAAGAGTTTCACAGGACGGGACCCCAGGTACCTAGTGCGGGTGTCAGACAGATCCCCAGTGACAGGGTCCAGGACAGTTCTTAGCAGCACACCATTCTAATAAAAAGGAAAAGAGTGGGTGAAGCCTACTCCTAATGGTAGCTCCCTTGGCTACTTCACAGAATATATAAGTTCAGAACAGGTGGAAGGAAATGACTTGGGGGTTTAAAGAATATCCTAATAATCAGCCAGCCACTCATTCACTCTCACTAAATCACTCACTCAACTCAAATAGTTACTGAGCATTTACTAAGTGAAAAGCACTTATTTTTCACTACATATATGTTAAAATTCTTCCTACCATGCATGTTAAACTCTTCTTTATAATTTTAAATTTTAAGATACATGCATAGTGGGGCGCCTGGGTGGCTCAGTCGTTAAGCGTCTGCCTTCGGCTCAGGTCACGATCCCAGAGTTCTGGGATCGATCCCCGCATTGGGCTCCCTGCTCAGCGGGAAGCCTACTTCTCCCTCTCCCACTCCTCTGCTTGTGTTCCCTCTCTCTCTATATCTCTGTCAAATAAATAAATAAAATCTTTAAAAAAAAAAAAGATGCATGCATAGTTAAGGGGTGCCTGGGTGGCTCAGTCAGCTGAATGTCCGTCCTACTTAGTTTTGGCTCAGGTCATGATCTCATGGGTCGTGGGATGAAGCCCCGCATCAAGCTCCATGCTCAGTGGGGAGCCTGCTACAAGATTCTTTCCCTCTGCCTCTCCCCCAACTCATGCATGCACTCTTTCTAAAATAAATAAATAAATATTAAAAAAAAAAAAAGATACATGCATAGTTAAAATAAACAAGGCCTGTTGTGGTCTCTAAATGCCATTTCTCCTAAAGAGATTAAGACTCTTAAGAGAAACAGCTACTTCAGGTCTAGGGCAAGAATATTCCAGGCATATACAGGGGCACTCTGTTGTATCAGAAGGAAGCACCCAAAGATAACAGGGTCATGTTAAAAGGACAAAGGAACTAACTTCAAAAGGGAACTCCTACTCATCTAAAATGAGGCAATTTAGCATCCAAAAATGAAAAGACCGTAAGAGTTTGAAGCACAAATATATAAAAATCTTCACGTTCATAATGTTATAAAAAAAATTACTTCATCAGTCTCCACTTGAGATTGCTGTGGCACCAACTCCTTACTGTGAAAATAGATGAACAAAGGGGAAAAAACAAAGTATTTATCCTTTCCCTGTATGAACTGTATTTTGGGATAAGCAAATTTTGTCTTTAGAGAAAAGTTCCAGCTTATGAAATGAAGAGTGAAATAGAAAATCATCATTTCTCAATCCCTAATGACATAATCAATCTAGGCAATGGGCATTGATTGCTGCTACTAGGTAAAAGGTTGACAGGGAGCAGATAATTTAAAACAGATACAAACATTCTAACACCACTAAAAGTAGGATAACCAGACATTACATGTGCCTCCTGATGTGATGTAACAGAAAGTAAAGAGCCCACTTATAAAACATTGTCCCCCACAAAAATATTAAATCTGAATCTAATCAACCTCTTCATCTGTGCTATCCAATTCTATAATCATCAAACCACATGTGGCTAGCCAGAATCCTGATGTGCCACTAAGTATAAAATATAAAATATCAGATTTCAAAGACTTTTCAAAAAGAGAGAACATAAAGTATCTTAATTTTTATACGGATTACAAATTGAAATGACATTTAAAATATTCTGGGTTAAAGAAAACATTAAAATTAACTTCATCTCTTCCTGTTTTGGGCTACTGGTATATTTAAGTTACACATGTGGCTTGCAATAATTTTTAATGGACAACATGGTCTAGATCCACCCACTAGTTTACAGGAAATAAGAGAAGATAGACAAACATTAAACACACAAGGAAAAACTGCCAAATTCAGAAGGTGGAAATTCTTCAAGATAAATGATCTGGATTCTTTAAAAAAAGGGGGGGATAGGAATTATTAAAAGAAACATAAAGGGATAGGTCATGCAGATGATGCAAACTGCAGATAACTTTATGCAGATCCTAAGTAGAACCAAAGGTAAAAACATTTTTAGAAAAACAAAAACGAAACAAACCAAGAAAAGCCAGAACGTGAACAAGATATCAGATAGTTGAAGAACTGTTGTGTTGGGCATGGTAATAAAACTGAGGCCTAAAAAGAAAACAACCCATACATCTGTTAGAGCTACATTCTCAAGTATTTATAGATGAAATGATAAATCATGTTGGATTTGCCTTATCATACTTCAGAAGAAAAAAAAAGGGGGGAATAGATACAACAAGAACAGTAGAATGTTGGTAACTGTTAAAACTGGTGATGGGTACATGGAGGTTTGTTACATTAGTCTAACTCCTGTGCAGTTGGAGAAATTTGTAAATTAGGAAGTAAAACTAAAAAGCAAAAAATACCACAGGGCTAGATTATTTACCCAGGGGGTTGAACAAATAATCATTAAGGAAATGAAAAGTATATGGTCAAAAACTGCTGACACTGTGCTATCCTTAGGCTCCTGCTTTTCATGCGATGAAAAGCCCCCGCTGCTTTGACAATAGGGCACACCCAGGGTCCTTTATGACTAAAGGACCCCATTATAAACCAAGCGGTATTAGTTTCCAAAAGCTGCATACTGTGAGAACTGCAAAGGACTCTTGAGGAACCCCTCTAGTTTTGACCCAGAGCAGTGGTCACAACACACCTCTATCAAAGACTCTTCAAAAACTTTGTCCTAGGCCTGACTTGTTCTAATAAGAGCTGAGAGAAATGGAACACACAGTAGCACCCTTCACTTTTCATAAGGTGGTAAACTGAAAAGGCACAGCAAATGCCCGTATTGAACAGGGACTGCACAAAAGCTAAAGGGTTGATACAATGTTAGCCTTGGATCTCTTACCTGTAACCCAATATTCAGGTACAAGAAGCCAATAGAGCCCCTCTCACCCAACTCATCTTGCTTCTCAGTCCCACCCATTTCCACAATACACAAGGACTCAGGCTGGGCTGGGAGAGCCTGCATGCTCAGAGGCTGCAAACAGTCCTAAGGAGGAAAGAGAAAAGAATAAAACATAAGAAATGACCAATTTTGGAAAAATCTACCCAGGGAAATCTAATTCGAGGAGTGGAGAAATAACTTTCTTGTGGACAGGGGAATCCTACAGAGTAAGTTCTATATGGATTACTACTAGTTAGTTAAACCAAATCTTAGAATAAGCTCTGGAGAGAACCATGCTTTCCTTTCCATAGAAGTGGATAATGGTAGAAGTAAAAATAAGCAAAGGGCACCTAATCTTAAAAGCCATCCCAGAGCCAGTCCAAGTCCTTTTCTGCAAACAGTCTTGGGTTGTTTTTTAACTATAAAAGTGAGTCAAGGCTTAAGGCAAGAAAGCATTTAGTAGTCTGGGATCAGGATCTTTAAAGTACTGCAGAAAATTCCTGAGGTGTGCTGCTACGATAATCAGAAGCAGCAGGTGCTGACTGCAGGGGCTAGCCCAGCTGATCCCAGAGACGCCCATCAGGAGTGCGCCAGCAGCTCAGGTTCCAGTGGGAAGATCCTTGAAGTCGAGGGTAACACTCACTGAGGGATCCAGAGAGATGATTCTGACAGTATTGTCCACCAGCCCCACAGCCAGGAAGCGAGACCGCTGCTCTCCAGGAGGCACGTTGGCCAGACTCATGCATACTACATCTGCCGACATCTCCTTCCGCTCTGTGTATTCATTCAGCTGTCCTGACTACAGAAGTGACACAGAGAAAGGTGACAAACCACTCCAACTTGCCCCTAAACCCTGGGCCTGGGAAAGGAAGAGGGACTGTTAAATTCCTTTTTGCTTCCTCTCACTCCTCTTACTATCATCAATGACCAAGAATTTCTCTACTTGAGGTCCCAAGACTGAACTCTACAGGCTAACAGCAAGGAAAATTACTGACAAGACAATCAAGAGACAACACAGTATCTTTGTCTTAGACAAATACAACATGCCATAAATTTTCTAAAGCAAACCTAGCTCTCAGGAAATAGAAACATATAAAACTATTTATCTGTTCATGAAAATACTCTGGGTAAAAGAGAGTTCAGGGCGCCTGGGTGGCTCAGTCGTTAAGCGTCTGCCTTCGGCTCAGGTCATGATCCCAGGGTCCTGGGATCGAGTCCCACATCGGGCTCCCTGCTCGGCGGGAAACCTGCTTCTCCCTCTCCCGCTCCCCCTGCTTGTGTTCCTGCTCTCGCTATCTCTCTCTCTGTCAAATAAATAAATAAAATCTTTAAAAAAAAAAAAAAAAGAGAGAGTTCAAATACGGAACTTAAAGACAAAGAAATCTCAACCAGAGGTACAGTTAGACTATCAGGTTGGCCACATCCAGAAACTAAGAGCATGATAATTAAGTATACCCAACATGCTTCCATACAGAAAAGCAAAAGAAAATTTCTGAAATGGCTTCAGATTATAAAAATTAAAACTTATGGCCCATATTTGGTGGAAAAGTAGAGTGTGAAGGGCAAGAGAAGCAAGTATTTCACTGCTAAGATAGGATTTCATAACTCCAGTTAGAATTAAGACATGAACTTACCCTTCCCACCCCACCCCCACTGGGCCAGACTGGCTTACGTACACTTTCCCTCTTGAATTCTCCTTGTGAGTATCATCTAGATACTGGACTACAACTGTCATCTTTACCTCTGGACCCTTACACTAAGTCCCACAATGAATGATAAAATAACATACAGGATCCATCTCAAAATAGACCAGCTCTCCTCCTGTCAGGGCGATCACCACCTGTCGCTGGTTCACTGCACATTTCACAATCGTTTTCTTTCCAGGGGTCTTCCACTCATTGACTCTCTTGTCTGCTCGTATGTGTCGAATGCCATCAGGATACACCTAGAGTCAGTGACCAGAAGGAAACTGGACTTTAGCAATGTGACTCATTGCTTAGCATGACCCACACACCTAACAGATCGGTCACTCTTGTCAGAACTGGAGCCACTGCATTTCAGTCATCCATTGGGTCAATGACAAAAAGGGAGTTACTAGGCCCCGGACAAGTCAACTTAAAACAAGTTCATGTTTGCAACGTCCACTTCAAAAGAATTCAAAGCTCATTAATGTGAGCACAGCAGCCTACACCACAATGAAAGGACAAAGTAAGGTCAGTAAGTAACTCTCTGGGAACCTCACCTGCACCAAGGCATCATCTCCTAACAACGAGCAGGACAAGGTTGGGGTGGTACCCAGGAACCCAGAGTCAGTCACTTCTTCCACAGTCTCTCCGATGGACAACACAAGTGTGGCATTCACGAAAGACACAATGATGTAGGCATCAAACTCATCTGCAAAAGGGAAGATAAGAGGAGGTGGTTAGCTAAGAACTCATTAGTTACAAAGCTAACTGAGACATACTATGTTTTCTCTTCAGAAACCTTCCAAGGCACTTCTTCTATGTGTAGCCATCACACACACACACTCATGTGGCAAACGGACAGGATGATCCAAAAGATAATTGAAGGTCATAACAGCCTACAGATATACTTTGCTTCTTTAAATGCCTAAATACATTCAGAGTAGATATACCCACCCCAATACCTCCGAAAGCTAATTTTTCTAGAGACATCTGCCGGAAAAATGCAAGAAGACAAAGCAGGGTAACCAGGCAGGACGAAGTTCTGAATACTACAGTATTTATATATACTGAAGCTAGAGCTTGTTTATTTGTGCCAGATGCAAATCACAATTCATTTTTAAAAATAATCCTTATAACCAGGAAAGGTCCCCAGCCTCTTCCAAAAGAAGCTTATGTGGAACACAAGACCTAATGAATAAAACAGATTATTTAAGCTTCAATGAGACTATCATTCTCAGGTTCATAACTGAGAATCCCAGGATGTCCCAATAAGAATGAGGTAAGAGCATTAACCAGGAAGTGGGGGGGGATGGGGGGACCGTTTATATTGTCAGTCCTTGACCTCTCTACTCTCATTATTTAAAAATGCAACTATTTAGGGGTCATAAGCAACCCTATTAGGATTTGCTTTTCATTTAACAAAACATAGTTATGGATAAACAAACACTAATGAGTTTCTCAAAGTCAGAGGATCTGAATACAGGAAATCCCAGAAGTTTCTCATACAGATCCCATTGTTAAAGACCACCTATTTCCCATATATGCCATCCTACACATAAAACAGCTTCTGTGTGTCTCCCACATCCAGCACAACGTTGGGCATACAGCTTGATAAATGCTAAAGAAAGATATATTTATTTTTCAGAAAGGATTGAGATTTCCCTATTTTACATTTGAATTTTCTGTATCAATTCCCCTTTCTGTCCCCCTTCCCCCATAAGAAATCAGGTGAACGAGGGACAGAACGACAAGTAGACAAGGTACTAAATTAAGGTGTTTTTTTGGGGGGGGGGGGAGAAGGTACTAAATTAAAGTGGCTACCTCACTCGTAGCCGAAGTAGCTACAGTACCCTTCGTGCCTAAGCCCTTGTCAAAGTTTAGTACCATAGGGCTGATCCACCCCAATCACATCAAGAACACAGTTCAGATTCTGATTGCTCCAAAGATGATTCAGCTGAACCAAGATTACTCAATTAGTTCAGAAGAATCAGTGTTCTTCACAGAAAAAGAGGCCAACTAAAGATGTATCATTGGTGTAGCCTAGAGTAGTATTCTGCCCTATGAGCAGGACATGTTCAACTTGATGAACTATAATCAGCATTTTTAAATAGAAATATATAGAAATAAATATAATTTATGAAATTGCTTTACACATGAAATTACTCACCCAGTAAGGGTGAGTACTGTTTTCCAAACCTGTGCTTAATACATGCATATACTGAATGGGTGGCTGAAAGGCAAAGATCAAAGATCTTTCCCAACGGGTATAATCCAATGGCTATACCAGGAATCCAGAATAAGTGTTCAAGTTCCAAATCATAAGGAGTAACACTGGAGAAGCGGATAGCTAGTTTTAGATTATTTTTGTTACAACTGTTAAGATGTATCAAATGCTTTGGAGACACCTTATAAAATGGCTTCGTAAGACAGTACTGTTCACCATCATGTAAGGACATGGTTGTCCCTGAAATGGATGTCTTAATAGTTTACAACAAAACCAAAATGAATCTCCACACAACACCAAACTTGGAAGCTTTACTCCAGCTGTTTTTGAACTGGAAATTTATAGTGTCTAAAAATAACAGAAATTGCTTAATTTTAACTATATGAATATTGTCCTTTCCCACATTCTCATTACTGAAACCTAATATCCTAAAAACTGTGCCAGAGCAAATTAAAGCCAAACAACAAATGGCTGTTAAATGGTCAGGATTTCTGGTCTCTTCCTTCAGTCAAGGGGAAAGGGAGAAACTTACAGCAAAGAGACCATGCAAATTTTAACTAACGTGCAAAAGAATGGGGAGACGAAGGAAGGTGGGCTGCCTGGGTCTTTATCTTCCCTTTGACCCAAGGCCCCGGACTGCTCAGATATAAAAATAAAAGAGATGCTCAGTGGACTTAATAGGGTCTTACATTCCCTGAGCAAGTCAACAAGCAGTAGAGCTGCTTTGTATCACAGATTTCCTCATAACATCTATTACTCTGTGAATACTAAGCACACTGTAACTTCTCCCGTCTCCGTTCTCCAGCCAGGAGGACCTATAGCAGGCTAGTTGCTCATGTCCTTGGGAAACTATAGGTTAAAAGTTGGAATTCAGGGCGCCTGGGTGGCTCAGTTGGTTAAACGACTGCCTTCGGCTCAGGTCATGATCCTGGAGTCCCGGGATCGGGTCCCGCATCGGGCTCCCTGCTCAGCGGGGAGTCTGCTTCTCCCTCTGACCCTCCTCCCTCTCATGCTCTCTCTCATTCTCTCTCTCTCAAATAAATAAATAAAATCTTTAAAAAAAAAAAAAAAAGTTGGAATTCAGAACAAAATCAAGGTAAATGACCATAAATATCCACTTTGCCTTTTTCCAGAAGTTACAAGTTTCATATAAAAGAAGAGTAGTTCAGGGGCGCCCGGGAGGCTCAGTCAGTTAAGCCTCTGCTTCGGCTCAGGTCATGATCCCAGGGTCCTGGGATCGAGCCGGGAGCCTGCTTCTCCCTCTCCTTCCACTTGTGCTCTATCTCTGTCTCTCTTGCTCTCAAATAAATACAGTCTTAAAAAAAAAAAAAAAATCTTATATATATATAAAAAAAGAACATTAGTTCATACCTCAGTGAAGAATGTATTAGGGTATGAGAATGCATCTTTCTCACTTAAATAGGACTTCTATCTGAGCACTGCTGAAGCAGCCCACAGAGGAGGGAATACTTTATTCTTCTTTCCTCTGCCTTAGTATCTGAAGCTCAAAAGCTCACTCTAACAGGTAAAGTGACTTAAGCTTCCAGTATCTCATTCTTACTTTATACTCGGACTACTTCATGCCTGTCTTGCCTCAGCAGTCCTGATTATACTCCCAAAAAAGGCAGCTTTCTCCAGGACTTGAGTCAGTACAACTGGAACATACAAAACTCCAAAGGAAGAGTATGGAGTTAAGGTTTTCCTAGCTGTAGATTCTTTCAGCTTAGTGAAAGACAAATTAGTCATATTTTCCACTAAGGGAAAAAGTAAGGACGCTGATTCCTGCCTCAGACCACGTAATGTACAGGCAGATGGGCATGCATCTCTATAATGCACGACAGCCAACTGCAAAGTTACCCTCTGAGAGATGCCATCAGGGCAGTCTTATTACTTTGTGCAGATCCCTCTCCCTGGGTAAACTATAAGACCCCATGGTAGACCCTAGCAGTACGTACACACCTGTGGTGATCAGCACCTTCACCAGCCACCTGTGGAAGAGAAAAAAAGGCTTGGTATTGGTAGTGTGCATCACCACGTACCAGCCAAGGTTAGTAGTTGCCTGGAAGACTACAGCATGTGTGGACATGTGGGCTATTCACTCAACAGTAACTTGGAGTATCTGGAAAGAGAACGAACAGAGAGAACCTGACCTGTTTTTGCGGGTGATCACCCAAATTATAGTTTCTAAAGAGTAAAATTTATCAGGATTTAAGTCTTTTCCTAGATTTTGGTATTTAGAGAAGAAAAAATTTCAGCTACAAGTTCCATCATGCAACATACTACTTATCACTGACTTATCAAGCACTGTCCACAGGATTCTGATTCTCCAACATAAGCCCATTCCCTGTCCTCTAACTTGCCCTGGCAACATGCTATGCCTTTCATTACATCAGCACACACGCAGTGTTGTATACTTGTCTTCTTTTTTAGACTCCAAGTGCCCTGAGAGGAAGGGTCCTACCTTAATTACTCTGAGTACAAGGTAGACACTTGAGAGACTGCAGGATGAAGAATACAGCACTTATCCTAAAAAACCAGCAAGACCCACAGACTCCCACTACAGGGTTAGTCAAATGAACACTGGATTGGAAGTTCAGAGTCCGTGCTTTCAGTCTCTATTACCTCAACGCACTATCTTGGACCACCACAGTCAACCTGTGTGATTTTTCTGCCTTCATCATAGAAATGAGGGGTAACCTTCCTGTAAATCTAAACCTGTGTTCAATTTAAGAAATAGAAAATGAAACAAAAACACAAGAGGGGGGAATATTAGGTTTTATCTCAAAGGCTCAAAAAATTCAAAGTGTAGGGGCGCCTGGGTGGCTCAGTCGGTTAAGCGACTGCCTTCGGCTCAGGTCATGATCCTGGAGTACCGGGATCGAGTCCCGCATCGGGCTCCCTGCTCAGCGGGGGGTCTGCTTCTCCCTCTGACCCTCTTCCCTCTCGTGCTCTCTGTCTCTCAATCTCTCTCTCAAATAAATAAATAAAATCTTTAAAAAAAAAAAAAAAAAAAAAAAAAAAAAAATTCAAAGTGTAGGCAATGTTTACATCAAGAGCTGTAATATCAACCAGCCACGAAGCTAAAGATGATCAATACTGACCAGTTTCTTTATGAAGACATTACACAAAATGAGGAAATCCTTCAAAATCAATCATCTGAGAATTATCTTCTCAGCAAAAATGAACCTACTAATTTCCTGTTTGCTTTTTCTTTTTTCTTTCTACTCATCTCAGACTTGGCTCAAATGTCCACATGAAAACAAAATCCACCACAATGCATTCTACTAATAGGAAGAGGTTTCCCTCCTACACATTTCCCAGCTCCCATAAAATCAAACATTAGAACATCAAAATATCAGGAGATCAAAGTATCAGGAAGATTTCCAGCTGTTTTCTTGAAAAAGCTTTGTATGCTGGCCAGGGTGATCTTACTCACCAGGCCGACATTCCTAAGGGAACAAGAGGAAGACGAAGTCTAGGAATAGAAATGACCTACACCCCCGAAGAATCCAAGGGAAAATGAGAATTAAGTTTCATTTCTCAAATTCAATTGATTCAAGACTTTCCTGCTGTTGTACTATTATGCATTTTCACTTAAATTTTATAATTTTAGGATGAAGTGACTACTTTTATCCAGGAGCATGGACTGTTTCCTCCATCCCTTCTTTTCCACCCACTCTAAAATTCTGATTCCATTCAATCTCAATCTAAACTTTCCTGAAACACAACTACACCCACTGAGCAGCACTAATTAATAAGCTTAATCAAACCTCTTAATACCTAGAACAACACCTTTAACTTCACCGTAGTTTCAGCACAATAGAAGAAAACACTGAAGAAAAATGAGGAAGCGAAAACTTTCCCTCACACCACACCTCTTACACAGATGGAACCAGTATCCTAAAGATGAATATAGTCCCCTTACTCATGTGCACAAAAAAGTGAAGGCATCCTGATTCAGAGAGTCTGAGAAACATGGTGTCAGGCCAGAAAATGTTTCTAGTATATTGCTAAATAAAGCAATATAGAAATTTTATGAATGCAGACTCCTAAGCCTTCTATTGTCAATGTCACCCAGACCCGCATTTTGACTACTGGGAAAGGGCTGCTTACCTTCAATGTGCCGACGCACTGTCCAGACAGCATTAGGGTTACCGGGTAACTCAGAGACAGCCATTTCTGATACCTGATAGGAGAGGAGACAAACCACAGATCCAGTGAGCATAGAACTTAGCTCCTTGCTTACAACTACACTAGATAAAAGGATTCCAAAAAGGCAGTGCTCACAATGCACGTTGGATTAAAAGAATGGAACCAGGGCACCTGGGTGGCTCTGTTGGTAGAGCATGTGACTCTTGATCTTGGGGTTGTAAGTTCAAGCCCCATGTTGGATTGTAGAGATTACTTAAAAGTAAAACAAAAAAAATTTTTTTAATCTTTAAAAGAATGGAATCATTTTATTAAAAAAAAAGAAGAATACTAAGAACCAAAAAGGCTTGGAAATACTGGCAATCCCCGTAACAAAGTTTAGCAAAAAGTGATAGAATATTTAGGATAGTTGTTGCAGCAAAAACCATACGATTTCTTTCAGTATGACATGCCTGCATCCTCCTCAAAAAGAGAGCACATAGAATGAAACAGGCCATCATCTAAGTTAGCATCCCATTTCTTCCCTAGCTCCCTTAAGGCCAAATCCCATCTCTCAAGGGCCAATTCAAATGCCACATCCTTTAGGAAAAATCTTCCCTTATCCTCTTGCAAGGCAGTCCACTCTCCCTCCTATAAGCTCTCACAGAAATCATCACCTCCTAGCGCATTTACCTAAAAAGTGATTTCAGGAATTATTCTGTCCTTCCTACTAGATTTTATGGTACCTAAGGTTAGAGTCAAGAATCCTCTGAGTATCCTATAGTTCTCAAATATGAGAGGAAATGAAATATTTGAGATGAACTAAATAATCTAGAAGGGAAAACTAGGTGTAGGTTACATATGAACTCACTATAAAATTCCTGTAATTTTTCTGTAAATATAAAACCATTCCAAAATAAAAATGTTACTTTTAAATGACCCAGAAATGATGTGCTTAAAATATTGTACCATGTAACCCCATTTTACAGAGAGTACTCACATATACCCATTAAAGGCATTACCTTTTTTTTTTTTTTTTTTACTTAACTAATAAAATAATAGTAATACCTGATCATGGAACAGGAAAATTGTGGAAAACTTCATCACCAATAAAATATCAGTTTTGGAGTGCCATACTCTATACCAAATATAACATGTGACAGTGACCCTGCTCAAATGAGACCATAATTTAGCTTAACAACAGGTTCAACAAAGAGATATAGAGGAACAAAGTAACGTTTAACAATTTCAAAATATTTTTCTGTATAACAGAGATCTTTTGTAGAACTGGAAAAAAGTGGGAAGAGGTGGAAGACTCAAAAATAATTCTTAATTGGATTCTTACACTGTACACAAAATTTTCTGTTAATGCACGCATGCACTTTTGGTGGAGAATGTTAGCTTCTGTCAAATGCTAAATGGTATCTGATGAGCAATCAAAAACTGTTAGTCTAAATTGGGTTCAAGTCATTAAAAATTTACTAGCCTGGGTGCCTGAGTGGCTCAGTCGGTTAAGCGACTGCCTTCGGCTCAGGTCATGATCCCGGAGTACCAGGATCGAGTCCCACATCGGGCTCCCTGCTCAGCGGGGAGTCTGCTTCTCCCTCTGACCCTCCCCCCTTCTTGTGCTCTCTCTCTCTCTCACTCTCTCTCTCAAATAAATAAAATTAAAAAAAAAAAAATTTACTAGCCTGATGAGTGTTTTGACAGAGCCAAAAAATTTTCAAATTCCCTGAAACAGCAGTATTAATAGCTAGCATAAATTGAACAGCTACTGTATGCCAGACCTTGAGCTAAGTGCTTCTTCATATGCATTATCTCATTTAATTCACACAATCTTTAAAGCAGGTACCATTACTGAGCTCATTTTATAGAAAAGAAGAAACTAAAGCTTAGTAACAGCTATTAAATGGTAGAGCCAGAATTCAAAACCAAGGTCAGTCATCTTGGCTATGTTCCAATAAAAATTTACAAAAACACGCAGTGGGTCACTGACAGCTTAGAGTCTGCCAACCCCCAACTCTAAAGCAAACTGCCATAGGAAGCTTTATTTTCTCTTAACAAAATCAACTCCAGGGAACTTGCTAAGAAAAGCATCAACCTTAGAACAAATTAAGAGGATATGGGATTTGAGTGTCCATGTCACCTAAAAGATCCAGCAATAAAGGATTTATTAAATAAATTCTGATCCATCCACTATAGTGGAATATTGCAAAAACATTAAAAAGAATACAACTTAGGAACATAAACTTACATATATATAAATATAAAATATTAAAAAATACAGTATTAATATAGTTAAAAATACGTAAATACCTAAACACTTTGATTACAGACCAAGACTAGAAGAAAATGGAATAAAATGCTCCACGCAGACTTCCTCCATGTTTTAGCTGGTGAACCTGGAGCCAGTAGGGGTTATTTTCCCCTTTTTAACTCCATTTGCCAATTTTTAAAAATGTGTCTACTGTGCTAACATGTTAAAGATCAGGAAATTTAAACTTTGTTATGGAAAAACAAGAGGAAGAAAACATTTTTTCTTTCATATAAACATTAAATATATCATTGATCTCATCAGAATAAAGCCATAAGCTGCTTTTTCAGTGATTCTCCCCAAACCCTGCAAATGATTTAAAAATGCCCAGCTTACCTCAAGTCCATGCCTTAGGACTCTCAGAGATGATCGGGGTCCCCTACCACAGGCCACATAGAGCTGTGGTGTGTCTTCATTGGCCAGATCAGCTATCTGAACAGAGAAAAAGGAAAAAAATGTCTACTTCTACCAAGTTTTCACAACTAAACCTGATTTTCTTGGGGGACAAAGTACTTTTTAGTTTAGTAAGCTTATATATTGGCTATAAGCCCTGGCATCATTAAGGGGAAAAGCCCTCATGTTCCAAAAAGCAAACCAGTTTGAAGCAACAAGTTTTACTAACAAAAAAGATTTGCATCAGTTCTTCAGTTAGCAAAGTATTTTTTTACAGCTAGTAAAAAGAGTGTTATATAACCTTGAACTGAAATTTAGTATTTCCTTTCAACTAAAAGTATAAACTATAATATTACCAGTATCTGTGACTGTCACCAATAAAAATGACATTTATTCATATAACATTAAAACTTATATACTTCCACATTATTCCTCTCATCATTACTTCAAAGTTACATTCAATAGATCTGCTAGACTACACATTATCAAAGTTGCCTTATCTACAGATACTCCTATGATGTAACTAACCATTGGGTAACTATACCGGATTGTTCAGCCACCAGATGGGGAAGCCATGTGTTATGGTGTATCCCAGACATCTAGCTGCTTTCCAGTACATCTGTTGGTCAACATATAATGAGGCCAATCATTTGTACTGTAGTTTTGTCAAAGAGGTCAGTTCAAGGAAAATTCTTGACTGCCTATAAGGCAATACAGTTTACTGTAACATGGATAAATATTGTGTTGAATGCATACAGCCTCACACTGATCTCTTCAAAAAAATTAACTCACCTATTTCAAATGCACCATCTTGTTATTTAAAGCCTTGATAAAGAAGCACATATATCACTTTTTCATAACTTAAAAATATCTTGCTATCTTGGCTATTTTATGTTTATGACTACATGCATTTAAAAATATTCAGGGGCGCCTGGGTGGCTCAGTCGTTGGGTGTCTGCCTTCGGCTCAGGTCATGATCCCAGGGTCCTGGGATCGAGCCCCACATCAGGCTCCCTGCTCCGCGGGAAGCCTGCTTCTCCCTCTCCCACTCCTCCTGCTTGTGTTCCCTCTCTCTGTCAAATAAATAAATAAAATCTTAAAAAAATAAAATGAAATGAAAATATTCAAAGACAAATCTTAAAAAAAAAAAAAAAGGCAGGGGGAGCGCCTGGGTGACTCAGTTAAGTGTCCAACTCCTGGTTTAAGCACAGGTCATGATCTCAGGGTTAATGAGACCAAGCCCTGCATCAGGCTCCAAATTGCGCGGAGTTTGCTTGAGAGTCTCTCTCTCCCCCTGCTCACATGTGCGTGTACACACGCAGACACGCGTTACTTTCTCTCTAAATAAAATCTTTAAATATATACATATATATAAAAACATTATTCAGAGAAGAAATCCAGTTGCCTCACCAGACTAGTAAAGACATCTGGCACAAAAAAATGCTTAGCCCCACTACAGATACCGGAACTTTCTGTTAATTTTTTTACCTACAAACTATTTACACAATTATCTCCTCAAATTCCAATGAAAGGGGGGGGGGAAATCACTAATAATCTATTCAGGAATTACTTAGTATTTTCTACTGCCTCAGGGCTAATCTTCTCAAAAAGAAAGAACAAGAGCAGTTCATTTCAAGAATGGTTAATTTTACCAGGAATAGTGCCTTAATCCTGACTTGTTTCCCCAGCACAAAGTAAACAAACCTCTCTCTATTGAAAGTGTGATCAACTAGACAGGGTAGGCTGGTGCCTAATGGTCACTCAAACCCCAGCAACCCAGGATACAAACGCATGGCAAAATTCCTCCTACAATTGAGTGCCAGCAGCAGGGACACAGTCCCCATCCTGGGCCACCGTGGGTTCCTCCCTGAGGATATATTTTTAAAAAGTTGTTACTGATTGATCCCAAATGTCTCTGGAGTATTTTAAGAAATGAAGTGTTAAAATAAGATAGATATAAGTGTTCTTCGACTACAAATATTCATAGACTCTTAACTGCTAAAAGGTCAATTTCACAACACTATGAAGTACATGAGCCTATTTACATAAAAAGAAAGGGGTGGGGCACCCGGCTGGCTCAGTGGTTTAAGCGTCAGACTCTTGATTTCAGCTCAGGTCATGACCTCGGGATCGTGAGATCAAGCCCTGCATCAGGGCTCTGTGCTGGGCCTGGAGCCTGCTTGAAATTCTCTCTCTCCCTCTCCCCCCCACCCCCTCCACGCTCTCTCTCTTAAACACAGACACACACACACACACACACACACACACACACACGTGTACTGACAGATGCAAGGAAAATGCCTGGAAGCAAACACAGGAAGTTGTTAATAGCAGCATCCTCAGTGGATAGAAAGTTGAAAATAAGACTGGGGGTAGGAATTTTACCATTCACCTTGTGTACAGTTTAGAATTTTTATATTGAACACGAGTTATAGAATTAAAAAAAAAAGTCTACGGATTTATGTAATGGTTTTTAGTTCCCCACTTTCCACCTTTACACTCTGGTGATTTCCACAGATATGCTGATGAATCTCATTCTTAGATTATATCTTAATTTAACTGCACTTAAAACTTGAAACTCGTTCAGATTCAAAAACATTTGGCTGGCACTGCTCATTGTGGAAGTGACTGGAAAGACCCACACCTGGCAAAACAAAATGGGAGACAGACTGTCCAATTCATCAACCAGCACAAGGTTTTTGAGTGGTCTTGGTTGGAAGAAGAACGTGTCTCCTTCTTCCAGAGGCATGGCAGATGAAAATTCAGGTTCTTCATCATCATCTCCAAGATGTGCAATTTGATATAAGTAACTAGGAGGAAGCACAGAAGAATTTAATTAAACACCTTCTGTCTAAAGATGATGTTTACCATAAACGTAACACTCATAAAGCACTTTACAAAAATCTAATCAAAATTCTAACGTGCATTATTGAGTCAGCTTCTATACTTCAAAATCTGTTCATCTAAGTGGGGTTTTCTTTCTTAGAATAGAATGGGATGAAGAAATTAAGACTACTGAATTCAGGGGGCATCTGACTGGCTCAGTCAATACAGGATACAACTCCTGATCTTGGGGTTTTGAGTTTAAGCCCCACGTTGGGCACAGACTTTTTTTTTTTTAAAAAAAAAAGGACTACTGAATTCAGACTAGGTACAATGAAAGACCTTAGTACCACAGTGGTTAAAAGCACCTGGCTTGCACTAGAGTGCCCAGGTTTGAATCCCAGCTCTGCCCCTTAACTACCTCATATTATTAATCTCTCTGTGCCTCACTTGTATCAATTTATAAAAACGAGTAGTACCTTCCCATAGAATTCAATGAGTATGTAGAACAGGGCATGGAACTAGTAAGAGCAGTGCTTGTCAAATAAAATGAAATAAACGAAATCCAAAAAAAAATCCCATTTACACTTTAGGGAACTGGGTCACAGAGAATGTGTGAAATCTGTAAACTTGTGAAAGAAATCTGATCAGACACCTAAGTCCCTAAAATAAATGACATAAATGAAACGAAATCAGACACCTAAATCCCCTAAAATAAAATGACATGAACGAAATCCAAAGAAAATCTACAACCCCATTTCCTATTTTAACCAAAACCAAGTCTAACAGAAAACAGGAACTGTTGGTCACTTTGCAACAGCATGCAGATATTACAGTATCATTCCCCAAAACACTCCCCATGCAGATATTACAGTATCATTCCCCAAACCAAAACATAAACATATCAGAGGTAATAAGCAACAAAATCATCTTGTCCTTTTCCTGTCTGTCCTCTGGCTAATAATACTTAATGAAATGATTCAAAGGCAAGTCACCAAAAAAAAAAGAGGTAAAGTAACTTTAAGAGTAGATAATCTAGAACAATCTACCATCATAAGCTGAGTATGCACTGAACTTTTGGGAAGAAGCTCAATTTAAAAAAGAAACACCAAATCACTGGTCATGTTTATCCTTTAAGTAATAGACCAGGGCCTTTAATACAGAGCACTTTAAACATCATTAAGTGTAGCTTTTTAGAAGCAGGATAAAATGACTAAATCCGTATCTGGAATACATAAGCTATTCAAGAAATATTTGCCAAATAAGCCTCAGCATTTAACACTTTTGGTAAACACATCAGATTCTATGCTAAATTATAAAAAAAGCAAACAGGATTATTATCCTTGAACAATGTACAAAAGCACTGAGAATATGATACACATACAAAAAATTAATTAGTATAAACTCCTTACTCAGGCAAGAGGTGTATACACAGATGAAGACCATCTGTCAAAAATACCTTCAGTGTCTACTAACTGCCTAATAACCAGAAGGATGCTAGGCTCACTACCTCCATCAGAGGGAAGGTCAGCTAAATCTTGGTAAAACAGTTTCTGTGACTATGGTGTTGTGCTTCAGAGCAGAATTTTGGAACCAGATGGTCTGGGACTTAGGTGTCTGATCAAATTTCTTTCACAAATTCTGTGACCCAGTTCCCTGAAGTGTACATGGGGTAAGGGCAGTCTCACTGGGAACGTTATGCATTGATATTGTATTATTTGCAGTGCTCAGAACAAAGTAAATACTAAATGCTAACTGGTTGTAAATACTAAATGCTATTTAGTAAATACTAAATGCTAAATGCAAATAGGTTGCTTTATGATTGAGTTAAAACCGACAGCACATGTTTCTGAGGGCCCAAATCAGCACTTTTTAAGTATTCCAGACTTTAGCTTCAGCAGCAATGGATAATTTCTCACAAGCTCAAACCCATCTCAGTCTGACAACTATCCACCTGTATACTGCAGTCTTTCTACTCTCTGCCCCAAGAGGTGATTTTCAAAATGGAAAGTTTTGGAAAATGAGTAAAAGAGCAAATAATAAAAATCACCCATAATCCTAGGGGTATCCCAGAATAGTCACATTAACATTTCGTTCTATCTACTTCCAGTATTTTTACTTTCTAGTTTTTGTATGTAATTTTATTTTAGAGAACTGCATCATTCTATAAAAGAATTTTTCAAATAAGCAGTGTACCCTAAAATTTTTTTCATATCAGTATTTTTCACTCAAAATTTTTATTTATTATGGAAATTTTTAAACAGGTACGTAAGAGAGAATAGAATAGTATAATTAATGAACCTATATGTGCCCATCATTCAGCTTCAACAAAGGTCAACCCATGGCCAGTCTTATTTATATCCCACTTCTCCAAAATAATATTAGTTTCTTGATATATTCAAATAGCTAGTTAGTATTCAAATTTCTCCATTGTCTCAATATTTTTATTACTTTTTAAAGATTTGAGAGAGTGTGCACGCACATAGGTGAGGAGGGCAGAGGGAGTGGGAGAGACCGTCTTTTTTTTTTTTTTAAAGGTTTTATTTGAAACAGAGAGAGAGAGCTAGAGAGAGCTAGAGAGCAAGAGAGAGTACAAGCAGGGGAGAGGGAGCCCAATGAGGAACTCGATCCCAGGACCCTGGGATCATGAGCTGAGCCAAAGGCAGACATTCAACCGACTGAGCCACCCAGGCACCCGGGAGAGAGAGTCTTAAGCAGACTCCACACTGTGTGTGCATCCCGGTGCAGGGCTCGATCTCACCACCTTGAGATCATGACCTGAGCCGAAATCAACAGTCAGATGCTTAACCAACTGTGTCATGTCCATCTCAATATTTTTAAAGTAGATTTGTTTAGATCAGGATCTAACAAGACCCATACACTGCATTTAGTATATGGAAAACATTTTTAGTGACTGCATATTTTATGGCCATACTCCATATTGATGGATATTAAGGTTGTACTTTTGCTATCACAAATTATACTGTAGTGAATATTGTGGGTTTATCTTTGTGTGTTGGCCAAATGCAGCCATAGTTTAAATTCATAAATGCAGGATGAAATTTTGATAGTCAGTGAGGATGAGTAACAGGCATGTCTAAGAAAGGAAAAAGAGTTGGAGAAAGGCAGAAATGGGATAGAATTCTAGAATCCTAGACAAACCTTCATTTTAGTAAGGAAACAGCATTAGTTAAATGGCTGCACAGACTTTAGCAGATACTGGCAAGACCTGAACTAAAAATAAAAGGCAGGACCAAGTCTCTAATTTGGAGACTTAGATATTGGTCTTAAATTCAAGGCTAGACTTCAGACTTTATCCACTTGGTAATAAAAAGTCATCAAAGATTGTAAGGGAAAAGACTTCATCAAGGTTGTGTCTTGGTTGCTTAATGAGATGACTCTAGAAAGGCCAACTTTTACAGGAAAAACAATGAAATGTAGTAAGAAAACTAGTGAACTAGTTTAGACTATCACCACAAAAAAAGGGATACACAAGTAAAAAAAGAACTTAGCACTCAAATGAAAGTGGTTTTTTGTCCACAAAAATTGAGATGTTACACTCAAGTTGCTAGAACCAGCCCATTAGCCGAATAGAAATACTGAGGTTGGGAAGGTTAGTGATGTGGCTGTGGGTATTGACGAGCTTCAACTTTAGATTTGTACAAGTGAAGTATTGGTAGAACGTTTAAGTAGTTCCATAAATATTCAATAAAATGTCTAGCAAAAAGCTCAGAAAAGATCACTTCTGGGTAAAAGAAGAGAAAAAAAAAGATCACTTCTGAAGCTACTTTTGCAGCTACCTGAAGATACTGATTAAAGCCACTGAAGTAGGGTAAATAACCAAGAAAAACAATGTAAAGGGGAAAGGAGGGCAAAACTTTTGAAGAAACTAGAACATTCTTTTGGAAAGCTCTGTGGCCTTGGAGCCACATCTCCCTCCTGCCAACTTTTATAGTAACAAGGGTGAACTAGGGTAATAAAAGGATTACTCACTGGTTTCCAAATTCTGATGCTACAAAAAGGAAGCCTGTTTTAAGCACACACATGGCAGCAGCAACAGGCACAGTATCAAAATACTTGAGCCGAATCTCAGTAACCTGGAAGGGGGGGAAAAAAAAAAGATTCTACCATGTAGGCAAGTGAAGCTAGACCACAGAAGGTAGCCCAGTATTTTAAGATAGCAGAAGCAGAATAGCAAATAAAATATCGTCCTTATTATCTAAACCCGGGGTGAGCAAACTAAGGCCCAAGACCAGCCTATCTGTTTACATACTTCCTACAGCTGCTTCTGTGACACAACGACAGAGTTGTATAGTTGACACAGAGATTATATGGCCCATAAAAGCTGAAAATGTTTACTACCGGGCCTTTCCAAAAAAATTTGCCAACTCCTGAGCTAAACAGGTATCTAAAAAATTGCTCAGTTGTTCACAGAGCTCCTCCATAGGATGAAAACAGTAACAGATCATGGGTATTACCAGTTTTCAGCAGAATCAAGAGTTTTTTATTATTACTTACTAGAAGTGGAATTACTCAGTCTCATACATGAGACTCACACCAGAAATCTCTTAACCAAAGAAAACCTACATTCATATATCAGTTGCAAATTTTAAAAGCTGTAACACCTTAGAGAACCACTTTTTAAGACATTATTTCCATTTTATTAACTTGTAAAGTATTAATTGTCCTATCTCAGAGTAGTTTTAATGAGAAGATGGTTTATAAAACCAGTTTGTAAACCTTAAATGTACACATAAATATCAGTCTTTGAAATAAGATTATTTAAATATATCCCAACTAGAATACCACAGGACATTTTATCAAACCAGACTAAACCTAACAAAAGTGTTTTTTCATTTTTTCCCTCTCCATCCATGGTCTGCTTACCATATCTTCATCTGTCTCCAAAGTGATCTTGAAGATATCGCCCTGCTCAGTTTGGGCCAAAAAGAAGAACATCGACTTGGTCTTATGGGTGGCAGAGCAAACAAAAATCATTCCTCTTTCAGGGTCATCCAGGTCATTCTAGCAAAGTCAAATACAGAACCGAAAACTCAGAAATGAGTACTTATTTAGGGAATGTAGCACCTTACCAACAGGGATCATACAGGTCACCCACCCAAGGCCTAGAGGTACCTTCAGTCTCTATATACAAGGTTTGACCCAGAGCAGCCTGTCAGCCAAAAAATAAAATACAATAGCCAAAAATTCTTGTCTACTATAAATGTGACAAAGCCTGTGTATAAAAAACAGCCACAGGGTGCCTGTGTGGTTCAGTTGGTTAAGTGTCTGCCTTCGGCTCAGGTCATGATCTCAGGGTCCTGGGATCAAGCCCCATGTCAGGCTCTCTGCTCAGCGGGGAGCCAGCTTCTCCCTCTCCCTCTGCCTGCCACTCTGCCTGTGTGCGCGCTCTCTCAAATAAATAGACTCTAAAAAAAAAAGGGGGCGCCTGGGTGGCTCAGTAGGTTAAGCGTCTGCGTTCGGCTCAGGTCATGATCCCAGGGTCCTGGGATTGAGCCCCCCATCGGGCTCCCTGCTCAGCAGGGAGCCTGCTTCTCCCTCTCCTCCCAGCTCGTTTCTCTCTAGGTATCTCTGTCTCACTGTCTCTCAAGTAAATAAATAAATAAATAAAAAGCCACAATTTCACTCTACATTCTGATCCAATGAGTAAGAAAAACACTTTCTCCAGAGAAAAATGTCAAAGAAAAGATATGAAATTTAAAAGAGTCATCATTTCAGACTATAAATAAAAGTCTTACATATCCAAGACACTATCATCCAAACTATCCTTCATTAGCCTTGTTCCACATCATCTTCCTTAACTCCTACAAGGCAGCTCCTGAACTATGATTTTCGGTTTGTTTTTTTTTACATTTCCAACATTTTGTATTTCTCCCACTGACTTAGCTCTTTGAGGGCAAAACATGTTTTATACTTTTTCGTAGTCCCAAAGCCAAGTACAAGCTACAGCTCCTGTAGCTCCTGCAGCTCCCTCCTGCTTGTGTGTGCACACTCTCTCTCTCCCCCCCACTCCTGACAAAGTCTTTAAGAAAAAAAAAAAGAAAGAAAGAAAACCCAAATGCAGTAAAACATTAAATTGGCGAATCTTCTTTCTGTAGGTAAAAGGCAAACAGGAATTCGTCAATCAATGTCTGACGAACCAAAGTGAATTACTTCCCACCCCTTACCAAGAATTTCACTTGATAGATTTCTTCTGATTTTCTAAAATTTATGGAATCTTACCCAGATATCATATTATTAGCTCAACTAAGTAAGACCTAAAAGGTTCAACCCCAGGACCTATAAATTAATATTAAAAATATATAAAACGAGGGGTGAAAGAAGAGACTGAGAAAGCAGGGATGAAACAAGATTAGCTGAAACTGGATATACAGTTCATTATATTCTACTTTGCATGTGCTTAATAATTTCCACAGTAAACTGTTAAGATTAAAATCAATAAAACACCATTTTCGGGGCGCCTGGGTGGCTCAGTCATTAAGCGTCTGCCTTCGGCTCAGGTCATGATCCCAGAGTCCTGGGATCGAGCTCCGCATCGGGCTCCCTGCTCCGTGGGAAGCCTGCTTCTCCCTCTGCCCACTCCCCCTGCTTGTGTTCCCTCTCTGGCTGTGTCTCTCTCTGTCAAATAAATAAATAAATAAAATCTTAAAAAAAAAAACAGCATTTTCAACCACCAATGTAGTAACTGAACTGAGGGGAAAAGCACTGTGAAAAGATGTTAGGGAAAAGAATATTTACCAACTCAAAATTCACCCCATCTGCTTCCACACCAATTACAAAAAGGAAAAGGTACCTTCACAATTAAGAAGCACAGGCAGTAAACAATTTAACATCACCAACGAGACAAACCAACATTCTGTGCCCCTATTGTGATAGAGTGGGAAATGTCACCCCTTATGTAATGATTCTAACAAAAATATTAACATGGATATAATCATATGGAAAAATATGATGGGACAAACTCCAAGAAAATTAGCCTAGACTTTGAAAAAAAAGTCAATAAAAGACCAAAAGTAAACAAAGGTGAGACAAAATATTCTAAAGGGCAGTATAAAATAAAAGGGAACTTTTGGGGACAATGAGAGAACTGGTATATGAACTGTACATAAGATAACTATTACACAAAACAGTACATTTCTTGGGCATGATATTGGTAGTGTGGTTATGTAGGAGGAAAACTTCTTTTCAGCAGCTACATCTTATGAGATTCTTAGAGTGTCACGATAACTGCAACTTATTTTCAAAAGGTTTGTCTAATAGATATATCATAAGAAAAAACACCCAAGGGACACCTGGGTGGCTTAGTCAGTTAAGCATCTGCCTTCGGCTCAGGTCAGGATCCCAGGGTCCTGGGATCGAGTCCCGCATCGGGCTCCTTGCTCAGCGGGGAGCCTGCTTCTCCCTCTGTCTGCAGCTCCCCTCTGTTTGTGTGCGCTCTCGCTCTCTCTCTCTCTCCCCACCCCTGACAAAGTCTTTAAAAAAGAAAACCCAAATGCAGCAAAACATTAAATTGGTGAATCTTCTTTCTGTATGTAAAAGGCAAACAGGAATTCATTGTTCTATTCTTTAAAATTTCCTGTATGTTGGAATGGGGGAAGAAAAGACAAACAATGGAAAACAATATATCTCCAATAAATATGTCTGGCTTCTTCAAACTAGAAACTTGCAGGAATTTCAAACTGATCGTCCACAGATTCTTCTGAAATGCAAACTGTTTTTTAATTCCCTTTCTCAAAGAATTTGTTTCGCTTTCACTAAAATACCAGCTTTATTAAACACAACATTTACAAAGAAACTAAAACCTCACAGCAAATAAACTAAGAGACTACACTGTAATTACAAAAAATAAATTAACTTCACAAACACCAGTATCTTTTCTTATGGCAAAGATTTTTACCCGTCTCCTGGGAATTGGACAGCGGATATCCGGTTGGTCACCAAAGTTCTTGTAGGTGATATAGTTTTCAGAGCAGATTAATACTCCACTTGGACCATCTGACCCTCCAGGAACTATCAGAAAAAAACAGAACTTAGCAATGATTTAACATAACCATGAATTACAATTTAGCTTTTAATTCCTTCTCTCCTTCAGCATAATTTGGATGAAGGTGTAAGTGCCTGAGACTGAAAAACATTCAAAGTGTTTCTTTTCCCTGATACTAGCATAAGACAAGGATGGAATGCAGTTTGGGTAGCCTTAGCCTGTCCAGATATCTGATAATGCATCTAAAATTTTTAGCTCCGAGCCCAAAACTCAGTTCTCATCTTTAGCCCTATAACCCAACTGCATACTAGACGCTCTTACATGGATATTCCACAAGCAGCTTAAAAGTACATTGTATTCATAAACAAACTCAAGTTCCTCCCCAAATCTGTTCCACCTCCTGAGTCCTCCATCTCAGAGAATACCACGACCAACCAATAGACCAAACCAGAAACTTGGGTGTCACTCTTTAATTCTCTCTCTCCCCTCATAGCTCCATTGATTCTACCTTCTTAGCAGTGCTCGTGCTGCTTATCTCTTGGGTTTGTGAAACAGCTTCCTAATCTGGCTTATAGTCTTATCCTCCATTCAATTAGCCAAAATATAAGCATGTTTCTAAAATGTTCATCTTTAACAGGTTATTATTCCCCTGCTTAAAGTCCTTCAATCACAACAAAAAATAAATAAAATAAAATCCTTCAGAAGCTACCTCCCCACCACAGCCCTTTAGTTGTACCCCAGCCCTTTTAGTTCTATCGATCCAATCACAATGAGCTTCTAGTTCTTTGAATAAACCACGTTTTCTTTGCACGTGGGCCTTTGTGCATCTCGTTCTCCTTATCCACAAAAGAAACCCCTTCCTCCACCCCCCTCATACATAACTAACTAGTCCTTAGGTCTCAGCATAGAGCTCTTCTCCAGAAAGATTTCTCTAACATATTCCTTTTCTTTCTCTGGGTTAGAGACCTCGCCTCATGATAATTTTCTAATTGTAAACATCTCTGAACGCCTACAAAAATCTTACTTAGCTATGATGCATTTAAAGCAGACTCCAATTTCTTAAAATTTTAGGTTTTGGTATTTATAACCATAACCAACATATAGATTTTTGTTACTAACCTTCCCCAGTTTCGATACTTAAGTTACACCAGGCTCATAAAGTGGTACAATTGCTTTTATATTTTTCCTATCTTTGCAGAAATTTAAGATCCCTGAAAATTCTGGACCTTAAATCTTTGGGGGGGGGATTTTTGACTACTGCTCCGATTTCTTTAATGGATGCTGGTCTATTCAGGTTCTTAATTTCTTTTTTTTTTTTTTAAAGATTTTATTTATTTATTTGAGAGAGAGAATGAGAGACAGAGAGCATGAGAGGAAGGAGTGTCAGAGGGAGAAGGAGACTCCCTGCCGAGCAGGGTCAATTTTGGGAACTGTTTTCAAAAATATTTATATTTTGCCCAAGTTTTCAAATTCATTTCATCTTTTCAAAGAATTGGGTTTTAATTTTTTTAATGACAGTGAAAGACTATCTACAGTAAAAAATATCAGAGCACCTAACAGTAGTCAATATTCCAAGCTGAGTCCTCTCCCATCCTTTCTTCTCTGCCCCCATTAGAAGAGTCAACCACTGCATGAACTTTTTTAACTTCGCCAAACCATAGACAAGGTACTTAGATTTACTACAAATGAATTAGAGTTTCCAAACTCTATTAAGTAAACTCTCCTAGGTTTGCGTATAAAATGGGCCAAGCAAAAAGGTACAGAATAGCTCTGAGAAAAAAGTACCTGTAGGGGCACCTGGGTGGATCAGTCAGTTAAGCCTCTGCCTTTAGCTCAGGTCATGATCCTGGGGTCCTGGGATCAAGCCCCACGTTGGGCTCCATGCTCAGTGGGGAGTCTGCTTCTCCCGCTCTCTCTCCCCACTCACCACCCCTGCTCTTGCTCTCCCCCCCCCCTCAAATGAATAAAATCTTAAAAGAAAAAAAGTACCTGTAATAAGAAAGTTGCCATGTTCCTCCAAAGGTTCACTGTATTTTCGGACCACATGATTTAAACCAAGGTCTAACTCATAGAAGGTAAGAGTCTGCTGGGTATTAGCTGCTGCTTCCCCTGTTGGATCATTGTCTGCTTCCTATAGAGAAGGACATTGGCACAAACACGGTATCAGGATCCCTCCATCTTACAAATGGGGAAGCAAAGGTCCCCAACAGTTCACCAAAGCTCACACTACTAGGTAATGGCAGAGCTGGAACAAGAACCTTGGTCTCCTATTTCTGGGACCAGGGTTCCCTCTACTGAAAACAAATGCCTTCCATTCAAGGCAAAGAATGGTACGCCCCATCCTTCACCACCTCCCTGCAAAAAAAATCCCACATACAGTTTTACCTCCTTTTTCAGACAGCTCTTCCCCCAAAATGCCCTGTCTTTATAGGGAGATTGCTCCAATCAGGGTAAGGTGCTATTATACAGTTGGTTAAGCTGTGAAACATTCCGAAGAATCTTAGTAGGACATTTGGAAAACAGAAAAGATTTGTGAGCAGGAGAGCTGTAAGACATACACAAAGAAGGAAATAATGAGGAAAGCACTGAGGTGAATGAAAGAAACCATCGTGTGGGGGGGGAGGGGGAGAAGAAGGGAGAGAGAGGAAAAAGTCAATGAGCCTCCGTTACCTCATAATCCATTTCCAGACAAGCAAACATTGGATTTTCAAATCCCACATCTACTCCGACCACATGATATACTAAAGTGTTCGCTTTGTGGGCCTCTAGGGGAGATGAAATGGTAAGCCGGGCTGCAGCATCTCTGTTCAAGATATATACCAACTTCTGTTTTTCAATGGCACCTATAGATAAAGGAGACAAAACAAATAAAATTTCCAGAAAATGAAAAGAAGGGCTTATAGAACAGTCAGACTCACATCACAATTGTTTCTTTAATATCATTAATAGCCAGCATTAACTCTACAAGTGTATTAACTTAGGATTCTGCTCTTAGTAAAATAGTCAACAGAATTTTACTCCCCTCCTTTCTAATAGGGATCTTAATATCCCACTAACTCTTCAAAACTTCTTAGCGTGCCCTAGATTTAATGATACTGGGAAACAAAACAATAATTCATAAAATTGCCAGCTTTATTCTCTGAATTAAATCTAATGATTTTGTGACTTGTCAGAAAGAGTTGCCTTCTGGAGGCCTGATCAGATACACAGAATTTCTTCAAGAAATTTATCAGAGAAGAGACATGAATGTGAATCATCACTTCAGGCTGATGAAAGCAATCATATTCACTGCCTAATTATGTACAATCATTTCATTGTGGGCTTTTTGCTACACATGTAGAAATGGGAAAAACACCTAATCCAACCTGATAGGAAACAGAAAAGGTGTGTTAAGACTATTCCCATTGTTTTAAAAGGAAAAGCAACTTTAAACCATGGCATTAATCCAAATATGATCCAAACTTTACCCAGGTAAGGAACTTACTGGCACACTGCCAAACGCACAGCACTATTACCCTAAATTGAGAATCTTTAGTCTCGGAGGTACACTTAATAGAGCAAGTCACTTACTAATCATAACAGCTCGCCCTTTGGGATCCACAGCTAAGAACTGGCCTGGAACAATGCGGCGGCATCCACTCTTGCCAAAGGTTTCTTGGTGAATTTTCTCAAACATATTTTTAGATGGCTGGTATTCCAAGATAACAATCCGACCCGAGTCACTGCCAACCACAATGTAGTCTTTGGTGCCACCCGTCAGCCTAAAGGCCATGAGTGACCGGATAACACCAAATACTTCCACAGTGAGAAGAGTGTGTACTTTGCCAGTGTTGGGGTCAGGGCGAAGCAGCTCCAGTATCTTCCCACGGGAAACAACAATTTCCTGCTGTTTAGTTCCTAGATCACCAGAACAATAAAGATCACGAACAATCAGAACTAGTCCAAAAAGTAACCTGGATGGATCAAAATACCACTCAAGATAAATACAATTAAGTTGGGTGTTCAATACTTTAAGTTTTTTTATTCTATTTCATTCCTAGAATTGATATTTAACAGAAGTGGTAGCAATGAAAAACTTTTTAAAAATGGTCACATGGGGCACCTGGGTGGCTCAGTCGTTATGCATCTGCCTTTGGCTCAGGTCATGATCCCACGGTCAGGATCCCTGCTCAGCCGGGAGTCTGCTTCTCCCTCTCTAGGCCCCTCCTCCTGCTTGTATGCACGCACACGCACTCTCTCTCAAACAAAATCTTAAAAAAAAAGCTCAACATAGCTACTTTTTAAAAACCTTTTTATTTTTCTAAAATTTGCCATCAATCTGCATAATTGGGAGTTGTCTACAAATGGTTATTAACATATGATGTTTAGCTTCATAAAATTAAGTACTTCCAAAGGCTCTTTCTAGCTCATCTTGAATGCTATTATACTAGAAAATCATTATTAACTTTTCGTGCAGTTTGATGGATTATCTCAAACAACTTCTAAAGCTGCTATCTAATAGATACCATTTATTTCTAAACTCAGTCCTGGGAGAGTTTACTTGCTTTCATAACCATTAAGGATTAAGCCTCTGCCTTATCAAATCAAAACGCATTTTAACAGCCAATTTGCTCCCATCTCTCCCTGCCTGCTATATAATTCCACTTGGATGTGTTGTCATCAATTTTTAAATGAATGTTTAAAATAACTAAACTCCTTCCCAAATTCCCTCTCTAGTCCCAACTAACCTGCTATCAATGTTACTGCCATTTTCTCCACTGCCCAGGCTCATATTCTTCTCTATCTGTCCCCACTTTCCTACTACAGGTCTTCACTATCTAATGCCTAAACGCCTTCCTCGCCTATCGGATATCCCACTCCTATCCACCCCAATCCATTCTCATTTGCTCATGGCCACCATTTATCGGGCCACCTTACTTCCCAAAGGTCCTCTCGGGGTCAGATAAGACCAAGTACTTCAAATGGCTTTGGAGAATGTAAAGCGTTATATAAGTGATGTTGTCTAATGATTTAGAAAATTTTTTTCTATTATTTCAGGGAAAAAGTTTGAATCTGATAAAGGAATTTGAGGCATTAAACTAGTTAATCTCGAAAATGTTAAATTCGGAAAGATAGTAACTGGAAATCTTACCAGAAAAGTTGCCATGAATGGCAAAGCTGATGCCTGTGGCTCGCTGCAGTGTCAGGTTGTATAGGAACATGATGGCAGCAACACTGAGATACTCACAACTCCACAGTCAGGCCTCAGTTATCACGAGACAAAACAAGCTCTAAGAGCACATAAAAGCAGAAAAATATCAGCTGGAAAACTTACTTTACAGACATTTCTGTATAGGAACTTCTGGCTGAAGGCAGAACCCATACAGTAAGGCTTATTGATGAACAACATATTTATAACTAGAGAGCATTCTATATGCCATGAACTATGCTGCATACTTTGCCTCTAATCCCTCAAGAAACCTATAAATAACTCATTATACTAATTATATAGATGAAGAAATCGAGGTTGAGAAATTAAATCATCTGCCTGAGATCAATAACAAGTGGTAAAAACATTGGGATCTGTACCATTAACACAGTTTGCCTTTACTGTCACAGAAACTAAGCAGCTCTACACGTACTTGTATTTGCACAGGCTATACACACACACAGTTCAGAATTCTTTAAAAGCACAGCAAAAAGCTCCTTCCATCCATTCCCTAGCCATCCAGTTCTCTTCCCTGGGGGAATCAGTTTTACTAAGTTATATTATGTCCTTCCAGATAGTTGCTGCACATGCAAGCAAAGATATGTTAATACTAGATATTCTCCCCTTTTTAACTAATGGGTACTATATATTATACACTCACTCACATTATCCTGCAACTTACTTTTCATTACTTTACCTTGAAGATAGCAATAAACAAAGGGCTTTCTCATTTTCATTTTCCAGCTACGGAGTATTCCACTGAATTGGGTATATAAGGATTCATTTAGCCAATACCCTATTGATTAAGTTTCCAATCTCTTGCTCTTATGAGTACTGCTGCAAAGAAAACCCCTCCTACTGGGGCACCTGGATGGCTCAGTTGGAGGAGTGTGGAACTCTTGATCTTGGGGTCCTGAGTTCAAGTCCCACATGGGATGTAGAGATTATTTAAGTAAAAAAAAACTTTAATTTTTAACATGGGGCTTGAACTCACGACCCTGAGATTAAGATCTGAGCTGACATCAAGAATCAAACATTTAACCACCTGAGCCACCCAGGTGCCCCAACAAAAACTTAAAAAGAGAGAAAAGAAAACCCCTCCTACATAGGCCATTTATACATGTAAGACTATATCTTTAAAAGCAATCCCTAGAGGGATGCCTGGGTGGCTCAGTCAGTTAAGCATCTGCCTTCCACTCAGGTCATGATCCCAGGGTCCTGGGATTGAGTCCTGCATCAGGCTCCCTGCTCACCAGGGAGCCTACTTCTCCCTCTTCCTGTGCTTGCTTGCTTGCTTGCTCTTGCTCTCTCTCTCTGACAAATAAATAAAATCTTTAAAAAAATTAATCCCTAGAAATGAAATTGTTGGATTGAGGGATTCATACATTAGTAATTTTGACACATATTGCCAGAGTACCTTTCAAAGAAACTCTACCATCTATATCCCCAGAAATGCATGAGTCCCTATTTCCCCACAACCAGAACTTTGCTAATCTAACAGATAAAACTGGTAACTTAAGCGTAGTTTCCATTTGTTTCTCTTATCTAGCTCAATATTTAACAATTAGAATTTAAAATTTAAATCTACTCACCATAAAAAACGAAAACTCAATTCCTACCATTTCAGGAGGACTCTCTAAAGAAGTATAGTCACATAAAGGATTCTTTTCATTAGATAAGACTGAAAACTGCAAACCGATGTGCCTTTACCATAAAATTACCCAGAACTACAACTATACAATTACTGCCAGAAAAGTTTTTTCAATTATTTAGAAATCTTGAAAAATCCAAAGTAACCACTGTGTAATTAACACAAAAATGTGATTTTGTTAAATGAGAAAAGATAATTATGAGTAAATGACCTCATAAATAATAGTTACCCAGCTTTTGCCCAGGCCAGAAATGGTTAAAAGAGGAAAAGATCGAACCCTCCACTCTGGAAACGGGTCCCAAGAGATATAAATTTTCCTTCTTGAAACTAAGGAACATCTTTATCCTAAGATGGGAGGGAAGAAGGAAAATCTCTGAGGTGAAAAAAGAAGGGAGTGGGGAAATGACCTACAAAAAGAAAAATAGAGAAAATGCACTGACAGAGACACAGACATACACTCACATCCCCAGAAGGGCTTATACATTGTGCAAGTTCCAGGGAAAGCTGTTCTCAGCTTAAAGTCTGAGGAAAAAGAAGCAAAGAATATGTTCTAATTGCTTTCAATTGAAAAGTAGTAATGTGGGGGGCGCCTGGGTGGCTCAGTTGGTTAAGCGACTGCCTTCGGCTCAGGTCATGATCCTGGAGTCACAAGATCGAGTCCCACATCGGGCTCCCTGCTCAGCGGGGAGTCTGCTTCTCCCTCTGACCCTCCCCCCTCTCATGTGCTCTCTCTCTCATTCTCTCTCTCAAATAAATAAAATCTTTAAAAAAAGAAAGAAAGAAAGAAAGAAAAAAAAGAAAAGTAGTAATGTGGGGCACCTGAGTGGCTCAGTCGGTTAAGCGTTTGCCTTCAGCTCAGGTCATGATCCCAGGACCCTGGGACTGAGCCCCACCCACATCGGGCTCTCTGCTCAGTGGAGAGCCTGCTTCTCCCTCTGCCTGCCACTCTGCCTATCTGTGCTCTCTCTCTCTGTCAAATAAATAAATAAAATCTTAAAAAAAAAGGTAGTAACGTGATCAACTACAATTAAAACAAAAAAGAAAGAAAAAATAAGAGTGAATGTGATTCTCCAACAAAAGTAAATTTATTCTATTGCATCTTGCTGTGGCTATAAAATGTCAAACAATTTCAAAACTGCAGTTATCAACAAATCTTATAATGAAACCCTATCATGTCAATATGATCAATGTTACAGGACTGACTATGCAATTAAAAAAAAAAAAGGAAACCAAAGGCCACGTCAGAAGCCCTGAAAAGTTCCCCAGCCTACTCTTCATTCTTTGTAACTCCTGAAGAAGTCCGTCTACTTTTCAGTACCTTTATAACTGACGGCATCCATTACAGATCAGTCCAAAACTATAAGATTTACATACCAGGAACCACTAACGGCCAAAACTTGGTAAATTTTGTGATTCCCCTACTCCTACCTGTCTGTGATCACTACAAATTGCTGCCTCAATCCCTTCTCCTCGTGCCAAAGGAACATCATCGCATTCAAACTTCGCAAAGCCTTCAAAATAGATACTACTGTCCCCCACTTTACAAATGATAAACTGAAAATCAGTGAAGTAAACAGTTGCCCAAGTACCAAAACACGAATTCAAAAGAGAGGGTCTTGGCACCAAAAACTGTTTCCGTTATTTACGCTTTCAACACGCTGGGTCTTCCCACCTTACAGTTGCTGTGTCGTTTACGTCCATCCCGCCCCTTGTCTCACCCACCCCTGGACCTAAAAGCTGGGCAATTTCTGTAAGTCTGATTTTGATCCAGGCTTCGTTCCCACCTTGGAGACGGAAGTGAGAGCCGACTCCTGGAAGCCGTTCTCGTACCCGAGCATTCCCCTCCACCGCCTCCCTTGCCCCGACCTTACGGGCCTAGGCTGCTTCAAAGACCCCGGCCAAAGGCTCGGCCAACCCTCCTACATGACCGCTCTCTGCCTCCCCAGGCCCGGGAAAATTGGGAGGCTGCTTCTTTACCCTGCAGCAGGAAGGATGGCGTAGATATCCGACAGATGCGGAGTTCCTTCAAGGCCTAAGCCACCACCAGCTTCAACCCGCCGGCGTCCGCCATTAGCTCTTAAGGCAGGGACCTTCCGGCGGGCGCGCGACGTATAAAAAGTCCCCAACCGGCGCCTGAAGAATATGTATCTAATTTTTTAAATGTTTCTGTCTTTCTTCGACACCACACAGAACATTAGTTAAACATACCTTATGGCCGTCACTTTTCCCAGGAGAACAGAAAACAAATAGACCTTTTAAAGTGTACTTAACAACAACAAAAAAAACTACCCATAAATCCATCGGGCATTTTCTTGGGCAGTCGCAAAGACCTGGCGCGCAAACGAGGCCGGGGCCTCGCGGGGCCGGAAGCACGAAATGGGGACCAAGATGGCGGATTTCGGTTCCCCTCAGAAGCTGTCAGGGGTTCCTCCGCCCGAAGGGATGGGAGGAGGCCGATGCTCGGAAATCTCTACCGAGCTCATTCGCTCTCTGACGGAGCTGCAGGAGCTAGAGGCTGTATACGAACGGCTCTGCGGCGAGGAGGTGGGAGGGGGCTGAATCAGGGGCAGTGGGCTTGGAGCCGTCAGTCTTGGGAATTCCGGGCTGTGGGAAGTTCTCTCTCTGCCTCTGCCGAGGGAAACAAAGCACTTATTCAAGGAGTGTAGTTGAGTGTATTTGGGTGGACGTGACATCTCTGTTCGCTTGATCTGGTGTCCCTAAACTTGTTTTCCCTGTTATCTCGGCGATCTGCTTCGCTCCCCTTGATTCCCCTGGCCCTTAATCTAGATTAAGTTTCTCGGCTAGAGCAGGTAGACTGACAGCGTCAGTCTCGCTTGCTTATCAAAATAAGCAAGGCGCTCGCTTGCTTATCAAATAAGCTTGCTTATTTGCTTATCAAAATAAGCAAGGCGCTCTAGCATTGAATTAGCAATTTAAAAATTACGAAACGCGTTCACCGTGTTCTCATTTAAGCAGGAAGTCATTGCAAATAAACTTTAAGCGTTTTAATACTTTTGTGGGGAATGATTTGGGGGTGTAATTTTAGCGTTTTGGTAAGTCCGCAGCTTGGTAGAAGCTTGAGGTTTTAAGACAGGCACAACTGTCTAATCGGACTAGTAACTTTCATCTCTTGGACCCGTGCATTGTGTCAGATAGGGGCATGGACTATATTTATTCTCTTGAGGATTCTTTGCAGCCTCCTTCATTTTCCGTGGCAACCTGATGCTGTCAATATATTTTTAAATATCATTTGGGTTCCTTGCCACTCAGAAGAAAGAGATCCAAGCTCTGAGCTAAAAGTTCAGTAGCTGTTCCCTAAACTAAACTTTTAATTAAGGTTGAGTACAAAAGGCAGTTTCAGCAGGAGAGGGGGGATTATTGATATCTAAGAATATTTTCAAATATTAATTTGCACCAAGTCAAGCAGTTTATGGTAACATTTTTCAGCAAGATGTGCTTTATAAAATTTAGTACTCTAACAGTCCTAAGCGTGCATTCATTGAGTCAATTTTTAAGGTGAAATTAAGTCCATCTTACAGACAGAATAATATTAGTTCTGTATTTGTATTTGATGACTGTCAAGGGGAAGTTCCCCTCTGGATCCTACTGAACTATTTTAATAGAAATGTGTAGTTGATATTGATGGCTATTAATGAACAATATTTCACATACTATGCTAAGCACTTTATGTTTGTTACCTTGTTTGGCTCTCGCAACAGTCCTATGGGATATGTATTACATTTTACAGATCAAGAAACTCAAGCATTTAAGAAGGTTAATGTCAGTTGCAGTAATGCCGTAAATAACTTCACTGAGAGAATTATGTATTTATCCCTTCAGGGTACTGACTGTACACTATGAAGAGACTTTTTGTAACTGTCACTTTGAAAGTTTCATTTGTTTAGCCATTATATTTTAAATGCCTTCCTGCATTAGGTACTGTGCTAATTATACTGAATAAAAGTCTAGTTCTTTGTGTTATTCATCTGCTAGATGGAATAAAATACACAGAAGCTAACAGTCATCATGCAGTGTGATAAATGCAAAAATAAAGTATTGTTGGTTAAAGTCCTAGGAGAGCTCAGTGAAAGGAAAGACATTTGAAATGGGATTCACCCTTCAGCTAAGTGGTTGGGTTAGATAACTCTTAAGGTTCCTTCTGACCATTCTGATGACAAAATGTTTGTCTGTGTTTCAGAAAGTGGTAGAGAGAGAATTGGATGCTCTTTTGGAACAGCAAAACACCATTGAAAGTAAAGTGGTCACTCTCCACCGGATGGGGTGAGTCTCCCAGCTCAGCAAGAGCTATTATAATTCCGACAAGGACCACTGGATAAATTACTGTTTTTCCTAACTTTCTGTTATAAAATGCCACTTGACTTTGAAATGTACAGGAAGATTATTTCAAGGTTAAGTGAACACTTAAGGGTATAGTCAAGTGGTTCACAAAGTGTCCTTGGAAGTATCAAACTTATTGGGAAACTTGTTGGAAATGCAAACTATGAGGCCCCACTCAAAACCCACTGAACCAGAAACTCTGGGGGTGGAGCCCAGAAATCTGACAAGCTTTTAACAGACACACCAAGAGATCCTGATTATGGTTCAAGTTTGAGAACCACTGTTTTTACAAACTCTGTGTATTTGCTAGTCATAAAAATTGCTCTTTGAACCCATCACCCTCTTTGATTGTTGGTTAGTGCATTTTATACTTAGCAGTGGGGAGCATCTGTTCTCTAGTTCTTTAGCAGTACCTATATAGGGGTCTCTATAGTAGTTATAAAAAGTAATTTTTTATTTAGTATAGACCTCAGTTTTCAGTAAAATCCTCTTTAGGAAAAGTTGTGAGTAGAGTGAACTAAGCTAAAAGTTGTGGGGAAGTACAAAGACAGTAGAAGACATAGTCTCCATTTACAAAAAAAAATTTTCCATCTCATATTCCTACCTTCTGCCCCTATGGATGTGTGTGTGCTGACATGTGTCTCCAGTCCCAACCTGCAGTTGATTGAAGGAGATGCAAAGCAGCTAGCTGGAATGATCACCTTTACCTGCAACCTAGCTGAGAATGTATCCAGCAAAGTCCGTCAGCTTGACTTGGCCAAGGTAATCCCATTGAACTTCTGATGTTTTAGTAGAGGGCAATAGAGAAGCCACCACATTAGAAATTAGAGCAGCACCATTAAACCTGACAGAGATGGCAGAAGAAGAGAAAACTTCAGACCAATACCTCTTATGAATAAAGACATAAAAATCCTCAACAACACACAAACCAAATCTAGCAACACATAAAAAGGATTATACTATGGGGCGCCTGGATGGCTCAGTCGGTTAAGCGTCTGCCTTTGGCTCAGGTCATGATCCCAGGGTCCTGGGATCAAGCCCCGCATCGGGCTCCCTACTCAGCAAGAAGCCTGCTTCTCCTTCTCCCACTCCCCCGCTTCTGTTCCCTCTCTCACTGTCTCTTTCTGTCAAAAAATAAAAAAAAAAAAGGATTATACTATGAAGTGGAATTTATCCCAGGAATGCAGGGTTGCTTTAACATCTGAAAATCAATTAATATATCCACCATATCAGTAGAATAAAGGACAAAAACCGCATGATCATCTCATAAACTCAGAAAAAGCATAAACTCAAAAAACTTATAATAAAAGGGAACTTCCTCAACCTGATAAAGGTCATCTACAAAAAACCCACAGCTAACTTCATACTTACCAGTAAAAGACTGGGTGCATTCCCTCTAAGATCAGGATGTCAGCTCTTGCTTCTTTTCTTCAACATTGTACTGGAGTTTCTAGCCAGACATTTAGGCAAGAAAATAAAATAAAAATCATCCAAATTGAAAAAGCATATAAACCATACATTTAACTTTAGATTTTTCTAGTAGCCATTTTTCTCAATTTTATTTTCTCTTTCTTTCTTTCTCTTTCTTTTTTAAAGTAGGCTCTGCACCCAACATGGGTCTTGAACTCATGACCCTGAGATCAGGAGTTGCATGCTCTACCGACTGAGCCAGCAGGTGCCTCACTAGTAGCCATTATTTTAAAAAGTAAAACAGAGAGGCACCTGGGTAACTCAATTGGTTAGGCATCTGCCTTAGGTTCAGGTCATGATCCCCGGGTCCTGGGCTTGAGCCCCACATCAGGCTCCCTGCTTAGCAGGGATACTGCTTCTCCCTCTCCCTCTGCTGCTTCCCCTGCTTGTGCTCTCTTGCTCTGTCAAATAAATAAATAAACAAAATCTTTAAAATCTTTAAAAAATAAAAAGGGGTGCCTGGGTGGCTCAGTTGGTTAAGCGACTGCCTTCAGCTCAGGTCATGATCCTGGAGTCCCAGGATCGAGTCCCGCATCGGGCTCCCTGCTCAGCAGGGAGTCTGCTTCTCCCTCTGACCCTCATGATCTCTCTCTCTATCTCATTCTCTTTCTCAAATAAATAAATAAAATCTTTAAAAAATAAAATAAAAAAACAGAAATAGGTGAAAATAATCTTAGTAATGTTTTATTTAACCCATAATATCCAAAATATCATTTAAATATGTGATTACTTTAAAATGGTATTAATGAGATATTTTGCCTTCTTTGTTTCTGTACTAAGTCTTTGAAATCCAGTGTGTGTTTTACACATCTTAATTTGGACTAGCCACATTTCAAGTGCTCAATGGCCACAGATTGTTAATGACTACTGTAGTGAATAGCACAAGATCTGGGCTCTTGAATAAGTCAGTCCCAGCCTCAGTTTTCCCCTGTGAAATAGCATAACTCTTCCCAATCTATTTGTTGAGATTCTGCAAAAATAACTTACCACAAAACACTATGGCCATACAGCCACCAAGTCACATTATTAAGATTTCTTTAGAACATTCTTGCTTATTCTAGGGCCTCCTGACTGGCTTAGTGGGAAGAGCGTGTGACTCTTGATCTCAAGGTTGTGAGTTCTAGCTCCACGTTGGATGTAGAGATTACTTAAATAAGTAAAACTTAAAAAAAAAAATCTTACTTATTCTAAAAGAAAAATATTTTCCATATGTTTCACTTATTTTATTACTTGGTTTATAATGTCCTCTTTCCAAATGTTAGATACACTCCGATTCCATTATTAATTTAACAGCATCAGCCAAATACAAATATGGCTTGTCCTTGTTCCTGCTTCCATTAAAATGAATGATCTGGTCACATAAATAAAATTGTATGATACCTGTCAGTGCTATTAATCATCATCAATAACAGTTTTGTGAGTGGTAGTGGTTTTGGTTCAGGGCCTCTGGTTAACCAGATTTTGCCCCTGAATCTCCCTACCTTCTGAAGAGATATTCTGAAAGAATAGGACATTGTTTCTAAGCACCAAGTCTTTGCAGAACCGCCTCTATCAAGCCATTCAGAGAGCTGATGATATCTTGGACCTGAAGTTCTGCATGGATGGAGTTCAGACTGCTTTGAGGAATGAAGATTATGAGCAGGCTGCGGCCCACATTCATCGCTACTTGTGCCTGGACAAGTCAGTCATTGAGCTCAGTCGACAGGGCAAAGAAGGTGACATCCATCCCAAACTGTTGATTTCTATGGTTTTTACAAGCGTCTGTAATCTGATTTAAGTACCTATCATTTCTGGTTTAGTTATAAGCATCTGTTATCTGAGCAAGGCAAACTCAACCGAGAAAAGGGCATCTGTTAGGCAATTTCCTTGTCTGGTACTCAACCCTATATAGGTCATAGGCCACCCTAGGACAGGTGTTGTTATTCCCATTTTATGGAAAAGGAAACTGAGTCCACATCTACTGTCCTCTGGCCAGTGGGTTCTTTTCACTTGACCATATCACCTAACTTACAAAGTTAAATTCTTAGCCTGGCTTTCTAGGCCTTCTGTGATTTCAACCCACCCTGTCTTTCTCACCTTGTTTCATGCTATTCACTCATGCATCCATCCAATGTGCACATACATAGAGTCCTCTATATGCCAGAGTATAGATTACTTGCAATACTCTACAAATATTTTTTTTCATCTTTTTATTTCTGTTCCTTTGCTCCTTTCATTCCCTTTGCTTGGAATGTAAGTTCCTCCTATTCAGGTATCTAAACCCTGCCCATCTTTAAAAGATGGGATACCATTTCTGGGAAGACTTTTCTAATTAGTTCAACTAGAAATGTGACTTGTGAACACTTTTCTTATTACACTTATCATACACTTAGTTTGTTATAGTTACTTGTGCCACAGATCTTATTTCTTTTGCTGACTATAACTTCTGTATATATTTCGAATGAATAATGGTGCACAAAGTGGCATAGACCTGACAGAGTACCATTCTTTGCATTAATTCCCATTTTCCTCCCAATGTGCAGGCAGCATGATTGATGCCAACCTGAAATTGCTGCAGGAAGCTGAGCAGCGTCTCAAAGCCATTGTAACAGAAAAGTTTGCCATCGCTACTAAGGAAGGGGATCTGCCCCAGGTGGAGCGCTTCTTCAAGATCTTCCCACTGCTGGGTCTGCATGAGGAGGGATTAAGCAAGTTCTCAGAATACCTTTGCAAGCAGGTATGGCCCCTGATTGCTTGGTAGGATAGTGGTATGATTCTCTGCCTGCAGATTGGGGCACTATATGGATACCAGTTTCTGTGGATACTTTGTCACATCTGGATTTAACTCCCCTTTCCTGCTCTCACTGTAGCCTAGCAGGACTGGATGTACACATTCATTCAACACTTATCTAGGCATGGTCTAGACATCTACTGATGTACATTAATTTCTGTACATTAATCACAGACCAAGTGAAAACATAGGAAAATTAAAATGCAAATTCTCGGGGTGCCTGGGTGGCTCAGTCAGTTAAGCGACAGCCTTCGGCTCGGGTCATGATCTCAGGGTCCTGGGATCGAGCCCGCATCGGACTCCCTGCTCAGCGGGAGGCCTGCTTCTCCCTCTCCTACGCCCCCTGCTTGTGTTCCCTCTCTTACTGTCTCTCTCTCTCTCTGTCAAATAAATAAAATCTTTAAAAAAATAAAATGAAATGAAATGCAAATTCTCTGACAAGTTGAATCACCCTTTTTAAGCTGTCAGCCAGGAACTGGCTTCTTTTAAGAGCATTCAAAGTTGTTGGTTACTCTTTTTAAGACTTCATAACCAGGCTTGAGTCTCAACATAAGCCACATTGAGATGAAGGGGGTGAGATCACTTAGGGTTAAATCCTGAAAAAGAAACAGGTTTCAGTTAAAGTCTCAGCCCCTTCCCCTTGACCTTAGATGGAAAGAAGCAAATCTCAGCAGGCATGTATGCAGAGGGTTATTGTTTGTAACTCTATGTCAGAGTGTATCGTGCCACTTCCCCTCCAAATTCTCTGTAATAGACCACTGTTCTGCATTAAGAAAAATGAGATAGTTCCGTATGTGCTGACATGTTTCACTCTCTGATGTATGGTTAAGTTAAACAACTATATGCAACATTTCTGCTTCAAATGACAGAGGTGGCAATAAAAATATATATTTGTGGGGCGCCTGGGTGGCTCAGTTGGTTAAGCGACTGCCTTCGGCTCAGGTCATGATCCTGGAGTCCCAGGATCAAGTCCCACATCGGGCTCCCTGCTCGGCAGGGAGTCTGCTTCTCCCTCTGACCCTCCCCTGTCTCATGCTCTCTCTCTCTCTCATTCTCTCTCTCAAATAAATAAATAAAATCTTTAAAAAAATATATGTATATATATGCTTGTATAAGCATAGGGTATTTTTCAAAGGGTTAACAACGGTTATCTCTGGAGAAGAGACTTAGGAGACTGAGAGACATAGGTAAGAGGAAGAATTGCTTTTCAGTGAACACTCTTTTATTCCTTTTGAATATTTAAGTGTGTATGTCTTAACCGCTCTAAAAAATTTATTAAAAATAAAATATAAGGGGGCGATGGGGTGGCTGGCAGTTTTTTTTATCAGTACTTTGCCACCTGGGATCTAGAAATGGCTTCTACTTTAAATCCCTTAAAAATCCCTTCTGCAGTACCCAGATTCCTTGTCCTGCCCAATGAAGCACCATTAATGATAACTTTGAGTTATCCTTTGAGATGATTATTAGAAGTGGGGACTCTCTCCTTTGGCTAATGACAATACATATCTTCAAAGAAAAGGAAAGCATTATTTATGTCTTTGCGTTGAAGAAGAGTTATCACTACGCTCAAGTTCTTTGTCTTGCCTGAGGCCCAGACAACTCAGAGCCCCCAAGGGAGGTTCCTCTGTGCTGTCTAAGCTTTCAAGCATCAAAGCAAACAGGGGAAAAAGAAAGTCAGTGGGAGGTCTTTTTGGAAAACTGAGACTAGCCTTTGATCTGAGAACTGCTGTGGATTTTCTGCTTTTTTCAGGTGGCCAGTAAAGCAGAGGAGAATCTGCTGTTGGTGCTGGGGACAGACATGAGTGATCGGAGAGCAGCAGTCATCTTTGCAGATACACTCACTCTCCTTTTTGAAGGTAAGTCTCTTTTTCCACTCCAGAGAGACTGGAGACATTTCTACCTAACACCCATATCCTAGCTTTTCTTCTCTCCCTGTTAGCCTGATGCCTTCAGTTTAATCCTGTAGCTTGCTGTGTATTGATTGATACATTGGAGAATTAACTTTCTAATTCAGTATCTAATTAGCAAAAATTAGAGTCTCTCAAGTGTTTTGCTCCTCCCTAGCCTTCAAGACCCAAATGCTAAGAGTAAATTTAACCCTAAAGTAAATTATTGGGAAGAGAGTGATGCTGATTTCCAAAGATGCTCCTATTAAACTATCAGCATAAAGTAAATGCCTTCTGATTTACCAAGCACTATACATATTAAACAGACAAATTTTGCTTAGCGACTCTCAGCATTGGCAAGAACCATTTGTATTCATTTTGGGAGGTGAAATAGCCTTAAAGGGTTGAGTTAGACCCAGGTCAGTCCTGGATAGAAGAAAGTTTATTTTGTGAGAAGAATATTTGGAATCCAGCCCTCTCATTTTCTGCATTCTAGGTATTGCGCGCATTGTGGAGACCCACCAACCAATAGTGGAGACCTATTATGGGCCAGGGAGACTTTATACCCTGATAAAATACCTGCAGGTAGAATGTGACAGACAAGTGGAGAAGGTGGTGGACAAGTTCATCAAGCAGAGGGACTACCATCAGCAGGTGAGTAGGAGAAGCTGCAGGTGGGTTTGGAAACAGTGTGAGCCAGGGATACTGAATAAAATAAATTGGGGTGGGGTAGGGAAGGGACGAAAAAAGAGGTAGATAGAAAAATAAATACCAAATGCAAACTGCCTGCATCTTGCCCGTCGCCAGCTAACTTTGGATTTGAGGTGTCCTGATGATATAATACAAGATTGAGAAAGAAGTAGAAAGGGCTTCCTGAAAGAAACACAAAACAGAAACATTAGAGCACCTCTCTATCACAGAATATGCAATAGTGCCTTCTCGTGATATAAGGAGAATTTTACTTCTTGTCTCTGATTTCTCCTTAGTTCCTTAAGTGCTCACAGTAACACTTGCTTTTTTGTGAACTTTATTTCTCCTTTCCTTTGAGCAGAGGAAGTAAGAGTATGATTTAGAAATAGGAGTAGCCCATACAACTTTATTTCTAGAACTCTAGGAGACTAGATAGTAGTTCATTGGAACACCATTAACATCACTTTAAAGTGCAATAATAAAGGAGAGCATTAGCATCTAAATCAAAAGTAAATCTTTGGTTCATCATCCTGATAGCCTACTTTTGGCTTGCCTGTTAAGCAAACTAAACTTAAACATTCTTTTATGCCAGAAGTTTGGAGGGACCAGCAAGAGGAAGATAGAAGGAGGGTGGGGAAGAGGGTGGGGATGAGCATCTCTCATTTCTTTGGTATATTGCAGTTCCGGCATGTCCAGAACAGCTTGATGAGAAATTCTACAACAGAAAAAAGAGAACCAAGGTAATAATCCTGTTTTCTTTAGCCCATAGGAGTTTGAATTGGTAATCATGTAACATTCAGAGACTGCTCTATTATAAGGTGGTCTGTGTTTTAGAAATATTTTATCTATGACTCAAGCTTTTACTTTTTTCTAATAAAAATATGCTTGTTAGGGGCGCCTGGGTGGCTCAGTCATTAAGCGTCTGCCTTCGGCTCAGGTCATGATCCCAGGGTCCTGGGATGGAGCCCCGCATCAGGCTCCCTGCTTGGCGGGAAGCCTACTTCTCCCTCTCCCGCTCCCCCTGCTTGTATTCCCTCTCTCACTGTCTCTCTCCCTCTGTCAAGTAAATAAATAAAAATCTTAAAAATATATAAATAGGGGTGCCTGGGTGGCTCAGTCGTTAAGCGTCTGCCTTCGGCTCGGGTCGTGATCCCAGGGTCCTGGGATCGAGCCCCACATTGGGATCCCTGCTCGGCGGGAAGCCTGCTTCTCCCTCTCCCACTCCCCCTGCTTGTGTTCCCTCTCTCGCTGTGTCTCTCTCTGTCAAATACATAAATAAAATATTTAAAATAAATAATAAAAAAATTTAAAAATATGCTTGTTAAAAGAAAATTCAAACATTATAAAAATGTATTCATTCAATCAGTAAATTTTTCTTAGTACACATTATGGGTCAAACACTGGTCTTTGGTACTGGGGATGTGGCAGCAAGCAAAGTAAGCAAACCAGACATAATTCTTTCCTTGTGGCATCTGTAGTCTATAAAGTAGATAGTAATAATAGCTGACAAATATATAGTGTTTACTATATGGCACACATTGTTTTAAACACTTAACGAATATTCAGTCATTTATTCAGGGGTTTCTCATCCTCTGTCCTATTGTCGTTTTGGCTAGATAATTCTTTGTTAGGGAGGACTGTGCTGTGGATTGTAAGATGTTTAGTAGTAGCATTCTTGGCCTCCACCCACTAGATGCTGGTAGCATGTTGTCACCAGACACTGCCAAATGTCTAGGGAGTGGAGTGTGGGGTGTAAAATCACCTTCAGTTGAGGGTCACTGATTTAATCCATAAACATTTTTTACAGAAGAGGAGACTGAAGCCTGAAGAGGTTAAGTTAGTGGCCCAAGATTGTACAGCTAGAAGATCGCAGAGCCAGGAATAGAATCCAAGTATTCAGACTCTAGAGTTCATATTGTGAATCATTGTGATATACTAAGTATAGTGTGCAGGAGAGCATGTAATAAAGGGACGTAACCTAAGCTGATAAAGTTCAAGGAAAAATCTCTGAGGAAATGACCTTAGATCTGAGACCTTAAGAGTAACTAGAAATGGGGCGCCTGGGTGGCTCAGTCAGTTAAGCACCTGGCTTCAGCTCAGGTCATGATTTCAGGGTCCTGGGATCGAGCCCCACATCGGGCTCTCCACTCAGCGGGGAGTCTGCTTCTCCCTCTGCCTCTGCCTCTCCCTGCTTGTGCTCACTTGCTCTCTCTCTCTGTCAAATAAATAAACAAAATCTTAGAAAAAAAAAAAAAGAGGGATGCCTGGGTGGCTCAGTTGGTTAAGCGACTGCCTTCGGCTCAGGTCATGATCCTGGAGTCCCGGGATCGAGTCCCGCATCGGGCTCCCTGCTCGGCGGGGAATCTGCTCCTCCCTCTGACCCTCCTCCCGCTCATGCTCTCTGTCTCTCATTCTCTCTCTCTCAAATAAATAAATAAAATCTAAAAAAAAAAAAAAAGAGGGCGCCTGGGTGACTCAGTCATTAAGCGTCTGCCTTCAGCTTAGGTCATGATCTCAGGGTCCTAGGATCAAGCCCCGCATCGGGCTCCCTGCTCGGCGGGAGGCCTGCTTCTCCCTCTCCCACTCCCCCTGCTTGTGTTCCCTCTCTCACTGTGTCTCTGTAAAATACATAAATAAAATCTTAAAAAAAAAAAAGAGTGACTAGAAATAAGAGGTGAAGAGTTTTCTAGGTGGAGCAGGGAAAACATGTGCAAAGTCACTGTGTATTTGAAAAACTGAAAGAAGAGCAGTGTAGTTGAAGTACAGAGTTGGGGAGAGCCTGAGTTGAATCCAGAGAGGTCGTTAGAGTCAGGCCACTCAGGTCCTATATCCTAAGCGCTATGGAAATCGTATGATTACAGTATGACCAAATCTATGTTTTGAAAAGATCTCCTGGAGTTCAGTGTGGAAAATGAGCTAATTTGTGTGTATACTGTGAGGGAGGGGTTCAACTTCATTCTTTTTAATGTGGATATCAGTCATCATCCCAGCACAATTTGTTGAAAAGACTATTCTTATTGAATTGTCTGAGCACTCTAGTTGGAGATCAATTGACCATAATGTGAAGATTTCTGGACTCTAATCTATATGCCTGTCCTTATGGCAGTACCACACTGTCTTCATTGCTGTAGCCTTATAGTAAGTTTTCAAATTGGGAAATATGAGTCCTTCAACTTTGTTATTTTTTTCAAGATTGTTTTGGGTCTTCATCTGGATAGATGAATGGGTGTGGGACTCAGTTTAATGGTGTATCCTAAAATCCCACCACAGCTAAATAAGAGGTTGGAGAGGTGTGGTTCCTTTCATGTGAAGCATAGACAATTTTTACTCAAACCACTAACAAAAATACAACTCCCAGTCTCTTATTTAGCCCTGACAGTATTTTAGTGGGTGAATGGTTCAGGTGAAACAGGTAAGTGGAATATATGGTTGACAGCTGTCTCTGAGTATCCAGCAGAGCCAGGATAACCATCTGGCAGAGCTGACCCTTCTGGGCCCCGTGGGAGAGGGAGTTTGAGACTCTGTTTGCCCTGTAGCTCTTATATCTGGCAATCCAGTGGCCTCCTGCTTATTCCTTCTGCTCCATGTATCTCAGGGAACTGGACCCTATCCTGACTGAGGTCACCCTCATGAATGCCCGCAGTGAGCTGTACTTACGCTTCCTCAGGAAGAGGATCAGCTCTGATTTCGAGGTGGGGGACTCCATGGCCTCAGAAGAAGTAAAGCAAGGTAAAAGGCATGTCCCATATTTTCTGGGAGGGCTAGGACAGAGTTGGCACTGTTTTCTAATGGTTAAGCCATAGATCTCGTAACAAGGAAATAACTAGGGCTTCTTAGCCACTGTGGTCTGTGGGCAAACTGACTCCCAAAAGGAAAGATAGACTTACTGAATATTAGAATTGGACTGGGTCTTTGAGGCCATTTAGTCATTTTACAAGTGAGGAAAGCTAATGCCCAGAATGGTTAAATTATTTTCCTCTGATCTTTTCTGCATACCATGTTTTCTCACCAGCTCTGATTTAGGGATTAGCATTTAATTTAAATACGTGATATAGAGCACCTGGCTGGCTTAGTCGGCAGAGCATGTGACTCTTGATGTTGGGATTGTGAGTTTGAGCCCTACATTGGGTGTAGAGATTACTTAAAAATAAAATCTTTAAAAATAATAATAATAAATAAAATAGGTGATTTGCACACATGATATATAGGTAGACAGAGCAAAAAGATATACTTAATTCCATAAGGGAACTTTTGGGAGTAATAGGAATTTCTAAAACTGGATTGTGGCTATTGTTACAAAACTCTATAAAGTTACTTTTAAAAAAAACATTGAAATATACACACACAAGGTGTGAATTTTATCGTATATAACACTTAAGGGGCGCCTGGGTGGCTCAGTTGGTTAAGCGTCTGCCTTCGGTTCAAGTCATGATCCCAGAGTCCTGGGATCAAGCTGTGCACACTTGCTCTCGTTCTCTCTCTCAAATAAATAAAATCTTTTAAAAAAAATAACACTTCAATACAGTATTGAGCCATAATATTGAGAAAAGAGTATATAGTTTAAAGAGTATATGAAAAGAGTACATAGTATAAAGAAAGCCTTTCACTCCCTCCCTCAGTCTCCCAATTCCCCCAGTCACAAGTTTTGAAGGGATAAATACATTGGAAAAAAATGTGTACCACAGTCCAGTTTCATTTACAAATTGATTCTCTGGATTTTTTAAGAAGACCATTTAATTCCTGCTGGTTAAGTATATGCAGGATTCTCTGAACTAGAGACTTGAAATTAACACAGCATCTGTGGCATTCTACGTGACTTATGTCAATAATACATGGCAAGGCAATTATTTATATGACCTAGTATGGTATTGCTTTGATTTGGTGCTTAAGGGAGGATGTATGCTTTTTTGGAGTTTGATGCGCATTACTATTCATAATGACTGTCACTGTTCAGAGCTGTGTGTCCAGTACAGTAGCTACCAGCCCCACGGGACTGTCTAAATTTACATTTAACTAAAATTAAGAATTCCGTTTCTCAGTTAACAGCCACATTTCAAGGGCTCAATAGTGGCTACCATATTAGACAACAAAGATACAGAACATTTTAATCATCACAGAAAATTCTGTTGGACAACACTGGTTTAGAGAATGAAATATAGTGTACCCGATATATTTCAGTCTTTGCCCTGAAAACTTAAGTATTTTAAGGCTTACTAATTAATTCTAATGGGAAAGAAGTAAAAAGTTCTTTGTACAGAAACATTTACTATGGGGCGCCTGGCTGGCTCAGTCAGTGAGTGTGCAACTCTTGATCTCAGGATTGTGAGTTCGAGCCCCATGTTGAGTACATAGATTACTTAAAGATAAAAATCTTTAAAAAAAATTACCATAATCTCCAAATACTGTGGTTTCCAGTTATCTCTAATAAGGACAAAACATTTAGAAATAACCCAAGTGTCTAAAGATAGAGTTTAAAAAAATGTTGACTATCTACGTAATAAAATATCACACAGCCATTAAAAATAAGTAAGCTTAGGGCACCTGGGTGGCTCAGTTGGTTAAGCAACTGCCTTCGGCTCAGGTCATGATCCTGGAGTCCCGGGATCGAGTCCCGCGTCGGGCTCCCTGCTCGGCAGGGAGTCTGCTTCTCCCTCTGACCCTCCCCCCTCTCATGCTCACTCTCTCTCTCATTCTCTCTCTCTCAAATAAATAAATAAAATGTTTAAAAAAAAAAAGAATAAAAAAAATAAGTAAGCTTAAAAAAAAGATAAAAGAAGCTGTGTGTACAAACGTTGAAAATATTTATGCTATCTTTTTCTGTTTTTTAATTTTGTATTTGAGTATAGTTGACATACAATGTTACATTAGTTTCAGGCATATATGATACAAACTTTTTTTAAAGATTTATTTATTTGCTTTAAAGGGAGAGGGAGGGAGGGAGAGCATGTGCACGCAAGCATACGAGCAGGAGGGGCAGAGGGAGAGGGAGAGAGAATCCTCAAGCCGACTCTCCGCTAAGCACAGAGCCCTATGTAGGGCTCAATCTCATGACCCTGAGATCATGACCTGAGCCAAAATCAAGAGTCAGACGTTCAACCTACTGAGCTACCCAGGTACCCCAAGGCATATATGACATAATTTTTTAAAGCAGAATACAAAATTTTGTACTGTGATTATAATCATGTAAATTATGTACAGAAAGGAACCTGGGTAAATGAAAACAGTTGAACTTTTTCCCTTGGGGAAGAAAAGTGAGTATCCCTTTGCTGGCTGTCCCTTAGAGCACCAGAAGTGCCTGGACAAGCTCCTCAATAACTGCCTGTTAAGCTGCACCATGCAGGAGCTAATTGGCTTCTATATCACCATGGAGGAGTACTTCATGAGGGAGACTGTCAACAAGGTAGGACAGAGGACATACCCCTTGGAAATGGGGCTTCCTGTGCAAGAAGCCAGGCTGAAGGAAATGGCCGAGGCATGTCACATTTCTTGGCCTGCTTTGAGAATACCCTTGCATGCAACTGAGCAGTACCCCTTTGTATGATTAGAGGGCGTTTTTAGAGTTGTCATGCTCTTCAAAGACCCAGCTAGGATGTCTTTCCCAAGAATCACAAAAGAACACCTCAGCTCCTCGGGGAACCTACTTGTGCCCTGCCTCCCTGGAAGTGTGTGGGTGAGGAACCTCGGGGAAGAAGGGCCTTTCCTGATGTCTTACATCCCAGATAACAGATGACCCCAGGGCAAAGGCCCTAAATACTTAATGTCCTAACATAGTCATCAGTAGGGGAATGAGCTGTTTTGGCAAGGAGGATCCACACCAAGCTGTGACCAGAGTAAGCTGTGTTGGGAGAAACAAGGACAAGCTCAAAAGGGAGCAGAACCAGAGCCTATTCCAGAACCATCTAGAACAGTGGCATGCAGAACTGGAGCCCTCACTGGCTGCTTTGCCTTTTGGTTAGGCTGTGGCTCTGGACACCTATGAGAAAGGCCAGTTGACGTCCAGCATGGTGGATGATGTCTTCTACATTGTTAAGAAGTGCATTGGGCGGGCTCTGTCTAGCTCCAGCATCGACTGTCTCTGTGCCATGATCAACCTTGCTACCACAGAGCTGGAGTCTGACTTCAGGTAGGATTGACTCCCTTTCTACTTCCTAGGAAGCAAAAAGGTCCTAGTTGTGATTGATTCCTGAGGCCCATGTTGCTTCCTTTTTTTCCATATGATTCTAGTTCAGTGCTATATAGGATATAAGCTCCTAGCCATGGAACAACATCCTTGGGTCCAGGCAGCTGTACAGCAGCCAGGTATCTTATGCTCCCTGGACTGGATTGGAGGGGTTACTGGCCCTCAGGCCTACGAAAGAGAACAGGCAGCTCAGTTGAAGGCAGTAGTTGTAATATAGCGATCATACTTACCATTGCTGCAGACCAGGCACTATACTAATTTCCTGCTCTCATTCAGTCCTGATAACAACCCTATGATGTAGGAACCCTTAGCTCTCTTACAGGTGAGGACACTAGGGCTCAGGGAGATCATACACCTCATAAGTGGTGGAATGTGGAATAGAGCCCAGAACTGACTCCCAAAACCTATTCTCTCACCACTTACATGGTACTGCCTTTCATTAAGCTGTATGCCTCCTCTTGAGTTTGTTGGAGTTCAGTGGCGATAACTGAAATCCTCATAGGGAATAAAGAACTGACCAATCTCCTCTATATGTTCTTGTCATATCAAGTGCCCTTGAAAGGGTGTTGGTCTCTCTCATACCCTGGATGCTCAAGTTCTCCTACAGTGGTCTCAAGGATTGGTTATTCCCCCAAAAGAGCAGCTCATGCTGCTTTGTTAGGGTTGTGGGTCCTCTGGTCCTGCTGTCCTGGAAGCCAGATTGAGTGCTGTCAATCTCCATATGCCATTCTGCTCCCCCCTCCCAGGGATGTTCTGTGTAACAAGCTGCGGATGGGATTCCCGGCCACCACCTTACAGGACATCCAGCGCGGGGTGACGAGTGCCGTGAACATCATGCACAGCAGCCTCCAGCAAGGCAAATTTGACACAAAAGGCATTGAGAGCACTGACGAGGCTAAGCTGTCCTTCCTGGTAGGTAGCCACATAGGTTGGGAGCTGGTCCGTTTATTTCAAGAGGTTAAATTATGACCTCTAAGCCACAGTATAATTAGCTTTCAACTAGAGACTTATCATCCAGTGTCTCTATAGAAGGAAAACTCCTTTAAGGAAAGCTCCTTCTAGAAGGTTCTGAAACCACTTCTTATCGAGGGACCTATTTCTGAGCAACCCAATCCAGGACATCACTGTTCCCTGCCTGGAAGGCTGGGCACCTCAACTCTCCCAAGTGCTCATTCCCAAGAGCACTATGAAGCTGTTCAGGGGGCTCCACTGAGTATCAAGCTTGGCTTGCATCTGCCACAGAACCGACCGTAATATCTGTGGCAAGGCTCCAGACCACTTCTCTGAGGGCAGTCCCACAACATGGGGGATACCGATCATTTAGGCCTAGCGGGGCTGTTTTCCTAGCACGCTTCTCAGGCTTTCAACTTCCTCAGAAAAATGACCTTTTTAAAGCGCTTAGCCAGAAGACGGACAAGATGAAGCAGTGTCTTACCGGTTGTACGACAGGTGGGAAGGAAGAAGCATGGAAGGATGAAAGGGTTTATATAAGGTTAACAGCCAGTTTGTGATGAGCCAAAAGAATACAGATGAGTCCCGAGCCTGTGATCCGCCCTTTCTGGCATGTGCTGTGTTGGCATGAGTGGTAACAGTGCTGTCAGAGGTCATTCTGCTCCACCCCCACAGTGGCCAGGCTCTGAGTCGTCTTGGCTCCTGCGGTTCAGAGCCTGAAGGAAACATCCAATAGCAGAACTCTCCATCTGTAGCCTACAAATGAGGGTCTCTGAACACCCTGGGGTTAGATGCCAAATCTGTACTCTGGAAGCAGGGTCCTTGGCTTTTATCAGCTTCTTAAAGGTATCTGTGACCCCCAAAAGAGTTAAGAACTGTTGTTTTCAGAGACAGAAGCATAAGTATACTAATACCTACCCACCTGTGCAAGTTAACCCACAGTTAATATTTTGCTAAATATTATCAGGCAGATTCAGTATGGAGGCTCTTTAGGCAGCCCCACTCTCTTCCTGTCACTGAAAATATTTTCCCTGAGCATGGGTTCTAGTAATTTGGGACATCCTGGTTGTTTCCAAGAAAGAGGATCATCTCCAAGAAGCTTCTGAAACCCAACACCTTTGGAGAACTTTGCCAAAATGTCTGGCAGCCAGTTTCATATGATCATGAACTGACTTAAATTTGTCATTTTGTTTGCATTCTATTGTTTCATTTTGTATAGCACTTACTTTTATTCTTTCATTTCTCTGCTCAGAAACGACCTCCGAGCTACTGACCACCTCAAAGCTCTGCCTCTTTGCTTGGTGGTTTATTGACAGCCTCCGGAGTCTCACCATCCTGCCACTCTAGTGCTATTCTCCTCCCCTTGGCCCCACAAGTCCCCATTACAGTGGCTGCCACACAGACAGCTTCATTGTTTGAGGGCCCAGAAGATAAGGCCAACAAGAGAGGTGATGCTAAATGCTTGGTGACAGGTTTCTAGTTTTCCTGACGCCAAGTACTTAAAATGTCGTCACTCCCACCACGGCACTTATTTCTTATGTCACCTTGATTCATTTGGCTGTCAAGATGAATTCCCCAATGGTGCTGACGTATCAGTCACCATGAGCCGGGGATAAGCCCAGTGAATCCATGCTTACAAGGACTGTCAGTAAAAGGAAACTTTGAAATCAATACCTTTTGAACTCAAATCCATTTTCCCCTTATGATAGATTTTTCTTATGGCCTTAAATGCCTTGGAGACATGTAAGTTGTGGCCTTCATCCTTGAGCTGTCATGACAGTGCACGTATTTCTCTGCAAGCTTGTGATGTTAGCAGCCTTGTGTGTGGCATGTTAACGAAAGGCTTTAAGTCTTACCCATCCCCCATGAAAGTGGCCTCAGCAGCATGATCTTTCAGTATTGGCTGCAGGACAGTGATGAGGGAAGCACTCTTGGGGACACAAGGGGGTCATCCTAATCTCAATCCCTGGGGTTTTAGGATTCTTCTTTTACCCCAAAATCCTGAAGCTTCTAACACCTCTCTTGAAAATTGGCTCCTCCCTGCCTCACCCCTGCCTTCATGGTCATGCCACCAGCACACCAGTCCAGAGACAGTATGACCCTCTCAAACTCTCTAATTCCACTTCCTCCCAGCCTCTAGATTAGTATTCCCAAACCACAGCTGTGCTAATGCAGCATTCACCGGGTAGGTAGTAATCCTCAGTGCCACCCTGTTGTCCACAGGAGAGCATGGCTCCCAAGTTCTAGTCTGACTTCACTCACCTCTGCAGTTTTACCTCTTGCCATTTCCTGCACATATCCGTGCACTGACTCTGCTGATCCCCAAATACCTTTTGGGGTTTCCTGCCACTCTGCAACTGTTTATGCTATCCCTTCTGCAGAACACATTCATTTACTCATTCATTCTCGACGCTTTTATGTATCAGGCACTGTTCGAGGCTCTGGAACTGCACTGCCCGATGTAGTAGCCAGTAGGCAGAGGTGGCTATTTAAATTTAACCAAAAATTCAGTTCCTGAGTTGTACTTGCCACATTTCAAATGTTCATTAGCCTCATGTACAGATAGCTAGGGCTACTGTACTAGACAAGATTTAGAATATTTCTATCATCAAGAAAGTTCTATTGGGCAGTGTTCTACTAGAGATATAGCTCTAAAGAAAACAGAACAGATCCCTGCCTTCATGGCACTCTCATTCTAGCGGGAAAGGCAAACAAGCAGCAAACAAAATAATACTGGGTAATCCTAAATACCATTAAGAAAATATCAAAGGGCGGGGCGCCTGGGTGGCTCAGTCGTTAAGCGTCTGCCTTTGGCTCAGGTCATGATCCCAGGGTCCTGGGATCGAGCCCCGCATCGGGCTCCCTGCTCCGTGGGAAGCCTGCTTCTCCCTCTCCCTCTCCCCCTGCTTGTGTTCCCTCTCTCGCTGTGTCTCTCTCTGTCAAATAAATAAATAAAATCTTTAAAAAAAAAAAAATATCAAAGGGACTGACAGTGCACTAGAGAAAGGCTGATACGGGTAGAGCAGTGTACTCACCCTCAACTGTCAGAATTACACCAGCCTTTTTGAGCTGAATTAAATTCATCTCAGTTACCACCTCTGCTATGGAGCTTTCCTTAAATGCCTTAGACCGAAATGTTTCTTCTAAAGGGCCATAGCAGTTTGTGCCTTAATCATCACTTTTGTTACATGCTGCTTTTTATGATTGGTATTTCTGCACCAAGCTTCTAAGGCGATAGAGTTATGAAAGAAGGAGCTCATGGCTGAGACGAGAGTAGGGAGACCTGATTTCTCTTCCTGGCTCTAACTGTGTGGCCTGTCACTAACTTACCATCCTCTCACCCTGCTTTATTCTGCATTGTGTTTATCATGACCTGGTATTTCTTATCTGACTTGCCTTCTGGAATGTGAACTCTATGAGAGGGTAGATTTTTTTTTTAAGATTATATTTATTGGGCGCCTGGGTGGCTCAGTCGGTTAAGCGACTGCCTTCGGCTCAGGTCATGATCCTGGAGTGCCGGGATCGAGTCCCGCATCGGGCTCCCTGCTCGGCAGGGAGTCTGCTTCTCCCTCTAACCCTCCTCCCTCTCATGCTCTCTCTATCTCATTCTCTCTGTCTCAAATAAATAAATAAAATCTTTAAAAAAAAAAAAAGATTATATTTATTTATTTGAGAGAGCATTTATTTATTTGAGAGAGAGAGCATGAGCAGGGGGAGGGGCTTAGGAGGAAGCAGATTCCCCACTGAGCAAGGAGCCAGACATGGGGCTCGATCCCAGGACCCTGGGATCATGACCTGAGCCAAAGGCAGACGCTTAAATGACTGAGCCACCCAGGCACCCCAGGAAGCATTTCTTAAATAAATGTCAGCCTTCGCCTCACTGATCTGGGCTTAGAGCCCAGGACTTCTCCCAGACCTGTGTGCCTAAACATGGAACAAAAAGACCTGAAACCTTGGGTCACTACCCCTGAGGTCAGATGGCTTTGCTGCCTTAGTGTCAGGCACAGGAGAAAGGGCAAGTCTGGTTCACCATTCTGCCCAGTCTGAGACCTTAGCGCCCTTCTAGATGACATTGCTGTGCATGTTCCTTAGCCCCGCTCTGAGCCTCAGGAGTACAGCTGTCAGCCAGTCAGCCAGCCTGCACTGAAGTGGATACAGACACCAGTGAGCAGGAAGTCACATTCTTCTGTCCTCATCTCCCAGGTGACCCTGAACAACGTGGAAGTGTGCAGTGAGAACATCTCCACACTGAAGAAGACGCTGGAGGTATGGAGAAAATTGCCTCTCAGTTTTCAGCAGCTGCAGCCTTTCTGGGCCTGCCCGTGGAGGAGTCCTGTGCACTGGTTCTGATGGGGACTGTGCATTCCCTGGCATTGAGCTAGTCTTCCTTCAGAGCACTTGAGGGGATTCACTTGGCGGTCAACCCACAAGTTGGAAGATGAGAATTCAAATTAGTGCTTCCAGCACATAAAGCACATATTTGGCCTGTGACCTCTGGCAAGTCCCTTAACTCTTTGAGCCTCAGCACTCTCATCTATAAAACAGATCTCCTTCCTGCCCTCATTTGGGTTTATTGGGGGGCCTAATTAAAAAGGGGTTGAAAGCACTTTAAAAAATGATAAAGTCCCCTAAAAATGTTAGGAAATTAAGATCAGGGGCGCCTGGGTGGCTTAGTCATTAAGCGTCTGCCTTCAGCTCAGGTCATGATCCCAGGGTCCTGGGATCGAGCCCCACATCGGGCTCCCTGCTCAGTGGGAAGCCTGCTTCTCCCTCTCCCGCTCCCCCTGCTTGTGTTCCCTCTCTCACTGTGTCTCTGTCAAATAAATAAATAAAATCTTAAAAAAAAAAAAAGGAAATTAAGATGAAATAGGGTTTACCAAACCCTGTACAAATCTGTTGCTGTTACCATTATTTTAAAGGAAGGCTGCATAGTGTGGCAGAAATTGCTTGGCCTTGGAAGTCAGATGCCCCTGAGTTCATATCTCCGCTTGACCACTGACCAGTTGTGTGGCATGAGCAAGTTCTCTAACCTCCCAGAGCCTCAGTGTCCTCATGTATAAATAGGGAGAGTGATCTCTGCCTCGCAGTTATGAAAATTGAATGTGATAATATAAAATACCTGGTATGTGAGAGGCACGCAGGGGTAGTTAATTGTACTAATAGTTACACGTAACAGCACAAAGCAGTCATTTTGCTAAATATTAAAAAATGAAGGGCCCAACTCTCCCCCACTCCGAAAGTCTGCCTCTGGGAGAGGAGGGAAGCCAGGGCCCTGCTACCCCAGCGGACACTTCTTCCAAGGAGGATATGTTACTGCAGAGGCACAGGGCTCAGCGCACAGGCTAATGGTAAGTGCTGGTTTTAGGGCTGGGCAGACTGAGGGGGCCAGGAGCCAGCACAGGGGGGCCAAGTCCTTGTAACTGATGTAATTCCTGAAGGAGGCTCAGAGAGAGCAGCCAGATGAGAGATTCAGATTAGGAATTTATCCCAAAAAGGCCTTAAAATGGAATAAAATAAGAGTGATATTTACAAAGTACCAAAAGCATAGTATCTGTCACACTGTATGTGTTCAACAAGGTGGCTGTCATCATAGTTGAGTCACGGCACCTTAGACTGTATTCCTGACTTTGTCCTTAACATTAGAATATTCAAATTGAAAGGAGTATTTTGGGACATGTTAGAAATTCAGAACTGAGCCAGTAGAATTAGCCAAGTGAAAGAAAAAGAGAGCAAAGAGCTGAAAAAACCATTCCCATAAATCCCACCCACCTTAGATTTGCATTTCACGTGTATTCTTTCTGAACCCCACCAGCAAACCTGTGAGATAGGTCAGGTGGTGCGATGAGGTTAAAAGGCTAGGTAAAGATAGTGCATATTGGAGCTGCCGTGGAACTGAGGGCTTCTGCCTGTCTCTTGCATACTGCTGCTTCTGCGGTAGCCAAGACAGCAGACTTCTAAGGAGCTCCTGGCAAAGCAAAACATGGTGAGTTCCAAGCAGCTGCACTTGTGATGTTCTCTATACCTAGGCTGTAGTGTGGGGGTTAGGGATAGGCACTCTGGAGCCAGAATCCCAGCTTGAATCCCAGCTCTACAGCTTAACTGCTGGGTGGCGCTAGGCAAATTATTAACTCCTCTGTGCCTCAGTTTCCCCATCTATACAAATGGATAGTAACAGTACCTACTTCATAAGATAGGTACTTTATTTTTTTTTTTTTTAAAGATTTTATTTATTTGACAGAGAGAGACACAGCGAGAGAGGGAACACAAGCAGGGGGAGTGGGAGAGGGAGAAGCGGGCTCCCCACTGAGCAGCGAGCCTGATGCGGGGCTCAATCCCAGGACCCTGGGATCATGACCTGAGCCGAAAGCAGACGCTTAATGACTGAGCCACCCAGGCACCCCAAGATAGGTACTGTAGGTAATAAATGCTTTAAACAGGCTGACATATAGTAAGCACTTAAAACTTAGCTGTGATCATGATGATCTCCCTTGGGCAGCCAAATCAAATTATTTTATTCTTTTAATAAAGATTTATTTATCAAGGTGCCTTGGTGTTAAGAGTCAGACGCTCAGCTGACTGAGCCACCCAGGGGCCCCAGGACCAGATTATTTAAAAAGCAGAAACTGTAACAATAAAAGCTAGTGTCTCCTTAGTGTCTGCTAGTAGCCAGGAAGTGCACTAGGCACTTTGTGCATCATCTCCTCTGACTCTCCCAGCTACCATGGGGACAGGAATTTGTGTGCCCATTTTATACACAGGGAAATTGAAGCTCAGAAACTTTAAATCACTTGACCAAGGTCACTCAACCAATATGTAGCTAAGCCAGGATTTGAAGCTAGGAATGTCTGACTCTAAAGGTATGAAAAAACTTCCGGTTTTTATGTTTCTTATTCACACCCCCGATACCAATACTGTCACCTTACAAAGGGGTACGAGGGAGCCAAGTGGCTAGCCAGTGGGATAGTATCCAAGTTTTCTGAAACCTATCAAGGACTCTTGCCTAGGATGGACTATAGCTGTTCCCAGAGAAAGCTGGAGTTGGTAGAAATGGCTGGTTGCACGTGGGTATCCTCCCCTCTCCCTGTACCCACACAGCCCAGCCATGCTTGGAAGCCTGATAACTGGGTACTGTCTCCTAGAGTGACTGCACCAAGTTGTTCAGCCAGGGCATTGGAGGGGAGCAGGCCCAGGCCAAGTTTGACAGCTGCCTTTCTGACTTGGCTGCCGTGTCCAGCAAATTCCGAGACCTCTTACAGGTAAGCCCCACAATCAGTTGCTGACTGAATTCTGTGCCTGTGTGTTGCTCTGAGAATATTGTTACTGGTTTATTACGGGATCAGTGTATAGAAGGAAACAAGGAGAAATGAGGGGGTAGCATGCAAGACACTGAACTCGAGTCCCTTTAAGATTAAAGGTTTTTCGGGCGCCTGGGTGGCTCAGTTGGTTAAGCGACTGCCTTCGGCTCAGGTCATGATCCTGGAGTCCCGGGATCAAGTCCCACATCGGGCTCCCTGCTCAGCAGGGGGTCTGCTTCTCCCTCTGCCCTCTTCCCTCTCGTGCTCTCTGTCTCTCATTCTCTCTCTCTCAAATAAATAAATAAATAAAATCTTAAAAAAAAAAAAAGATTAAAGGTTTTTCAGCAGTTGTCATTCTGACAAGCCAGCATTTTGGTCCTCTTGAGTCTCCACTTGGCCCCCAGTGCCAAGAGCCCAGAAAGGTGCTCAGATGGAATGGAACCACATGGTTACTCGGACCTGCTGCTTGGCCTTAGCCAAAGGTGCTGCCTACTATCAGGCACTCAGAAATCTCTTTTTTTGAGTTTGCCAAACCAACCCCATAACCTGGACCTGACCTGGTACAGATCTGGGAAGGAACGGGTTGTTTCTGACCCCTTCGATTAGCATTTTCTGGTAGACTTTGGATAGGCCCACAGGAAAGCCTGAGAACTGGAAGAATGCCCTGGCAGTCACGGGATGGATGGAGCAGAAGAAAGGAAGGGCAAGGTACACGCGTCTTCTTTGTCTCATGTGTCTCTGCCTCGTCCCACAGGAAGGGCTGACAGAGCTAAACAGCACAGCCATCAAGCCGCAGGTGCAGCCTTGGATCAACACCTTCTTATCTGTCTCCCACAACATCGAGGAGGTTAGCCTGACCATAGGCAGCCATCAGGCCCAGGATTACTCCTCATTCTCCCAACCCCCCGGCTGGAGGGCAGTGGAGCTGTCTGCACAGACCAGCCCTTGCCTGCTTCTCTGGAGGGAAGTTCCATGGAAGTATAATAGACTTCTATGGATGTGAATTTCAGCCTCTCCCCCTGGAAGACTAGGTTCTTCCCAGGAAACAGTTGTTCCTGCAGCCAGAAGGGCTCTGAAAGACACCTGTAGGGGGTTTGCCATGACCTGACACATCCTCTTTTATTGAGGCTTTTTGCCCCACCTATCAGACTTAGGAGCTTTTTTTCTAGTCTAATGATATCATTCTTGCAGAACATGAGATGCAAAAGGAAATAAAAGGCCAGGAGCTTTACCGTATTGTGTGGGCCGCTGCTGCAGCTCAGGGCCATTTCCTGATCGAAGTGTGATATAAAAGCAGCAGCGGCATACGCCAGCTTGGACATCCAAGCTGCTTTTAAGCTGGATGAGTCAGAAGCTAGAGAGGAAAGGCCTCTTCCTCTGTTGTTTTAGAGGGGTGAAAGTGGGGTAGGGTGAATGGTACTTTCTGGAGAGACCCCCAGTGACCCAGCTTGTTTCCTGACAATAGGAAGAGTTCAATGACTATGAGGCCAATGACCCTTGGGTACAACAGTTCATCCTTAACCTGGAGCAACAAATGGCGGAGTTCAAGGTGAGCAGGAGCTTAGAGACCAGGTTATGGAATTACCCACCTCTGCCCAAATCAGCAGCCTTTGGCTTCTCATCCCACCCTACTGGGAACCCCCAAAACTCTTCCAGGCCCCAGCCTGTAGACATACTCCCCCAACAGCCTCCTGTAACTGTGCCTACCCCCCGAAGACTCCTGTTGGAGGCAGAGGGGCTTAGGTAGGACTCTAACTAATGTCTAGCCTCTGTGTGCAGGCCAGCCTGTCCCCAGTCATCTATGACAGCCTGACCGGCCTCATGACCAGCCTTATTGCAGTCGAGTTGGAGAGAGTGGTGCTGAAATCCACCTTTAACCGGGTAAGGTCCAGGGAGTACAGGTCCCCAGCTCTGTTGTTTTTCCTCCGAGGAAGACAAGTCCTGCCATCCTAGGACTTGCATCCCCTCCGTCTGCTACCCGCAGGCCCTGCATATCTAGCCCCAGTCCTGCCCTGGCATCTGAGGCCTTGGAGCTGACTGAGGCACCACATGAAGGCCAGGCCTTGAACACTGACTGAGCCTGTGCCCCCTTGCAGCTGGGCGGTCTGCAGTTTGATAAGGAGCTGAGGTCACTCATCGCCTACCTTACCACAGTGACCACCTGGACCATCCGAGACAAGTTTGCCCGGCTCTCCCAGATGGCCACGATCCTCAATCTGGAGCGGGTATGTGTGGCTCCCTTGACCTGGCGAGGGAAAGGTAACTGGGAAGAGAGGCAGAAACATTTGGATCCCTGCCTCTCCCTCAAAACCAAGTGTCCACCAGCAGCCCAGCCCTACAGAGCACCTTCTTCCTGGGCACCACTCCTGCTCTGCCTCTGGTGGAGCGCAGGGCCTTCTCTCAGGGTAGCCTCTCGTTGCTGACCTGTCATATGTTCTTCCCCACAGGTCACGGAGATCCTAGATTACTGGGGCGCCAACTCTGGCCCACTGACGTGGCGCCTCACCCCTGCCGAAGTACGCCAGGTGCTGGCTCTGCGCATGGACTTCCGCAGCGAGGACATCAAGAGGCTGCGCCTGTAGCTGCCAGGGGGCGCCCACCTGGCCCGTCATTCTTCAGGCCCCTTCCCTAAGTGGCCACCGCCAAGTAGCTGAGCAAGGCTGTCTGGCTTGGGGAGTTCTGACGGAGCAGACTTCCACTGCAGACAGCAGGAAATAAGGCTCAACTCACTCTGCTGTCTGCACTCAGGCCTGTCTGGGTGGTGCTTTGCAGGTAGCCTCTCCCTACCAAGAGAGGTGAGTCCCCCTGGGCACCTAATTATGTGGGAAAGCCAAGGCAGGCCAGCTTTCTGCACAGGTGGCCATTCTGTCCTCAGACACTACAGCAAACAGCCTGCCTCCCTGCCAGCCCTAAAGGACTTGGGTATATCTGGGGCCCTGGGGAATTAGGTTTACTCTGAGGAGAGGCTGTGATGTTTATGATCACCCTGAATAAAGACACTCCTTGGAGAGATGCCAGTATGCTGTTTCCAGGGAGGGCTGGATGCTATAGGGCAAGACAGGTCCACCAGTGGCACTGAAGTGTGAAGGCAAAAGCCTAAAGCCTCAGCCTCCTCCCACACCACTGTCAGGACCCACATGAAAGCATGCATCTCAACCTCATCTAACCCTGGATCCTCATCCCCCTCTTGGGCCCTTAGCACCAGAAGCTGGATCATCCCAGGGGGAGTTTCCCACAGTGCCAAGGCAAGTGGGAATTACTCCTGGCAAGAACAAAAAAGAACTTTATGAAAACAACCTGGAAGGGCAGAGCACATTTATTCCAAGAAGGCTGCAATCCTGAGAATCGAGTGCCCATTGGCATTGGGTCATGTGGCATAGTCTGTAGTGTTAACGGTTAAGGCCTCTATTAGCAGTGACTTGCTGTAAGACCACATTGGCTCATGGCCACAAACAAGAGTAGGGACCCACACCCCTGTTCCCCCTCCCCCATCAAGTCAGCCTAGGAACGAGTGTTGAGCAGGAACTCTCTTCTCAGGCAAAAGCCTGACCTCTAAGGAAGGCCACAGGAAATGCCTCGAAGAGCCTCTTCAGGGTTGGCCTTACCAAGGACCCCAGCCATCTGCTAAAGCTGGTCATCCTTTTTCCAGGCCCTCATGGAGAGTAAGGAGGCCAAGGCCCAAGGCGGGCCAGAGATCTGTAAAGGCCAAATGGGACACTCAGCTTAGGACTCGCCTGTGTCCAGAGAGAGCAGAGGCTAGCCCTAGACCACAGTCAACCAGGAGGTCACAGTCCTATTCCCAGGCACCATCTGTTTCACCAAGCTTCAGAAAGGGCTGGGCCCAAGCTCACGTTGGCTGGCTTCCTTTGGGAGCAGGTTCATAAAGGGGTGGGTAGAGAGTAGAAGGCTGACACTTCCATGGGGGAAGGAAAGGTGGGGCTGCTGTAGCTCCAGGTTTTCTCCTCTTACAGAGGGACAAGCTTCTGGGAAAGAGCATCAGGTTGAGGTCTCACCCCCTAGCAGCTGCAGGCTCAGGCCCTGAGTGTCCACTTCTACCAGGTGGACACTGTAGTTCCCGAGGCCCTAGGAGCAAAGAACAGGAAGTGTTTAGAGGACAGGAGGCTCTGGGCAAGTCTCAGGCCACAAAACTCATGCTGCAAGGTGGTCAGGGGGACTTGCAGCTGTAGCCCCTGGTTAGTGGTGGGCCACAGTGAGGGCTCCTGTCCCCCACCAATTACCACACCCCCAACACCATCAGGTACCTCAGTCTTGGCCAGGACAGCCTCCAGAGCCTCTTTTTGCCGCGGCTCCTTGGTCAACAGATAGAGAAAACCCCCTCCACCTGCCCCTGCCAGGCTCTGGCCATGCACGTGGGGGGCCAGGACATCCATCATACGCCGCACAGCCAGGGGCTCACAGCCTGGAGCCATGAGCTTCTTTTGCTCCCAGTAGGAGGTCAGGCACTGGCCCAGCAGAGGCAGGCTTCCTGGAGAGGGGGCAGAAGGGAGTGGCCTGCCTGAACCAGGATATTCCTTCAACACCCATTTGTAGACCAAATGAGGTGCCAAGAGACACTACTTAACCAGTGTCATGGTTAAAAACCTAGGTCCAGTGCTGGCTTGGAAACAGGAGTGCTGAAGCCCAACACACAGGGTTGTTTGAAGACAAGTGCAAAGAGCAGCTGCATGGGGCCCAATACAGTGTTCAGTCAACTGTGGCCACACACATGGAACCCTGATCCACTGACTCTGGAGCTCAACAATGGGGCTGAGCCTCCTCCCCAGTCTGCTGCCTGCTCGGTGGGGCTGGAGGCCTTCCTCATGGTGCAAGTGTTACCCTAAGATATAGCTCCCACCTAAGTGTAAGACCCTGCAGAGGACAGACAGTAGGTTTCTGTCTCCAGGGGCCTCATACATGGGGCCTGAGGCAAGCCTGCAAAGGGTCCTGGCCTCAGACCCACAGGCAACAAGGTACTCGCTCCTGATGCCCTGAGACCCAGCAAGAAGCACCTCACCTTGGCGGAAGGCTTCAGCACATTCCTCGGTGTGCTGCACCAGGCTGTGGGCGTTCTGCACGACGGCAGGCAGCCGGGCATACCAGCTCCTCAGCACGTCCTGCAGATGGGGCGGGAGGGAGGCAGTAAGGATCTGGGCCCAGCTGAGCCATCTACCTCCCTCCCTCGTCCCGGGACCAGGGCTCACCTGCAGCAGATTCCGTGCCAGCCGGGTCTTGCCAGTGTACACGAGGAGCAGGTGGTCACTGAGCTTCTGGACAAAGCCCTCAGGCACAGTGATCTCCTCCACCTCCACCTTCAGTGGCAGCTGAGCCCGGGAGCGCCCCACCTTGATGCCAGGCATAAGGCCACCCACTTGGTCCTGCCAGCCACCTCCTGCAAGCCCAGGGTCCCATCACTTTTGGAGCCTATCTGGCTCAACTTCTGGCTCCCAGCCCCGGCTCCCAGCCCTGCACCCCTGGCAGGAACCAGTGTGGGAAGACAGCTTCCCCCAACTCAGGCTGGGCCAGGTGAGCTGTGCAACTTCTGCCCCCAGACCTGGGAACAGGACAAGCCCAGCAAGGGGAAAGGGTTTCACTCTGGAGCCAAGCCTGGAACTCACAAGGCCTGAGTTGCAGACCTAACTGTAAATGGAATTGGGGTAAAACACATCAAAGGGTAAGCCTTAACGGTAAACTTCTCCCCTCCAGGAGAGATGACATAGGACTTTCCCTGCAGCCTAACCGGCCCCTGCACCCTGTCTTTTCTGATAAAGGGTGTTGATGTTAGAAATCAGCTTTTCAGCATCTCTCATTGAACTTGAAAGAGCTTGTTCACATCTTACTTTAGCAATGAACGGTATGGATCTCTTCCTCTTGCAGCTATATGAAAGTGACACTATTTAGGGGCACCTGGGTGGCTCAGTCATTGGGCATCTGCCTTCGGCTCGGGTCATGATCTTGGGGTCCTGGGATCGAGCCCCACATCAGGCTCCTCGCTCAGCGGGGAGCTTGCTTCTCCCTCTCCCACTCCCCCTGCTTGTGTTCCCTCTCTCGCTGTGTCTCTCTGTCAAATAAATAAATAAAATCTTAAAAAAAAAAAAGTGACACTATTTGAGATAATTCTGAGATAGGCCTTCCATATCTGGGGAAGGGCCTGCAAGGACTGAAGTACAAAATGCCAATGACAGGAAGCATCTGGAACTTTACAGCCAAGACAAGGCGGTTGGCTTCGGGCCCCGAATGTCAAGAACTCTTTTTACCAGCAACCCCCTCCTTCAGAGCACTCAGCACAGCTTGTAATTATACGTTCATTTCAGTGGTTATTGATTAAGGTCTGTCTCCAATAGACCATAGGACTTCGGAGGGAAAGGACCCCGTTTTTGCTCATTTGCTTATTTTATCCCCAAGGCCCGACACAGAGTGGATACTTAATAAATCGTTGTCAATTGACCAAATGAAGGATTTGAATGGTACACCTCAGAAGGAAAGTGAAAAGCCCCCTCCCCCTCCTTGCTAGTGACTACCCATTCTGGGGTGTGAATCACAGCAATGAAAGGAGGAGGTGGGGCTACAAAGTGGCCAGAGGAGATGCCATAGTCAGGCATCTATCTTTGCAGCAGCTTCCTTCCCAGCGTCATGCACGTGAGGCCCTGCACGTGGACCTATGGGATCTCCATAGGATCTGGGGTCAGACAAACCTCCAGCTGCGCTCCCTTGTGGATTCCAAGGGGCCACAGTGGTGTGGAGGAGAAGCTAGTAACATTCCATTATGATCAGAGCCATGTACTGGGCCCTCTGCGCACCCCCCATATAGTAGTGGGGGGCACAAATGACCACAGCCCAAGGGAGGGGCAAGTGGCCAGAAGGCAAGCTAAAAGTTCTATTCTCTATTCCAAACCCACCTCTGCCCAGCCCCACCCTGAGGGACAGCCCTATGTGGGGAGAGAATCATGGGGAATAGCACCTGGTATAACGGGTACCTAATAGGACACATGAAAACTGCAGCACAGAATCTGGCACTTAGTAGGTGCTCCTAAAGCATTAGGCCGTTGGAGGTTGAAACATTTCAAGTTGAAAACCAAGCAGAAAGGGTCAGAGTGGTAAGGACACTGTAACCACTTTAAGGAGTAGTACAGTTATGTGGCCATCTGCAAGTCCAGGGAGCCCCTGCAGAGCCTTGGGGAAATGCCCACGACCTCCCGCCTGCCTCAGGGCAGTCCCATACCTGTGGTGAGCACCTGTTCCAGGTGCAGCACCGCATGGATCAGGGCCTCGGTGCCCACCGCCCGGCCCGCGGCCCTCTGCACGGCAGCCAGGGCTGCGCCTGCCAGGATGCTGCTCGTGCCTGCAGGGTGCAGAGAAAGGCGCCAGCCATGAAACAGCTCTGCCCAGCCCAGTCCTGCCCCACCCACTCCCTCTGCTGGGCAGAGGCTCGGGGGGGATCAGAGGTGAGGCCAGAGGTTGGGGATGCAGTTGGTGGGCAGCAAGGAGACAGGACCGGCTCACCAAGACCAGAACCGTGGGGCAGCTCCGACCAGGTGTGCAGCTCGAAGCCTCCCCCGAAGGCGTGCAGCAGCTGCTCTCGCAGCGAAAGCTTGGAGCCGACATGCACGATCCCCGCACAGATGAAGGTTGCCTTCAGCAGAGCCCCTGTGGAGGGACCAGCAAGGAATTTGGTCTCCAAGGGCAGAAGCAGATACCCCAAGCCACCTCCATTACTGCCCAGCCCAGCATGAGGCTCCCCGGGGGACAAAAGCCCAACAGTATTGTAGGCCCCATCTCTAAACCATGAAAGGGCCTCTGGTCTACCAGCAGAGGCAAATGTGCCAGCCCTACCTCCTAGGCCTATATGCACCTAGGCAGGATACAGACCAGCTCACCCTCAGGCCAGGCCTCTGTGGCCTGCAGGGTCTCCAAGGTTCTGCCCCCATCCCTCAGCTGGACATGAGTGCCATCCCCACCTGGAGATGTCAAAGTGCCCTGACCTGGGGCATGGGGCTGGCAGTAATCCCGCAGGTCATCCAGGCTCCAGCACACTATCTTCAGGGCCATCTTGTCCTGCCGAGGCCCCACTGCCAGCCACAGCTCGGGCTCTGGGATGCGGCGTGCCCTGGCCCCGATGGGCCGGCGGCCATCCACTCGCACGGCCAGACCCAGCACTGCCCCACCGAGCTCATAGGCAAGGGGTGGCGTGTCGCTCCAGCCACCTTCAGCAATTGGATAAGACCAAGTGGGTCACAAGGGCTGCCAGCCCCGCTCTGGGGTGGCCACCCTCACCCCCACCCCCAAAGGCTCACCTGAGAAATCCACCCGAGCCGGGCACTCAGCCACCACCCACTGTCCAGGAGCTGGCTGCTCTGCTGGCTCCGTGGACACAAACTGCCGGGCTGACATCACAGCCTGGCGGATGAGAATCTGCCCGGCTCCCTCGTAGTGGCGGGCAGCTCGCACTAGCAAGGCTGGCCTGCCAAGAGGGAAGGGACAGATGGTGGCATGCAGCCCCAAGCTGGGGGTGAACTGCCTGCGCTTGGGGACCTGACTGCCCTGGGTAACCCTACCCTGGGTAGGAGGACGCCCCTAACTCTCCGTGGGTTTCTACCTCCAAGGATGGCCAGGGACCTCGCAAAGGCTTTGACATCATTAGCACCCACCTGCTCAGCCACTTGTCCCGCTCCTGGGCAAGCGCATGCACACCCCCTGCCAGGTCTCCACACTCCAGGTACGAGAAGGGCCGCATCCACCCAGGGTTGGCAGCTGGCCCGCTCCGTAAGCCTCCTCGGCCCTCTGCCATGCAGCACAGGACATCGGCCACACAGGCCAGAGCCCGGGCTGCCACACCAGGGTCTCCCGCACCAGCTGCAACTGAGAGACCAGGAGTCAGTGTGGTGGGGGAAGGGGCCTGCCCCCATTGCCCTCTGCCCCAGAATACTACTCGGCAATCCCCAAACAAGAGGTCCCTCACACCTCTTCACTTTTGCCCAGGATGTGTCCTTGCCCATGAATGTTCCCCGCTTCTCTGCCCAGAAGGGTTCTTCTCATCAGCCCCATCCCAGATGTGCCTCTTCAGCCCTCACCCGGGATATCCACAGTGGTTACGAGCTCAGGCTCCAGGGTCCAACCACCTGGGTTTTAGTCTCAGCCCCACCACCAACCAGCTTAAATGGGGATAATGAGGTGCTGCCCACGAGGCTAAGGCTGAGCCCCTAGCTAGTGCGCCTGGGCCTCAAGATGGAGCCAACGACATCCCAGCCCACTGCAAAACATGCAGGGTTTGCCGATGCTCACAGGACCCCGAGGCTCAGCCCCAGGCCCCAGCCTCTCACCAAACTCCCCACTGACAGGGATGAAACTTCCCACAAAGTTACAAGTACACTTCACTGCATCCCTCCCCTGCTTTAAAGTCTCCTGGCTCCCTAGTGCCCTCAGACTGATGACTCAGAGGGCAGGGAGGGCAGGTGACGGTGGGACTGGCTTTCCAGCACACTCACCGTGGTCCAGCGTGGCCAGCAGGGGCCCAGGACAGCCCTCCCGGACAGCAGCACGGATCAGTGGGCGCAGGCTGAGGTCCTGCCGGGCCTCCAGCACATGCCTCACCTTCCCCAGGGCCTGGTGGAAGAACAGGTCCCGGCGGGAGGCCAGTGTGGCAGCCCGGTCCAGGCACGGCTGCAGCTGCTCCCAGGACAGACGCCAACAGGTCCGCCAGGCCCTTAGGGCCTTGCCCCCATCCTCCTGGGGGTCCAGCATCCACAGCAAGTCCTGGGGCCCCAAGGCCCTCAAGGGGTGGAGCACGGGAAAGAGGCGGGCACTAAGAAGGCAACGCTCTGCAGGGGTGGTGTCTGGATCCCACAGATCCCAGTCTCTGATGTGGAGAAAAGGCACATTAGAGGAGGGAGAGGGGGGAGGCGGGGCAACAAGGGCTCCTGCCTGATCACCAAGCCCTGACTGCCTGTCAGCTGGGAGCTGGCTCATTCATGGGGACAGGACAAACTCCTCCAGAGGCAGCCCAAGCGGACAACTCAGGGAGGGAGGCCCAGATGCCTTGCCTCCTTTCCCAGACCACTGAACCAAATCCCAAAGCCTGAGCAGAGCCAGGAATTTGGAGTTGCCTGGGAAGATGCTGGGGCAAATCAGGCTGCCCAAAACTATCCCAGGCCCCCGGGATGGTTGGGGGGGCCGGGTGCTGCCCTCGGGGGCAGGAGCAACGGCAGGGGTGAGCCGCAGAGAAGCAGCCCCCTGGCCGCCTAGGCCTACGGAGGCCCATCGGGGTCATCCACCTTACCGAACGCCTGTCTTCTGAAAGAATTCACTCCAGGACATGTTGAGATATGTTCCTGTCCCCTGCCTCTGGGGGAAGAGGAGGAGGCAGTCAGGGCCTCTGGGGCCACAGGAAGGGGTGAGGGACCCTAAGGCCAGAGAGGACAGGAAGAGACACGGGCACATACACAAGCAAGTTCTATAACACCGCACCAAGCCCCGGAGCCTCAGTGCTCCTGCCCAGGTGCCGGGAACTCGCAGCGGACCCCTGCTTCTAGGCCCATCCCACCGTAACTGGCTCTGCAGTCCAAGGCAGGTCACCACCGTCTCTGAACCTCAGTGTCTGGCCTACAACATGGGCATAAAAATCCCCAGCCAGCCCGCCACACAGAGCGGACAAGGAGGGAGGGAAAGGCCTGCTGAGACTACTAGCCACACCCTCCTCACCCCCCCTCCGCCCGTCCCTCAGAGAGACTTGCAGTGGTGCAGGCGCTAGGCTGGGACCCTCGGGGCTCCCCAAAGCCTTAAGATGGGCGGTGAGGGAGGAGGGGTGGACACCTGCCTCCCAGCTGTCCAGACGGCCAACGAGGGTGAAGACACGGCCGGGAGCACCGTGTAGCTGCACGTGGTGTCCCTGCAGGACGAGGTCATGCAGGTCCAAGCCACGCAGGGCCTTGCACTGCGCCGTGTCCAGGCCACTCACGAGGCAGCCAGGGCCGATGCGAATGGGGCCCTGGAAGAAGAAAATGCAGGCATCCTAGCACAGCCCTTAGTGCTCCCCCAGCGCACCCAGGACCCTGGCCCCTGGAGGCCTGCCCTCCCTCCGCCCTGCCCTCTGACCTCACCTGCAGGTGGCAGTGCTGCAAGACACTCCCAGCACCCAGCTGGACAGGGCCCTCGAGCAGGCAGCTGACCACAGAGCTCCCGGCGCCCAGGAGCTGCAGCTCCTGCGAAGCCAGGGAGGAGGTCGCGAGCGCCCCGCACCCGGGGCTGCCCAATCCCCCTCCGCGTCCAAGGCCCCCGCCAGAATTCCTGCCGCTCCCCGAGCCTGACGGCCAGCCAGCCCCCTCTGCCCCGGCCCCAGCCGCAGACCAGCTCCCCTCCCACCTTGCTCATGCTGCTCCCCCGGTGGCACGCTCTGCCTGCGTTCTCCCCAGAGCAAATCTGCACTCAGTGACGGAGGTCCCCCGCGCCAGATGACAGCTCTCCCGGGAATCCCCACCCCTGCCACCCTGAGAGCCACCTATGAACTCTCCCTGCCCGCTTCCTCAGCCCATGGCACTGACCCTGGCCCATCGCCTCAAATGTGCCTGTCTCCCCAAGCAGAGCCCGCAGAGAGTGGCTTCTCTTGTCTCTCAGTCAGGCAGACCCGGATGGAGAATCCCGACTTGGCCACCTATTGGCTCTGTGGCTTGAAGCAAGCTACTTAACCTCTCTGAGCCTCCAGGGCCTCATGTGAACAATGAGAACAATCACGCCTACACGCGTAGGTGATCTGTTCCAAGCGCGGGCTATCCCTTCCCTTTCCGGGAGCCCCCGCCCCATCTGTCCGCAGGCACCCCCAGGCACTTCCGCCGGCCCTCCCTCCAGGCAGGACTTACCTCCACCTGGGAGTGCACTACCCGGGCCCTGGGAGCCCCAGGGAACGTGAGGCTGCACAGGAACTCACTGGCCGAGCTGGTCATGTAGCTGTAGCTGCCGTCGGGGACATAAGCTGTAAAGATTCAAGGACTGACCCCAACTCCGTGCCTGCTACAGCTCTGATGTCTCCCACCGGAAGACATATCTTAATGAGGCCCTGGGAAGGCAGGCACGCCAATGAGCCCACTGTGCCCATGGGGAAGTTGAGATCCAGAGAGGCTCAGCCACCTGTCCAAGTCACACAGCTAGAAAGTAGAAAGACTGGGACTGGAGCCCAGGAATGAGACAAAGGAAGAAGGGAAGAGAGTTATGGGTTCTGGACTGGGAGAGGGGTCATTGTCTGGCATGCACTAGGCCTGCCTGGTCCAGGAGCCAGGGGGCCAGGCAGGCAGCAGCCTCATCCTAGGGGTCCTCACTCCTGTGGTCTCCCCACCTCAGAGAGCCAAGTGACAGTACCCACCCATGGTGAGGGGCTGATCGCGAAGCTCCCTCCACAGCTCAGCCCGGGCAGCCTGCAGATAACCCGCGACGTCCGAGTCACCTTGCCCCATCTCCGGGGGCTGCCCCACCAGGAAGTTCTCCCTGTTCACGTTCCGGGCCATGCAGAGCAGGATGTCGAAAAAGAGAGACAGCTGGGGCAGGGGTAGGAAGCACAGCTATTGGGAAGGTTCCTAGGTTGAGCTGGGGCAGTCGCATTCCCAGACACTGGCCCAAGGCCACCCAACCAGGCTGCCAGTGTCAGGGCCTCTATCCAAGGCCTGGGGACCCCAGCCCACGCCCCCGGTCACCTGGACTGGCCGGGCTCCAGAGTCCAAGCCCATGTAGGTGCAGGCATCCAAGGGCGGGCTCACATGGGTGGCCAGGAGGTGCTCGGCAGTCTCCACAGAGAAGAAGGTGACCCCGGAGACCTGGAGAGGTCAGGGTCAGGTCGGGGGGTGGGGATGCTGGGGCCAGGCTTGGGTCTGAGTTGGGAAGGGCATGGGAAGGCCCATGCAGATGGGCCAGGCAAGGCTGGCTGCCATACCAGGCAGGGTACTTTGTCTCTGGACCACTCCAGCACCCAGGCTCCAGGCTTATTGAGAGTGGCTCCCACTCAGGGACACTCAACGGGGACGTTCTGACACCCCCCTCAATTTTCAGGCCTTCCTGAACTAGAGATAGAGAACAAAAAATAGTTCCCTGTCTTCCTCAAGGTCCAGTCCCAAATCCTTACCCAACAGTCCTATCCTTGTCTTTCGTTCTAGAAGGATCCCCCAAGTTGGATTCTAGGCTTCCTCCCAGTTCTAGAAGGATCCCCCAAGTCGGATTCTAGACTTCCTCCCAACTGCATTCCCCAAATTCCCCACATTCTGGTTCTAGCCTTTCTGGTTTGGGACAAGACCCTGAATCCCAAGGCCACACCTTCTTCAGCTTCTAGCTCCACCGACTCCCCTGAATGCCAGTTCTAGACCTTACTCGGCTTCTGGTTCTAGGCCACCCCAGAATCTTCTGGAAGGAGTGGAGCTCTGCCCTGAGCAGGAAGGCAAACCCTCCCCTCCTCATCCCAGAAGGCCTCCAAAGCCCCCAGCGTGGGTCTGGCAGCTGTACCAGTGGTACCCGCCCATCCGGCCTGGCACACCGTTGTATCTCTGCCTCCGTGCCCTGGTAGTAAATGTCCAAAACGAAGCCCTATGTGGAGGCGGGAGAAAACCGAGTTAGGGAAAGGAGCAAGAGAGGATCAGTCAGGAGGGAAGGGCAAGGTGTTCTCCAAATGAACAGCTAGGACGAAGTCTGGCAGGTCCCAGCGTGCTCGCAGGGACGCGAGCGCCAGAGACTCCCACCCCCCGACGGTAGAGGGCAGGCTTTGAATGTCTTCACAGCCCCGAGCACAAGCACAGAACCTAGCACGCGGCCAGTGGCCAGTGCGTGATTCGCGTTTGGCAAAAGACTAAGTGAGCAAAAGGGCTGTTTGCAGGGGAACTGCTCCAAATCCAGACCACGCCAGGAAGTCCAGGATGAGAGGCTTCCCCAAGGATAGGACCAGGAGGCCAACCCAGATGGTTCGGCTGCCCACACCGCTGTCCCAGGGGCAGTACCTGGGAGTCAGTAAGGTAAACACCATGGTTCCGGGCATAGGCCATGCTCCCTGGAAGGGCAATCACTCTGGCTCCCCGGAAGTTGTCCCAGCTGATCCCTGTGAGTCAGGCAGTTAGGAGGTTCCCTGAGGGCCCCAACCCAAGGCAGGGGGCCCCAGCCAGGAGGAGGCAAGAGCTCAGGGCAGGGACATCCAGACACCTCTAAAGGGAATATGGTTTCCAAAGCCAAATGGACATTCCTCTGGGAGAATGACACCACCTGCCCTCCCAAAATTCTTCCACAGAGCCCTGCAGGGCCGAAGGGGCAGGGCGGGGTGTCTCCATTCTCTAGCCAGGCAAACAGAAGCCCGGCCTCTGGGTCTGGGCTTCAGGCTCCACATCCTACAGTTTCCCTTCTGAACAGGGCAGCAAGCCAGTCCCAGAGACCAAGTGAAGAACGGTTTCTGGCTGTGGCTAGGGTAGGCAGTCCCAAGCCTTCTCAGGCTCACCTGGGTTCGGAGGAACAGAGAGCAGCATGTCGGTGCTGCAAACCCACACACCTGGTGGGGAGCCTGGGCCCAGCTGTGGAGGAGAGAGAGCCTGTAGCCGCTGGCCTGGCCCGGCCCTCCCTCTGCTCCCACACAACGCAGTCGTGGCCTGTCCAGGAGGACTCTGGCTGCTGAGGTAATGGGGCCTCCCCTGACCTGTGGTGCTGAGGCTGGTCCTTCCCTCTACATGCCCACCTCTCCACTGGCATGGCCCAGACTAACTTCCTGAAGCCCTAACTCTGGGCACCCCCGAAGCCGTTCTTCCTGGCATCCCCTGTCTGCACCAGCACAGACTGCAGAGCCTGTGGTGCAGAGGGAGAGCTCTGTCTCTCTCTGGGAGGAGGCCCCAGGGTCACCACCAGCCTTACCCGATGGCTCATGATGTCCAGCAAGCAGTCCAGGTTGCAGACCACGGCCTCCACCGGAGCTTGGGGGTTCTCCACGGGGAGGCAGGTGAAGGCCCGGCCACAGTCATCAAAAGGGAAATCTCGGCCCTAGGGAGGGAGCGGGGACAGGAGAAAGAACCCTCAGGGCAGAGAGCCTCGGGACACCCTATCAGCAGCACAAGGCAGGAAGCCATCAAGCTAGAAGACTCTTAAAACGTGTTTTCTCAGGGGCGCCTGGGTGGCTCAGTTGGTTGGGCAACTGCCTTCGGCTCGGGTCGTGGTCCTGGAGTCCCGGGATCGAGTCCCGCGTCGGGCTCCCTGCTCGGCGGGGAGTCTGCTTCTCCCTCTGACCCTCCCCTGTCTCATGCTCTCTCTCTCTATCTCATTCTCTCTCTCAAATAAATAGATAAAAAATCTTTAAAAAAAAAAAAAAGAAGAAGAAGAAAATACGATTAAAAAAAAAAACGTGTTTTCTCAGGCTCCTGGCTGGCTGGCCCAGTCAGTGGAGCATTTGACTCTTGATCAGGATTGTTGAGTTCAAGCCACACACTGGGTGTAGAGATTACTTAAAATCTTTTTTTTTTTTTAAGATTTTATTTATTTATTTGACAGAGAGAGACACAGTGAGAGAGGGAACACAAGCAGAGGGAGCAGGAGAGGGAGAAGCACGCTTCCCACTGAGCAGGGAGCCTGAGGCAGGGCTCAATCCCAGGACCCTGGGATCATGACCTGAGCTAAAGGCTGATGCCTAACGACTAAGCCACCCAGGCGCCCCCTTTTTTTTTCTTAAGATTTTATTTATTTATTTGAGAGAGAGAGAGCACAAGTAGGCAGAGCGGCAGGCAGAGGGAGAGGGAGAAGCAGGCTCTCCGCAGAGCAGGGAGCCTGATGTGGGGCTTGATCCCAGGGCCCTGGGACGATGACCTGAACCGAAGGCAGCTGCCCAACCAACTGAGCCACCCAGGCGCCCCGAGATTACTTAAAATCTTGAAGTAAGTGTGTTTTCTTGTTTTTTTTTTAAATTAATTAATTAATTTTTTTATTTGAGAGAGAGAGCACAAGCAGGGGGAGCAGCAGAGGGAGAGGGAGAAGCAGGCTCCCCACTGAGCAGGGATCATGATCTGAGGGGAAGGCAGATGCTTAACTGACTGAGCCACCCAGGCGCCCCATCAGAGTTTTTTCTTACAATGTTTTCAATTACATGATTATAGTGAAAAATTAGAAAATGCAGATCTGCAAAAAGAAAACAATTCCTCAGGGATAATAGCCATTGCCCTCATTTTGAGCTGTATCCTTTCAGATTTTTAATTTTTTAATGAGATTATGAGAGGGTGGAGACGACAGAACTTAACACACACACCACACAACTACAATAAAACTAGGGGAAAAGATTGGGAATTATATCAATGTCAATATCCTAGCTGTGGTTATACTAAAGTTCTCGAAAATATTACCACTGGGGGAATCTGGGCAAAGTTCGCAATGGCTTCTCTCTGTATTATTTCTTGCATGTGGATCTATACCCATCTTAATCAAAATTTCAATTACAAAGGGCACCTGGCTGGCTCAGTTGGTAGAGCGTGTGACTCTTGATCTCGGGATTGTAAATTAGAGCCCCAGGTTGGGTGAAGAGATTACTTTTTTAAAAATCTAAACAAGGAGTGCGCCTGGGTGGCTCAATTGGTTGAACGTCTGCCTTCGGCTCAGGTCATGATCCCACGGTCCTGGGATCGAGCCCCGCATCGAGTCCCGCATCGGGCTCCCTGCTCAGCGGGGAGCCTGCTTCTCCCTCTCCCTCTGTCTGCCGCTGCCCCTTCTCGTGTTCTCTCTCTGTCTCTGTCAAATAAATAAATAAAATCTTTTTTTAAAATAAAATTTTTTTTTTAAAAAAAGCTGAGATCATTTTATATAAACTTGTGTGGCTGGCTCTTCCCAGTAAACAATGAAAACACATTCCCTGAATGCTCAGAGTGAGCCAGGCCAGGCCCCGGTTTGGTATTTACGTGGATCATCTCAACACTACCACATGAAGTAGAAACTGTTGCCATCCTCATTTTACAGATGAGGAAACTAAGGCCTGGAAAGAAAGGGTCAAGTGACTTGCCCAAGGTCACAGAGCTGTTAAGTCTCTTTCCAGGCCAATGCATAGAGTTAGCTGGACTTTTAAATCACTGTCTAACGTTTTGCTGCTTATATTCAGCCTGTTTCCTACTTCTGGACACTTGGATCAATTCTGATTCTGATTCTCCTGGATGTGCACAATAAGCACCTTGCACAAACACAAAGATAGAACACCTTTCTAACCCCAAGGATTGATGGTTCCAGCCTTCAGCACGGCCCTTTACTAACCATGTGCAGGATGAGGATCTGGGCCGAGTGCAGGACATCAGATGTCACCACCTGTCAAATGTGGAAGAGCCCTGTGGACAGAAGCCTGGGCGGATGGCACCCAAGGGTGTTCTTCTCTTGTCCAGGGAGAGACCCCAACACAAATCCACTCAGGTACCAAAGGAAGAAAAGACACAGTCAGGACCAATGGCCACAGGCAGGCAAGGGGCGGCCCTGGCCCCTCCTGGATAAGGGAGCCTAGTGGCCCTCCACCTTGACCACCCCTCCGCCCCTATTTTTTAGGGGAAGCTATAGGCAAGAATGTGGGGCTAGCTGGGTGACTTCACGGTAAGTCAGCCCCACAGAAACTACACAGTGGTGGCCTCCCCTTCCAGTGCCACCTCCGTCCCTGCGACCACCCTCACTCCCTATGCCAGGGAGCCATGAGGGCAAGGTGACCGAGTGAAGAGGCTGGGGGGGGCGTGTGGCCCCAGTGGGAACACTGACCCCTGTGCGATGCACCAAGCGGGCAGCTCTATCCCAGTTCCAGCAAACAGTTGCCATGGGGGAGGGAGAGGCCAGGAGAGCAAGATGGAAGTTTTCAAGAGAAGCCAGAAAGCCTAATTTGGAGATCCTGGCTCTGACGTTCTAAAACCACTAGAAAGTCTGGCCCTGACTTCTGCCCCGCCTACCCCACCCCCACCTCGCCACCCTGATGAGTCTGCCCAATCTACAGGTACAGAAATTAATACCAGATGCTGCACTGGCCAGGCGACGGAACCCCAAAAGAGCTGGTGACTTGGAGACAATCTGCTGGAAGCCCCCATCGCTGTTCTGACCAGGACGTGTGCTGGAGGAGGGCGCTCCGGGAGCACTCACCGTGAAGCCTGCCTGGGCACTCAGGTGTTCGGCAGCCACCAGCAGGGCATTGAGGGTGGCTCCCCCGCTGCCCACACGCGTCTCAGGGTCCTCCACAGCCAGTAACAGCGTCCCGGGCGGGATCTGCTCCCGCTTCTGGCGCACCTCCAGCTCTGGGGTCAGAACACAAGCTGGGACCGGCGCCCAGCCTCCCCACCCTGGTCCAAAGCATCTAGAGCAAATCTACTGAGAGTCCCTATTTTCCCTTCTTTGACTCAGGAGCTTCTTTTTCATTGAGGTATAATTACCTATACATTCTATTTGTTTCAGCTGTACAATGTCATGATTCAATATTTGTAAAAAAACCCCCCCCAAAAAAAAAAACGGAATGCTTCACAAATTTGCATGCCATCCCTGCAGAGAAGCCATGCTAACCTTCTCTGCGTGGTTCCAGTTTCAGCATTTGAGCTGCCAAAGCAAACACTTAGTAGCTTTTCATGGAATCGCTCGTTAGATCTTCACCCAACTCTATGAGGTAAGTACAACCAGTCTCATTTAACAAATGAAAAAAACTGAGTCTCAATTAAATGACATGAGGTGTCTTGGGGTCACAAGGCCAGAAAGAAGCAGAATCTGGGCTTGAACCCAGGTCTTCCTGGCTCGTGGGGCTGTAAGGTTATGATAGGGAAACTACGTCAGAGGCAAAGTGGGAAGGGAGGGTCCCCTACCTCTCTGGAAGACGGGGACACTATCCTTGTACTGGCATGTCAGGATGATGACTGTCCAGTCGACCCCCTTGGGCTGCTCCATTCTGGCCAAAGTTGAGGGGCTCCCTGAGGCAGAGATAAAGGTGTGCGTGAACTTTTGAAAAAAATTATCTTACCCTAAAATTGATTCCTTCTGGTACACAGTTCTATTAATTTTAACACATGTATAGGGGCACCTGGGTGGCTTGGTCAGTTAAGTGTCCAACTCTTGATTTCGTCTCAGGTCATGATCTCTGGGTCGTGAGATGGAGCCCCTGCTTAAGATTCTCTCTCTCCTTCTCCCTCTGCCCCTCCTCCTCCCTCTCTAAAAAAAACTCAAAAGACAAAAACAAAAAAACAAAAACAACCAAAAAACCAAAAACAAAAAAACCCAAAATGCACATGTAGAGATTCTTGTGTCTACCACCACTTTCCGTGCCCAAAACAACTCCAGCATGCTATCCCTTTGGGCACACCATCCCTCACCATCCATCCCTCACCCCTGACAACCACACTGTTCTCCGTAGCTATAGGTGGGCTGCAATCTTTTGAGATTGGCTTCTTTCACTCAACATAATGCCTTTGAGACTCATCCAAGTTGTGCATATCAGTAGTTCTCTCTATTCGCCAAGCAGTATCCCATTGCACGGACTGGCATCCATGGTCTGTTTCTCCATCCACCCATCGAAAGACATCTGGGCAGTTTCCAGGTTTGGGGAATCATGACTAGACCTGCTACAAACATTTGCGTGCAGGCTTAGTGTGAACATAAGACTTCATCTCTGCCAGTGTATACCCAGGTATGGGATCATTAGGTTATATGTAAGTGTATCTTTGACTTTCTCAATCTGGATGCATGTGATTTCCTCAGGAGAGGAAGTGAGGGGAGCAAGGTGGGGTTGACAGCGGGTCCCACCTTAAAGCAAAGGGCTGCCCCTCCTCATTCAGTTACTGGCTGTGAGCTAGGGGGGTGGGAGGGAGGGAGGTTCTAATCCTGAAGCCAAGGGCAATTCCCTGGAGAAGGGAGCAGCTGTGGGAGGGGTGCACCACCTGTTCAAAAGGATAAGGCAGGGTGCCAACAGTGCCCACTACAGGGACCTCAGAGGGGATCTCCCCTCCCAGAAGCTCCAAGCCAGAAGGGGGCTGCAACCCACCTGACAGCCATCTTCCTCCAGGGCACTCTGAGCAAGTGAGGGGAAAGTGGGCCAAAGCTATGGCTTTGCCCTCTCCTATCCCCCTCAACATTCACCTCCTACCAGATGGGAAATCAATCTGACTCCAGAGCCCCCAAGACCATCTGTAGACAAGTCCTCAAAAGTACCCTGGCATCCACCTCTGGCCGGGGTCCGGCTGCTGTCCTACAAAGCAGCCCACCCCCACCTCTTCTTCCCTCTGACTTCCAAAGCTCAGCATGGGGAGGGATGATGGGGTGCCCAGAGTGTGTGTCCAGTAGTTAGCCCACACTTCAACTAAGAGCCAACAGCAACAGCATCTCTCACACCAGACTCTGATGCCATCAAGCCTATGGTTAGGGCTGACAGTCACCACCACCTAGCAACACCGACACTCTCACCAGCTTTCAGGGAGAGCCTCCACCACTAACAGAAATTGCTCTGTTCCCTGCTAAGCCCAGGAGGGAAATCCAGAGGGGAAATCTGAGCTAGAGATCTTGGCCAGCCACCTGAGGAAAAAGGTATTCCCCAGGATGTCCATCTGGACTTTCCAGTAAAGGAGCCTCATGGGATTCCAGCTTGGCCACAAACTCACTGTGATCTCCAGCACCCTAACACTCTCAGGCCTCCTGTGGCAGAGACTATAACTGACAAATGCCCCCAGCTTATTCACATGGAGGCCACGCTTCCCAACTGTTCCCAACCAATCAATGACTCCATGTGCAGCAGGGACATGAACACAGACCCATTCCTGCAAGATGGGGATCCTCTGACAGGCAACCTTGGCTCCTGGAATTCCCATCAACCCAAGAGAAATTTGTCTCAGAACTGCAAGGCAGTCAAACATCCTTCCTACCCTCCCTCCCTCCCTCCCTCCCTTCCTCCCTCCCTCCCTTTCCTTCTGGTGCTCCTTCATAGGCAGCAGCCTGATAGCTCTCCCTGTCTCTGCTTGCTCCTTCCCCTTTTTCCCCCTTCCCCAATAAATCTCTTGCAAGTTTAGTCCCATCTTGGTCTCTGCTTCTCCAAGGACCTGAACCAAAATGGGGAGTATAATATCATCCCTCTCTTGGCACCTTCAAAGGAAAAAAAAAAAAAAAAAAAATCACTGTAAGAACCTTTAACTTCATGTCAGGGAAGTACTATCTTTATCCTCAAAGATTAAGAAACTGAGGCACAGAGAGATTAAGTAACTTGCCCAAGGTCACACAGTGAGCAAGAAGCACCACCAAATTTGAACCAGACACTTTTCTCCAGAGTCCATTCTCTTAACCACTACACTGAGCCTACTTTGTGGGAACAAGGAAAGAACAAAAGGAGTAAATATATGGAAAGTGCTCAGTGTATATTAGCCATTATGATAAAGCCTTAACAAATACAAGGTGATAATGAAATGAGGATGTTAATGATAACAGCCGCTGGGACTGAGCTCACCACTCTGGCCCACCATTAAGACATTATGATTTTTCGTCCTCACAACATCCCTGCAGGGTTAAGTATTATTATTTCCACTTTAAAGAAGCTAATGGATGCTGCAGCCATGACTGGGAGCTGGGTCACTCCAATTCTTATTCAGGTGATGGTGGTAATGATATTTGATCCCAAGCAAAGGTGCTGAAAGGGAGCAAGGAAGAAATGTCCCAAGGAGGGTCCAATGACCCAGGAAATCTGAGCCCAGTCTTGGTCTCAGCATAGTGACTGGGAGACATGGACAGGTGACCGATCATGACCAGAGGGAGGAGGGCAGGCCTATCTGGACTGCACCCTACTAGAGACTTAGGGCAGAAGAGCAGTCCCAGGCTGAGAATCAGCCCTCAGGGCTCTGTTCCCATCTCTGCCTCCTTATGTGTGATTTTGAACAGGCTACCTAACCTCTGCAAGCCAAAGATACCAACCTCTCAGGACTGTTGCCAGTATGAAATAAAATGGAAACGATGTGGCATTCAGCGGGGGCTCAATGAGTGGTAGTTCTCTCCAACAGGGAAAGGGAACAGGAGAGTTTAACTTGACCCTGAAGCCAGTGGGAGTAAAGGCTCTGAAATATTCTCCAGGTCAAAGATGCCCCCAAAGATGAAAAAATCAGGGAAGGTCTAGGGAAATCAAGCCAGGCGAAGGAGTATGACTTGCCAGATCAGCCAAAAGGGTATTTTATGATAACACAAAAGGTGGAATGATACTGGTGGTTAAAGCTCAGGGAGTGCTTTCTTCAGGCCCAACACCAATGGCAGTGCAGAATCAGCTCACATGACTCACTCAATAGTCCTATGAATTGGATCTTATCACACACATGATATAGATAAGGAAACTAGCTGAAAGAGATGAAAGAGTCTGCGCAAAGTCGTACACAGATGGTACAGGCAGGCCAGGTGTGTCCAACACCAAAGTTCATGTTCTTCATCACCCTGTCGGAACAAGACATCTCTCCTGCAGTCTATGCCCTGTCATACCTGACATTTACAGAAAACTTAGAAAATACAGAGCTCTATTCCAATATTCTGCCCACTTTCAATAACACTTCATCTACTGAGGCCACGTTTAATGTCCTCGGCCAATTTTCCCCATCCCAAAATTGGATAGGGAAGGGGAGCCAGGGACAGAATAAAATAATAAAACCTCTTCATATATGCTTTTTGAAGAGCCACGGGGGCAGGGATTTTGCATTTTAGAACTTTAAAGGTACAAAAAAAAAAACAAAACCAGGCTCCCGAAGGGATCTGATTTGCCTTCTGGATAATAAAAAGGCAGACAGAAGTTGACTGGCAATAAAATCACTTTGTAAATTATACAAACGCCCTGTAATCGAGATTTGTGCATAATGATGAGCCCAGATGGGGTAAACTAAGGCAGGAGACAGGGCCTCAAAGCAAAGTCAGCAGTGCTGGCATCCAGAGCCCCACCTGCCTCAGGGCTGAGGGGCCTCTGGGGCCCATATCCACCCCCAATCCCCCCCGCCCCGCGGGTCCCAGGCATCCCCAAGTGCCCGGCACCGGCCAGATCCCGGAGCTCCCACTGAAAAGACCCAGACCAAAGGGTAGCAGGACCTGCAAACGCCCCCTACAACCAATGGACGCCCAGGGGCGCCGGCAGAGTTCTCGAACACTCTTCTCTATCGGGAACCGGGAGGAGGCCACTAGCCCAGCTCGGTCCTGCGGGTCCGAGAGCGTGGGCCGAAAAACAGTGGGAGGGACTAAGGTGCGCGAAGCAGGGACCCGCACGGACCGACGTACCTGCCTCAGCTGGGCTTTCGGCGCCGCCGGCTTTTTAACGCGGGACTGCTTGCCCCTTCGCGGCGCACCCTGGGAAATGTAGTTTCACCCCTCCGTCCGTCCTGGCTTGTCCTCCCCAAAAAACTAACTCCGAGCTCTTTATTGCACGGGTACGCAGATCTGGTGAGGGCAGCGCTTTCCTAAAGGGCATGTGAGTTCAGATGGAGAAAGGAAGTGAGAATAGAAGGGGGCTCCGTTGCCCAGCAAAACTACAACTCCCAGAGGAACGAATGCGTCTTAGAGACGCAAGCTCGTTTTCTGGGACTCGAGGTTTCTCGTTTGGGGTTCTGTTTAGCTCCCTAGCCTGGACCTGGGGCAGCTGCTTTTCTCGGAAGAAAATAAAATCCATTGGGGGGTCGGGGGGGTTAGATAACAACAGCTGTTGCCCGAGCCTAAGCGGCTACTGTTGGATTGACAGTTGGCTAGTGCTTTCGCGGGTTTCATTACATGGGTCCTTCCGGAAGAAACTTTCCAACTTTGCAGTAGGAAGAGGATCTGCGGAGCTTTTGGAAAAGTTGTGAATGGCAGCACTGTTTGTAATAGCGAAAAATTGGAAACACCTTTTCTCTAGAGTACATCCATGCCATGGAATACTATGCAGCAGTTAGAAACAAGGAAGTAAAACTGTGCGTACAATAGGGAACAGTGCTCAAGATATTTTGTTAAGGGGAAAAAAGTTGTAGAACCGTATATACAGGAAGCCACTCATGTCAAAAATAATGTATATGGACACGTAGTATTGTAAAAGTATGGAGACTGCTAGGGATGGGGATGGGCAAGGAGAACTTGAGTTTCATCGCTATTGTTTGAATTTTTCTTACAAATATGTATTTTCTGAATCTACTGTGGTCAGTAGGGAGCCTGAGAGGCCTTGGCATCAATCTCAAAGAAGATGAGGGACCCTGCTCAAACTCCGTGTAACATTAGCCAGTCACTTGGTTGCTCTCTATCTCCTTGTCACTGCCTGTAAAACAGGTTAATAATAGTATCATAGCTTGAGATTGTTGTGAGGATAAGATAACTTCTTGACTCCATGGTAAATGCTCAAAAAGTATTAACCATTAATAGGATTATTTTTATTGTTGTCCTCCTCCTGTTGCCTCATTAAAGCAGGGTCTTTGGTTTGTCCATGATTCCTCAGTTCCCAAAACAGTGCCTAGGACATTGTAGGTGCTTAAAACAAGTTGTCAAATGAATGAATAACCAACAATTCCCTAGTCAGCCCCCAACTACCCCACCTCCTCCCCCCAATCTCTCTCCTTCCCTTGGTTTTCTCCCCCTGGAGTCATTACCCCTCTTCACTTGGCCCAGGTCTGACCCTCCCACTTCAGTGCCTGCTCTTTCCTCTATGAACCCAAGAAGCCTCCAGGGAAGTGATGAGCTGTCTCCCCCTGCTGCTGTTCTCAGCAGTGCAGCTCCCCGCTCTGCAGTAGAGTGGAAGGCAGGGATGCCTATAAATGCAGCTCTGGCAGAGGCTCAAGGAAAACCGTGGAGCTCAGAGGCAAAGGGGTTCACCCCACTTCCTAGGATAGGCATACCGAGGTGGGGAGCTCTATAGTCACTCTAGAATTCCTTGGTCTGAGTAGCAAAGATACCTGCAAATGCCCCCTCCAGCCAGTGGACGCCCAGGAGCGCTGGCAGAGTTCTCCCGACACTCTTCCCTATCGGGAACCTGGAGGCCACTGGCCCAGCTCAGTCCTGCCGAGATCCTGTTAAAAAGAACATTTTTAATAAGGCGAAGCCCTCAGCACAATCTGTCAGCAATACACATAACAACATGTAGCTCTCTGCTCTGTATATAGTCCCACTGTCTGGGGTAGATAGACCCATCAAAATAAAAGTTCTGATGCTATAATCTAGGATAGAGTATGGTGGTTAAATACAAGGGTGTGAAATCAGACAAATGCTCCTTAATTTCCATTACTTTCTTACTGTGTGAGCAAGACATTCAATCTCTCTGAGCCTCATTTTCTTCATCTGTAAGAATACAAGAGTATTTGCCTAATCAGTTTGTTGGGAGGATTATGTGCTAATGCACACAAAAGGGTTAGAACAGTGCCTGGCCAGATTAGGCACCGAATTTCCTTGAATGCTGCCAGAGTGTGAGGGCCCAGGTCCGGCTTCTTGGAGGAGGTGCAATCTGGAAGGCCCAAGATGAAATTTATGCCTGCTGCTGGTAGCAGGCAATAGCTCTGGGAGCCAGGACTACCCACAGGGATAGCTTAGGTTGGGGTCCCTAGATGCAGAGCCTGAGACAGGGATTCTTTTTTTTTTTTTTTTAAGATTTTTTTAATTTATTTATTTGACAGAGAGAGAGATAGCGAGAGAGGGAACACAAGCCGGGGGAGTGGGAGAGGGAGAAGCAGGCTTCCCGCGGAGCAGGGAGCCCAATGCGGCCTCCATCGCAGGACCCCGGGATCATGACCTGAGCCGAAGGCAGACGCTTAACGACTGAGCCACCCAGGCGCCCCTGAGACAGGGATTCTTGTGCAAATGATTTATTAGGGCAGTGAGAGAAGCAGGATAGGGCAGGGGAAGAAACCAAGCAAAGATGTCCAGACTCGGTCTGATCCTACAGTGAGCTCCGAGGCATAAAATGCAACACAAGGTTTATCTCTCTCAGAAGCAAGGGAGCTGGGCTTTGTACCCCACATCATTCATTCACAGGCTGTGGGCCACTGGGAGGTGGGGAAAGGAGGAGCATAATTTCCCAGGTATGTCTGGATGAAACAGCTCATGTGGACTGAGGACAATTCTCCGGAGAAGGGTGAAACTGTGAGTCATTAGCTGCCAACACAACAACTGAGAAAAGTGGGGAATGGGTGCACCATTGCTGTAAAAGCGTATAACCCACAGCATTTACTACAGAAACAGTAGAGGAGACATGGGAACTAACTGGTTGAGGAAAATGGAGAGAAGATATTAAACTCTTCTGCTGGGTCTTCCAAGGAGAAAACAAAAAAGCTGTTATGGTTGTTAAAAATGATTTTGGGGGGGGCGCCTGGGTGGGTCAGTTGGTTAAATGTCTGCCTTCAGCTCAGGTCATGATCTCTGGGTCCTGGGATTGAGCCCCACGTTGGCCTTCCTGCTCAGTGGGGAGTCTGCTTCTCCCTCTCCCTCTGCCCCTCCTCCCTGATCGTGCACTCTCTCTCTCTTTCTCAAATATATAAATAAAAGTTATTTTTTAAAGATTTATTTATTTATTTGAGAGAGTACGCACACAAGCAGGGGGAGGGGCAGAGGGAGAGAGAGAATCTCAAGCAGACTCCCCACTCAGCGTGAGCCCAGCAGAGGGGCTCAATCTCACAACCCTGAGATCATGACCTGAGCCAAAATCAAGAGTCCAACGCTTAACCAACTGAGCCACCCAGGCACCCCGAGTGTTTTAATTTTTAAAACGTCCAACTCTTGATCTCAGCTCAGCTCTCCATCTCACGGTCTTGAGTTCAAGCCCTGCATCAGGCTCCATGCAGGGTGTGGAACCTACTTAAAAAAAATAATAATAAAAGGAAAAAAATAAATAAAAATTAAAACACAGACTTGATAGAATAAACAACGAACCTTTTCTGGAGAGATTTTAAGCGTACTTCATCATTAAGTGGACCCTCTTCCCCAAAGCCTGACCATTGCCATTCACAAATATCTTGTGCACTATTTTCCAAAGAGCGCTTCTGTAAGATGTTAACAAGTGTTGCTGCAGACGGGCTATAGAACCATTAAACAAAGGTAGACAGGCTTATTTTCTTCTCACAAATTTAAGAAACCAATATACTGAATAAACAAAGTATAGTATTTCTATGCAATGGAGTGGTATTCAGTCATAAAAGAATGAAATACGGACACATGCAATAACATGGGTGAGCCTTGAAAACATTATGCTAAGTGAAAGAAGTCAGACATGAATGACCATATTTTCTATGATTCCATTTATATGAAATATTTAGAATAGTGAATCCATAGAGACAGAACACAGTGGTTTCCAGGGGCTAGGGGGAGGGAGCGTGAGGCATCGTTGCTTGATGGATACAGGATTTTCTTTTGGGATAAAGAAAATGTTTTGGAACCAGATAGAAGTATTGGTTACAAAGTATTGGGAATGTACTAAATACACTGAATTGTATGCTATAAAGTGGTTAATTTCTGGGTGCCCCCTCCAAAAAATATTAAAATCAAAATACCAAAATGGTTAATTTTATGTTCTGTGATTTTCACCTCAATTTAAAAAATAACAACAAGCTCAGTTGCTAATGGGGTGTCACCACTCTCAGGCCTTCTTGGTGGACAAAGGTAGGGAAAAAATACCTATATGCATGGAGAACTTTACACTAACGTATAAAGCATTTCACACACAGGTTAGGGAATCTTTTTGTAGAGGAGCATCTCACAGGACCTGCACACCTTTGAGAAGGCTGATCCAGTGCATCAACATTGGTAGGAAATGGTTCCCTTGAAATGAGTCCCCCAGGGCACTAAGGATGGGGCACAAATGGAAGGATGACTTCTATTTTAGTCAGCATCTTTCTTTTGCTGTTTTGTATGGCTTTTGAGAAACTGCTTCTCTGATCTGTGCCTCAATTTACCCACTAGAACAATGGTCTCCATTGATATAACTGAAAGGACCATAAAAAAACCCAAAAAACAACAACCTTGATATTTTGGTAGTGCCTGGCTGGTTCACTTAGTAGATTGTGTGACTCTTGGTCTTGGGGTGTGAGTTTGAGCCCCACGTCGGTTGTGGAGATTAAAATAAAGTCTTAAAAAAAAAAAAACCTTGATATTTTTAATGATGTGTGCCAGAGTGCTTTGCTAGATCTCAATCTCTTAGAAGGTAGGGTCCAATTTTTCAATTTCAGAGTGTCCTCCACTGTGTTTTACACATAAACAATAGGTAGTACATATTATATATGAATGACCTTGGATGAGCCACATAACCTCCTTGAGCTGCCTGCCACTTCAGTTCTGCCAGAGACTAAGAAATAATTTCATTAATTTAATCAATATTTCTTGAAGGTCTGTTTGGACCTACAAAAGCCAGTCCCCTGCTCTCTAACAGTTTCTTATCCACTGAGGTAATGATAATAAAAGACACCATCAGTTGAAATGTCTTCAATCTATTCATTTAATATTTAATTTAGATCATCAACATTTATTTATATCAACATTTGTTTGTTTGTGAGAAAGTGTGGGGGGCGGGCAGAGGGAGAGGGAGAGAGACTCTCAAACAAACTTCCCACTGAGGATGGAGCCAGACTTGGGGCTCCATCTCACGGCCCCGAGATCATGACCTGAGCTGAAACCAAGAGTCGGTTGCTTAAGGGACTGAGCCACCCAGGTGCCACAACATACAGATCACTTTTTTTTTTTTTAAGATTTTATTTATTTGACAGAGAGAAAGACAGCCAGAGAGGGAACACAAGCAGGGGGAGTGGGAGAAGGAGAAGCAGGCTTCCTGCAGAGCAGGGAGCCTGATGCGGGGCTCGATCCCAGGACCCTGGGATCATGACCTGAGCAGAAGGCAGACGCTTAACGACGGAGCCACCCAGGCGCCCCCATACAGATCACTTTTAATCTTTGCTCTTACAATGTTGTAACAAATAGCCATATCTGTATGTAACTAAGAAAATGTGTAAATAGGATACTTTCTTACAAATCGCTAGGTCAAATGGTGTGTGCATGTGTAATTTGAAGGTATTACCAAGTTACTCTTCTTACAGGCTGTACCAATTTCCAGCCACACTGACAGCGTATATGAATCCTGTTCCCCACACTCTTGCCAATATAGTTATCAAGCTTTTTGGTTTTTGCCAATCTAATAGGTGAAAATGATATTTCAGTGTGGTTTTAATTTGCATTTATTTTATTAAGAGTGATGCTCAGAGGGGCTTTGTTTGCAATAGCCAAAAGATGGAAGCAACCCAAGTGTCAACTCACAAATAAATGGATAAAATGTGGAATATACCTACAATAGAATATTATTCTGCCTGAAAAAGGAAGGAAGTCCTGACATATGCTACAATGTGAATGAACATTGAGGACAGTATGCCAAGTGAAACAAGCCAGACACAAAAGGACAAATAGTGTCCTCATGTTGATATGACTTCATAGTCAAATTTATAGAGATAGAAAGTAGAATGGTGGTTGTCAGGAACTGGGGGGGAGGGGAAAATGTGAGGAGTCATTGTTTAATGGGTACAGATCTTCTCAGTTTTGCAAGATGAAAAGAGCTCTGTGGGGGCGCCTGGGTGGCTCAGTTGGTTGAGCGACTGCCTTCGGCTCAGGTCATGATCCTGGAGTCCCGGGATCGAGTCCCGCATCGGGCTCCCTACTCGGCGGGGAGTCTGCTTCTCCCTCTGACCCTCCTCCCTCTCATGCTGTCTCTCATTCTCTCTGTCTCAAATAAATAAATAAAATCTTTAAAAAAAAAAAAAAAGAGCTCTGTGGATGGATGGTGGTGATGGTTGCACAACACTGTAAATGTATTTAAAGCCACTGAACTGTACATTTAAAAATGGTTAAGGTGGTAAAGTTCATGTTATGTGTATTTTACCACAATTTTTAAAAAACGGAAGCTCTGCATCTTTTCATATCAGAGCCATTGTGTTTCCTTTTTTGTGAACTGTTTGTATAATTTTCACATTTCTTATTGGTTTCTTGGTCTTCTTACTGATTTACAAAAGCACTTTATATTAGCTCTTCACCTTTTAATATAAATTGCAAAAATGTCTCCCATTTTTTATTAACTTGGTTTTTGATGGTGGTGGTGGTGGTTTTTAGCTAGCTATGAGGTAGAGATCTGACTGAAATATGTTTAAACCATTTTATTATGGAAAACTCCAAACACTGCAAAAGTGGAAAACAATGTTATAATGAACCCCAAGTAACCATCATCCCCCCCACTCCAACAATGATCAATCCAGTCAACCTTATTGTATCTATACCTCCACCCAACCCTGGATTATTTTGAAACAAACCCCAGACATCTTATCATTCCATAAATACGATTTCAGGATATATTTTTAAATGAGGTCTCTTAAACAAAAAACTAACCATGACACCATCAGAACACTTAAAATTAATAACAATTACTTAATACCCAATGGTCAGTGTTCAAATTTCCCCTATTCTTTTTTTTTTTTTTAAAGATTTTATTTATTTATTTAATTGACAGAGAGAGAGAGAGACAGCGAGAGAGGGAACACAAGCAGGGGGTATGGAAGAAGGAGAAGCAGGCTTCCCGCCGAGCAGGGAGCCCGATGCGGGGCTCGATCCCAGGACCCTGGAATCATGACCTGAGCCGAAGACAGTTGCTTAAGCAACTGAGCCACCCAGGCACCCCCAAATTTCCCCTATTCTAAAACAACTTTTTTTTTTTCAGTTTTATGAATAAAGTCCATACATTGTAATGGGCTGACAGGGCTTTTAAAATTTACAGATTCTCTTTTTTTTTTTTTTTTAATTTTCAAGGTATTCATTGAAGAAACTGGGCCATTTGTTGATTGTATCTTCCATGGTTTCAAATAACCTGGTCCTCTGATACCAGCATATTCTGTACATTGGTGTTGTCAGCTTTGGGGTGATTTCTCTCTTCAACACTACTTTCAGAGTATCATACTTCCATTGTCTTCAAATGAAGATGGTTGTCTTTGTTTTTCATGACACTGAGAGCCATTGGTGATTTTTAGCTCGATCCATTAATTTATTCAGTGTTGGCTAAATTTTTTAGCAATTGGTTCTCCAATTGTCCCTGCATCATTATAGAGTAATTCGCCTTTTCTCCCACTTATTTGAGAATGTATCTTTGCTATATGCCAATTTTCCTTTAGTATCTAAGCTTATTTCTATGAATATTTGAGTTTACTTCTAGACTGGCAGGTCTGTGTCATTGATCTATCATACCCTTTTAAGAGCAGACTTTATAATATGTTTAATATCTGAGAGGGCCAACACCATTCACTACTGTTAGTTTTTTTAAAAAATTTCCTGACTTGTCTTGCTTGTTATTTTTCCAAATAATTTTTAAAAATCAATTTATCTACTTCTCTCTCCCATCTCCAAAAAATGAACAAAAAAATGAACAACAACAACAAAAAACCATGCTGGCATTTGTACTGGAATCACATTAAATTTATAGATTAACTTGATTTATTTTTGATAGTCTTCCTATCTCATAGTATTTTTTCAATCTTTACAACAACTCTAAAAAATGAGCTCTTTTATTATTATTATTCCCATTTTACAGATGAAAGATCTGTGTAACTTGCTCTGGATCACACACAGGACTAGCTGTGGGAGCTGCCATTTAAGCCTCTGTCCCCCGGACAGAAACCCAAGGTGCAAGGGAGCCCGTCCCTCTCCTCTTTGCCCCTTGCTGCTTAGTAGCTGTCTGCCTCCAAAGCCCTGTGCTCTCATCTGCCATCTTCCAACTCCCAAATTCCTGTTCCACTTCCTCTCTTGCACTGGACAGTTCACCAGCAAAGCTAGGCTTTTCAATGAATGATTCAAATCCAAATGCTACACTGAGGCAGTTGGGGAGAACCTTCTGGAGGAAGGAAAACTGAAGGTAGACTTCGGACAGTCAGGCAGAATTTGGATTGATGGAGGGGATGGGAGGGCAGAACCGGCAAGGGGAAATGGGTGAACCAATCTGACATCTAATTGGAAGGTGGTAAGGGTGATGATGAGGGTTTCTGTTGGAGCTGAGGTAGAGAGAGGGTCTCTTTGTCCTGCCCATGAAAGGACATCTCAGTTCTCCCTGCATCATCTGCCAACAGAGATTTGGGAGATCGATGTAAACTCAAAGAATTCCATGTACCTTCTGCATGTGAGGGAATGTTGTCATTGCACATGACTCAGGTGCAGAGGCTAAGCCCTTGTAGGAAGGGCCTGGCAGCTGGTTTTATGGGCAGAGCATGGGGTTGCATGTGGATTACTTAGCCTCCACTGGCCTGTGATGGGGACAAAAAAAACAGAAAAGCATTCCAGAGGTAACCTTAGTCAAGGTCCAATGCCTCTGGTGGCCACTTGGCTACTTGCCCAAGGACCTAGGAATAACACCCTTTTGGCCCTCAGTGGATGGGTGGAAGACTAGAATATGGGCCCTGAGGACTCAGTGTACCCACCACCTTTGTCAAAGATAAACAAAGCTAGACACTAAAGTGGTAATGCCAGATTTTAACCAGGAATATACTACTGCAATAAGGAAGAGGGTCCAATGTGAACTGAATTCAATTTCAATTTGTAGAGGTGACTGGGCATTTTAAAGAGAGAATGAGGGAGTATGAAGGCAGGTGAGAGGGACGCGGTAGTCAGGGAAGTGAAAAATGACAAAGGATTGGTCGGTGTAAATGCTTAGGCCAGCTGTGTCTGTTAGCTGGCAATTATCGAAGTTCGGATTCTATCCTCCCAGAGAAACTGGGAGACAGAGGCCTTATCCTTTCTGATGATTACATTTCAAAGGAATGGCTTTCAGGTCCTTGGGAAAGGCACACCTGAGCTGCAGGAGATACATATACATCTCAAAGGGACAGAGGAAGGAGTCGCAGTTGCAAGCCCTTTGTAGTAAGTGGGTAAGTTGGAGTAATCACCTATCTTCAGGTGTTGGCTAAAACAATAAATCTTTTTGGCAGCCTTGAACTTTATCGGGCCGACACTTCAGAAGAGCTAGGGTCATCCTAGGGATGTGGCCTTTGAGCTGTTAGAAACTATGTTATTGTGTTTAAGTCTTTACTGTGCAGGAAGGAGGATGAATGAAATCATTTGTGTTGAGGAGTGTAGTTTTTATAGGCCAAGGTTGAGGCCTATTGGAGAGGAGAGCTTAGAGGAGCCTGGCTTAAGTTTGGTCAAGCAGTGAATCTTTGTCACCTTACAGCTGGAAGAGTCTAGGATTGTGCCTGAGGGTGACGGTCACCAAGTCTTGTCTTCAGGGGCTTGTAGCTCCTAGAACAGCAGGACAGCAGGTGGTAAGGAGAGTCCACCTGAGAGGGCAGGAAGCCACCTTCCCACCTCTCACTACCCCAGCCTGTTTTATTTTTATTTATTTATTTTTTAAAAGAGTTTATTTATTTGTGAGACAGAAAATGACCAGGGGGGAGAGGAACAAGCTGACTCCCCATCCAGGAGGGAGTCCAACGTCGGGCTCAATCCCAGGACCCTGAGATCATAACCTAAGCCGAAGTCAGGTACCTCCCCAGCCTGTTTTAGGACATAGCCCACCCAGAGGCAGTGGGTTCTACTGAGCCCACTGGACTCCCGGTTTGAGAATACACCCCTTGGCTTACATCCATGGCGGGGGGAAGCCTGGGGGGGGGGGCAGTTAGCACCAGAAAACCTTCCCAGCTTTAGAGAAAACACCAAGGGCTAAGATCTGGAACACCTTTCAGTCAGATGGCCCACACCGTAGTTTTCTTTACAGGATGAACTGATTTGTTTATTCATTACAATTAAATAGAGCACTCCTGTGCTAAACTACGCTAGGACCCTGCCTTACAAGGCCAGGCTTTTCAGAAGCTAATATTCCACAGCAGGCCTATCCTTGAATGACAAAGCCAGAACTCTAGCAAACAAACAGCAACAGTAGCAGGTCTCAAAGTGGTTCCCCAGACCAGCACCCAGCAGCCTCACCTGGGATGCTGTTAGAAATGCAAATTCCCAGGCACACTCTAGAGTTAGTGAAACAGAAACTGCGAGTGGGGAGCCAGCTTTATTTGAGCAAGCTCTCCAGAATCTGATACACGCCAAAGTTTGAGAACAACTGACCTACAGGCTTCCGCGCTGCCAGGGGAGATGAAGCTTGGAGGGCGAAAGTGCGGTCGACCTGGAGCTTCTCGAAGGGTTTGAGTTAGGTTTGGAAGTTGGGGAAGGTCTCTGATAAGAGAAGACATGGAAAAAAATTATTTTAAACGTGTGCGCCTTACCCTAAACTGTAGGGAGGGAGCTAAGAGCATCTGACAAAAGAGAGTGCGACTGGAACGAGGTGCTGCGGGAAACCCACAGTCACTCGTTTTCCTTTTCCCGGGTGGGGAAAACCCCACGCCCACGCAGCTCCTGGAGCCCCTTCTCCTCTCGCCTGAGCGCAAAGGCCCCACCACAGCTCCTCCCGCTTGCAGAGCCCGGGCACGAGGCCAAGCTGGTCTCAGGTCATGGCTCTTTGGGAGCGCGAGTGGGAACTGTACTCGAGGCGCTGTTTAGGGGCCCGGAGGCTTCCCCTTCAGCCGGGATCGGCCGCAGCTGGCCACAGCCGCGTCTGAGAGGCATCCTGGGCTAGTTTGCACCTCCTTGGGGATCCAGGTATTCAACCCGAGCCCGGGGCACCGCAGACCCCCACATCCTCTGTTTCAAACGCCGGGAGCCCAGCCTTCTGGGAATGGAGATTTCCCATCCGCCCCCCCTCCCCGACCCCACCCCCTGCGCGGTAGACCCCCCTGGCCCCGGATGAACTACAAAGCCCATAATCCCTAGGGCGCGCGCTCTGTCTTTCGGGAGTTGTAGTCCTGGGTGTGGGGCACCTCTAGCGGCCCAGCGCCGGCTGCACTCCATATCCCAGCATGCCCGCGCGGTTGCGGGTGGAGGAGGGTGGGGAGAGACGGAGAGGATGTGAATGGGGAGGGGGCAGCCGCCCCCTTCCCCCACCCTTTCCTTCTAGCCGGGCTGGGGTGGGGGGAGGGGCCGGGCTGAGGCGGCGGCGGCGGTAGCTCGCTCCCGGAGGGCAGAGCCGGCAAGGGCGGGACTGGCCTGCTGCGGGCGGACGAGGGAGCCGCGGAGCTAACGGGTCCGGACGCCGCCAGCGGCGGCAGCTTTCTGCATGGGCGGAGGCGGCGGCAGGAGCGGCGAGCATGGCCCGCGCGGCGCCCGGCGCTGACTGAGGTGCGCGGGCGGGATGAGGGCGGGCGGGATGCGGGGCGCCCCGGGCCCCTTGCTGCCTGAACCCCTTCCGCGCCGGCGGCTGGCTCGGCCCAGCGGCCCAGACCGGCCCGGTCCACCCCGGCAACTTCCCAGGGTCGGGGCTCTGGGTTCCCTCATGGGGGCGGGGGTCCGCCTGTCTTGGCCTCAATCTCCATCCCCGCCTTCTGCTTCTGCACCTCAAGCCGCTCCCAGCCCTTGAGGCGCGACTGTGCCACTCCTTGGTGGCAACCCCCAGCCTCAGCTTTGGGAAGCGCTCCCTGCCCTAGTCTGGACTTACTGCCCACTGGCTAGTTCGTATCCCCAACCCCTGCGTGCTCTTGGCCTCTGAGCTATCTGGAGACCCCTGCCCCGCTCCCCTTGCCCACAGGCTGTCTTTGCACCATCAGCACCTCTCTCCTCTTTCCCCTACTTGGCACTGCCCCGTGGCCACCCCCGATGGCCCAGTTCTCTCTGATAAGACCTAACAGCTTGACCTCCTTCCCACTTTGGAGAAACTGAGGCATGACATAAACCAGGAACTTGGCCAAGGCCATGCCCCAGTCCTTTGAGGGCTGGTCTGAGCCCATGCCTTGGAATGGAAGTCATTTTTTTCCTTCAGCCATTCCACTGTAACTGGACCAAACTTCCCAAGCCCCCTGCTGCAGCTCTGGGCAGAGCTCACTTTAGTTTCCCCTTTAGCTTTCTATCACTTCTTTTAACTGCCTCCTCCTTCCCATAGCCCACTTCTGTTAACTGCCTCCTCCTTCCCATAGCCCACTTCTGGCCCTCTCTGCCTGTAAAGAGTCACCCACCCATTGCTTCTTTGCTCAAGTTAGCCTTTCAATTTCTATTTCTTGCTAACTGCATCCATCTCCCATCTTGTCTCTTGCTTTACAGCTGTGTAAAGCACTGAAGAACAGAGTCTAAGGTACTGGGGGGAAAGGAGGAAGAGAAGTGCTAGTGGCAGAAAAGGAGTGGCAGCCTCTTCCAGCCAAAGCCTCCGAGGGGGCTTCAAGGCACTCTGGGGCCTCTGGGAAACAGTCATTCCTAGCCTGTAACTCACACTCCCATCTTGCTTTGGGACAATTGTCTAGACGCCGGTTGGTCATTCCTTCCTCTTATTATACCTGGTGAGGTCTGAAGTCCCTCTGAGAATGGAGGGAACGTCCTTCCTTGGTAGAGATGGTGGCATAAGAGGAGTCTGGGAGACCACACCCCTAAAACTTATCTTGATTCTGCTGCTAACTTTGGAAGGGGTTGCTGGTTCGAGGAAGGATGCCTGCTAGGTGCCCTGAGCACTTTGTGGAGGAAGGCACAGTGTCTGTAGGCGGTAATCTCGAGTTTAGTCGTGCTGTTCAGGATCTGAAGGGAAGAGGGAACCAGGGCTCAGAGAGGTGGCACAGACTTGCCTAATTCAGGTTTTTGTTTTCTAGTCTTCCTTTGGCAAATTTGCCTTTGGGTCATCCCTTTCCAGCCCAGTCCTCAGTTTCCCTGTGGGAATTTGGGGGAGGGAGGGAAGTCTGTGAGCCATCAGGAAGAATCAAGAGGCTCTGGGAGTTTGCTGGGGTCCTGAATGAGCAATCTTGATCTGAACCAGATGGCTCAGTGCTTCAGCACCCCCTCTTTGATCCCTGCCCCTTGGCTGTGAATAGGAAGCCTTTAACCTTGTAACTTGAGATTAGAGGAAGGGAGGCCAGGGGGCCAACTGTCTGTGGGTTTATATCTGTATCTGCACACTCGTGTGCAAGCTTGCCAGGGGCCTGTGGGAGTGACCCTGCCCAGGAATGCATTGTTGTGATGTGCTGTGGCATGTTCATGGCCCTCTAGGAGCTTTCTGAGCCCAAACTCCCGATAGGGCCGATTTCCAAGTCCCTAAGAACCACTGGGTGTGGCCTCGTGGGAGCATATCCCCACATGTCAAGCCTCTGGACCTGAGACATGCCTCTGGGTGAGGATCACTCCTCTTGAGAAAGCAACCGCGGTTGAGGAGTCCAAAATAGCAGCATTGGGGGTGGGTTTCCAGAACTGATGTTCTCTTTTCCCCAGTCATGGCAAGAGAAGGTCTGAGGGTTAGAGTCTGGGGAGAGGGGTGGAAAGTGATTCCTTTATAAAACTTCTTTTATGCCACACTCTGCCTAGTGTATTTGTGTACTTGATTTGGGCCCCCATTAGACTGCAGAAGTTCCTTGGTGCACAGTGTTCAGCAAATGTTTGAGTTAAGGCAGAGGGTCATGCTATTAAAGGCTAAAGACAAAGTTCCTCATACTTGAGCAGGCATCAGAATCCCCTCGAGAGCTGTTTAAGGCACAGATTGCTGGGCCCCACTCCCAGACTTTTCTGATTCAGTCAGTCTGGGTGGGGCCTGGAATTTGCATTTCTGCTCAGCTCCTCAGAGAGAACCTTTTGAAAACCACTGGTTTGGGTTCTAACAGTGGATTGGGAGATTAATCTAGGCAGATAAAAGTCTTAAGAGGGACTTCTACCTTGCTCCACAACCCAGGCTTGTTTTGGCAGCTGCACTGGATCGGCCTTTGCCTTTCATTCTCATGCTGCTCAGTGTTGATGAGGTTAATGGTAGGGGTGACTTGCGGTGCCCGAGCTCCCAGTCCCCCTGTAACCACATAGCAGACAGTACCCCATGGTTATTTGAAGGAAGGCCCCATGAAAGCAGGACGTTTAGGAACTAAGGCTTTGGAAAGGGATGGCTGTATGGACAGGGGGAAGCAGATGCGGAACCACACCATCATTTGCCCTGACTCTGTCTCTCAGACTGAGCAGGCTGGAGTATTTGCAAGGTGAAGTCCTGCCATGGCCGTGCTCTGGCCAGGATGCCTGGGAATCTCTGAAATTTAGAAAAGTGGGAGGAATCACTTCCATTGTGCTTTTACTTTGTGAAGCGTTTTCTACCTGTTGTTTTTCAGTAGGTTTATACAACAGATCCAGATCCAGGTGGGGTTACACAGCAAGCCCTAGGACTCCTGATTCCAGCCCTCTGATAGAGCATCTGTTAAGCCAGCTACTAATAGCTGGACTCATGGCTGGTGTTACCCGTGTGCTCACTGCTAGCCAGGCACCATGCTAGATGCCCTCACACTGTGAGATTGGCATTATTGTCACTACTTCATCGATGAACTACTGAGACTTACAAAACTTACGAGACTTGCCCAAACTCAGCAGCTAGTAAGTGGAGTATCTGGAATTCAGACTCCAGTCTTTCTGATGGCACACTCCACATTCTTTGTCACTCGCCAACTGTTTTGCCCAGTAAACCTGTAATTGTCCCTTGGGTTGTCTGCCCCCAGAGCCTGGTGAATTTTACTGAACCTGAAACTATGCTGGGTTGCTGGGTGTTGTGGAGGAGATAATGACCAAGTCACTGTCCTCTAGGAGGGGGCGAAGGCAGGTACCCCAGTGTCTAAAGTGGAAGAGGGTAGAAGGGGCAGCTAGGGGCTTGTTGGTTTAAAGAAAGCAGAAGCCATCCCCATAGAGGTTTCAGAAGAGGGGCATGCAGAGCTTCAGCAGTGCCTGTGGACTGGAGAGGTGCCAACGGGTGCTGAGGGAGGCCATCATGGCACTTTTAGGGAGTTTTCCCTTTTGGCTGGAACATAGGAAATGTATGTCAAAAAGTACTAAGAAAATCCTCTTTGGTTACAAGCAACAGCTTGGCTGAGTTTGGCAGGAAAGGACTGCCTTAGAAGATTGTGGGAACTCCCAGAATCGGAGAGATGACTCAACGCCCATGTCCCCTCCAGGGTCTCAGAGTGGGTACAGAAGGAACCAAAGGCCAGCCGACTTCAAGGTACCACTGTCGCCAGGATAAATCTGTTGCAGCCATGCTCAGTAATTTTGTCACCACAGCTTGGGGTGCACATCCCAAGGAGGAGATGTCTGGTTGACCCAGCCTAGCAGGGAGGGCTGGTGGCATGGTAGGCAATCCCCCCAGACTGTATTGAAAAATTACAATCCCCAGAAGAAGAGGAAATGGACACTGCAAGAGATCAGTCCAGAAAGCCGCTTGACGACTTGAATTGGCAGGTGGCAGATGGAGCACTTCGTTCTGACAAGTTCCTGAGCAGGCAAGGGGCAGACTGGCGGCAGGATATATATAGCTGGTTGTAAGGGGACAAGAAAAGAAGGGAGGAAGGAAACGGAAAACTAGGGAGATAGGGTCCAGGTGAGACGTAGTGAAAGCTGGAATTTGGCAGTAGAAATGGAAAAGAAGAGACTGATTCTAGAGAGATTGCGAAAGTAGCTATCATCTTGCAGAACAGACACTTTTTGGCTGGGGTTTGACATTTCAGTGATGAGGTGATGGGTGACGAGGTTGGTCCCTTTAGCTGACATAGGGAAGTCAGGAAGAGGAAGAGTTAGCCGGAGAAGGTGATGCGCCCTTGCTTTGGAGGAGCTGTACACAGGATGCTGACGGCACATCCGGAGCCTTGGTGAGATCATTACTCCTGACTCCACTCTTCCTGAGGTTTGGGGCCTCAGCCCTGAGGAGGTGGGGCCCCAAAGCCACAGGAGCCCTGCACATCCTGAAAGTAGCTGGGGCTTTGTGGCTGAGGCTGAGCATGCCTGCATCTCTTCTCTCTCCACCCATGAGCCTGGGGTGGACTTCTTCCTTTCCCTTCCCTACTCTCCATTCGCATGCCCCAGCTTCCCTACCCTGTGTTCTGCAAAGCTGAGCCCTTATCAACTAGGAGGCCTGGCTCACCTCTTGGGGACCTGGGTTTTCGGGTTTTCCTCCCTTTCTGCTTAGAACGCTTTTTATTTTATTTTATTTTTTATTCTTATGTTAATCCCCATACATTACATCATTAGTTTTAGATGAAGTGTTCCATGATTCATTGTTTGTGCATAACACCCAGTGCTCCATGCAGAACGTGCCCTCCTCAATACCCATCACCAGGCTAACCCATCCTCCCACCCCCCTCCCCTCTAGAACCCTCAGTTTGTTTTTCAGAGTCCATCGTCTCTCA
>NC_138384.1:11759675-11806187 GCF_054177405.1 Leptonychotes weddellii | reverse complement strand
TTCATTGTTTGTGCATAACACCCAGTGCTCCATGCAGAACGTGCCCTCCTCAATACCCATCACCAGGCTAACCCATCCTCCCACCCCCCTCCCCTCTAGAACCCTCAGTTTGTTTTTCAGAGTCCATCGTCTCTCATGGTTCGTCTACCCCTCCGATTTCCCCCGCTTCATTCTTCCCCTCCTGCTACCTTCTTCTTCTCTTTTTTTTTAGAACGCTTTTTAACAATAAGTCCTTGCTAACTATTAGGGCAGACATCTCCAAGTGACACTTCAGAAGGAGAGGGTCTGAACTTGCTATCTGGAGAGAGCAGGCTTTTCCTCCAGTTTTGCTGTGCTCACCAGGCACGCCTGCATGTGTCCCTAACCAGCCATTCTAGAGTACTTCTTGGTGCTGATTTATAAATCATTATTGTAATTACAACATATTGTCAGTGGAGACTTCATGTTGCCATTACAGATCTCCTTCTAAGGCTCCAGAGTATAGGCTGGGCTTCGGGCCACCCCAACTTGCTAGCTGAGAACTGGGGAAATTTTTTCTTACAGGAATGGGAGGGAGGGATCAGGGTCCTCCCTGGGGCCAGGGTGGGAGGAGCTGTGCCCGAGGGTACTTGATCCCCACAGATTCTCAGAAAGACAGTCATCTTCCTGGAGTGAAAAGGACTGTTTCCCTCAGTCCCAGCTATTGGCATTCAGATATATGTGGTCATTTGCCATCTATAAATGCAGTGCATAGTACCATGTCTAATAAGGTGAACCAAGGAAAAGAGACATTTTGAGAGAAATGTAATTTTAATTTTGATATCAGTGCTAAATTTCTATTTGTGTATAGTAATATTAAAACAAAAAAATGGTTTTGATATTGAATGTTAAAAACATCCTCAACCCAGCTTCTTCCTTCAGGGGCATGTGACTCTGCAAGTGAGGAAGCCCAGGGAGGGTAAGCAATTTACTGGCTGCTGAGGTGGGAAGGGAGCCAGAGCCTGTGAGTCTGCGGCCCTGAGGGGCTTTGTTCTCTGTCCCATAGTCCTCTGTTTTTCATCTCTTCCTGGGTTCTCATCTTTGCCCATTAGGGTCTCTTTTCTCTCCTTCTCTTCCTCCATAGGATCAGGGTAGGAAACATACCAGAGGGACACTGAAAGTAGCTCCACTTCTGTGTGGTTGGGGGGCGAGGCCCTTCCTGCTCCCAAAAGAGCAGCATTGCAGGGCTTGAGAGAGAGCAGGGGACCCTGAGCTGTTGTGGCATGACCTGAGGACCCCAGAGAGCAGTCCTGGTTCTGCTCTGCCCTTTCTGGAATCCTTCAGCTGTCAAGTCCTAGCACCACGAGTAGGCAAGAACCTCCCAGCCTCGGCAGATCAGTAGCCTTCTGAAGAAGAAAATCAGCAACAAATGCAAATAGCTAATTGGTCTAGGGGGAGCTGCTTTGGTGAGGAAAAATCAACAAGTTATTTATTTGTATGGCTAAAGGGAATTTGGAGGGGTAGGGAAGAGGGGAAGATCACAGGTGGCTGTACGAAGAGGTGCAGGTGAGGGGACAGGGGGATGGGGTGGAGATGTCCCCTTCTCACTCCTATCACCCCCACAACCTCACCCCCACTCCCTCCTTCCTTCTTTTCAGGCTTTCCTTGGGTTGAAAGGGACATTAGTAGAACTTTGAATCTCCCCTAACTTGTAAGTGGAGTTCCCTCCAACCCTCATTCCCACCCAAGTTCAGTTAAAGACAAAATACCAATCCTTTGATGCTGATGGTGAACTAGAACCAGAGGCAGGAGGAAATGAAAGTCTCTGTAGGCCTGTGCTGAGTCCTTTGGCTGTGCCAGTAAAACAGCCTAAGGGAATGAGGCTGTATGGGCAAAGCAGGGGAAGGGAGAGAGCCCCTGAGCACCCCCTCCTGGTTCCTCTCTTTCTTGGGTTCTCTAGGGAGCCATACAAGTCTGGGGTTGCCAGGCTGTGAGGGAGTTTCCAGGGGTTGGCCTTCTTTCTGTTCCATCCTGTCCCAGAGGGCTTGGTGTGTCCCCAGACCCACAACTGCCTTTTCAGCCTCTGGCATCACTTAGAGAGAGACCCTAGGTACCATAGGAGAGAATGAAGGGGGTGAGGAGAGGGATGGGGACCCTGTTCAGGCTCTTCCATTGGAGTGGAGTCCACGTCTTCCTTAGACAGGAAGATGCTGTGAAATGGGGAGTAGGGTAAACAGTTTACATCAAGAAGGTTCAGCCAAAGGCCAAAGTGGCAGCTGTTCGATGGAAGAATTTTCTCAGTGCCTGAGGAGTAATTCACGCTTGACCTTAAAGCAGCAGTGGGCAAACTTGTAGGATGAATGAGTGTTTTAATCTCTCAAGTGGCATTTTCTATGCATAACAAGAAGATACCTACCTCACGTCCCTTCAGACCTGGGTGAGGTATTTTGAAGGGTGTCATCTTCCACCCGAGCCACCTGTCCTAGTAATTCCTACCCATCTGGGGTCTGTGGGCCTACCCTGCTCTTTCCACTGTGCAAAACAGGTTGCAGCACAGGCCAAGGTGGAGGCCTGGGGGCTGAGCACCCCAGGGCCTCAGGGCAAGGCTATTTGGCTTTTCTTTCTTTTTTTTTTTTTTTAAAGAGTTTATTTATTTATTTGACAGAGAGAGATAGCTAGAGCAGGAACACAAGCAGGGGGAGTGGGAGAGGGAGAAGCAGGCTTCCCGCCGAGCAGGGAGCCCGATGTGGGACTCGATCCCAGGACCCTGGGATCATGACCTGAGCCAAAGGCAGACGCTTAACGACTAAGCCACCCAGGCGCCCCTATTTGGCTTTTCTAAATGGGAAAGCAGATTATTTGGTGAGGGGGCCCCCTCGATGACTTCACAGCCCAGGGCCCAGTCTGGCTATATGCATACAGGGTCCTTGCTGCCTTCGCTACCCACAGGGGTTTGATGCTCTGTGACTCAGGGCGAATCCCTGCCTCTTTCTAGGCCTCAGAGTCCTCCTCCAGGAATATCGAGTTGGAAGGCCTTCTCAGGGACTTGCTCACAGAAGGATTGTACATGCTGGAAGTGTGGGAGGGGTTGTTAATGACTGTTTGTTCTCCCCTGGCTGTGAGGCCGCCAAGGGTCAGTCTGATAAGAGGGAAGAGCTAGACTCCTTGAGTTTTATACTCTCGACAGCTGCCTTCTCTCAGCCGGCTCCCCAGATACTGACAGTCTATTGTGGCACTGCTGTTGGTCTATCTCCTCTCCTTCCTGAAATACACAGTCCCTGGCTTCAGCCCAGCTGGGTTTCCCCTGCCTGGCCGCCAGTTCCTGTTCCCATCTGTGGTCAGATGAGGCCTGCACTGGGGGAGGGGTCAGTCCTGGCAAGACCATGCCAATTCTGAGCCTGACCGCAGGGTGGGAAGCGACCCCAGGTTGGGGTCAGTCCTCTGGGCTAAACAGTGACTCCCAGACCTGCCTGGTCCATTTTGGTCTCAGGATTACCTTGCCATCCACCCACCCACCCACCCACCCAGGTCTGGGACCAGGCGGCATTTGGGGAGTCCTTCCTTTGCCCCAGAGCATTGGGAGGTTTGGCCATTTTACTGGGAGGATTCAGAGATGGGGGTCTGATGGGATCTGATGGGATTTGCATTTGCAAAGATCACTTTGGCCTCCCTGTGGAGAAGGCATTGGAAAGGTCTCTGGTAGGTCTGGGGCTTTAGCAGTCCGGGGGCTACTGTAGGTGAAAGATGACAGATCTTGGATAGTGTGATGGTGATAGACACAGAGAAAAGTAGAAAGACAAGAGATCTAGGTGATAAAAATTAGGTGGACTTGGTACTAGGTTGGCCGAGGGAGGTTGGAGGAAGGAGGGGGTCATAGATGGCCTTCAGGTGTCAGGGTTGGATGGATGATGTCCCTTTTTCAGGAAATAGGAATACAGAAAGAGGAGAGGTTTGGGAGCTTAGAGCATGCATGAGTTTGGTTTGGGGCAGGTTGAGTTTTGAGGTTTTTTGGGGTCCTCTAAAGTATGTCATCAAGGGGTAGCATCCAGAAATGAATGGAATAGATGGGTTTGGGATTCAGGGTGATGTCTGGCATCATTTGAAACACCAGATGTGACTCTTAACAGATTGAGAAACAGGTTTGGAAGGGGATCCCTCAAAATCTATTGCCAGACAAGGAATGGAATCTAGGGTCCTGAATTCCCATTGTATCCCATGGTCAGGGTCATATTCTCTTTCCCTGGCTGATTCTGTTGGTTCAGGATCCTGGCCAGGCAGCAAAAAGCACAATACCCTCCCCTGCTGAGTCTTCCCTGTGGTTGAGGGACTCTGGCAGTGGACAGTGCTGACCCCAGACCACCCAGGAAGACTATGCATATCAGAGCCTCCCTCACCGTCTGCAAATCTGGGCAGAGTCCCTGGCTGGAGAAGGACTTGGGTCCTGGGCAGAACTGGACCACTGCTGGGAATCCCAGGACCACTTCTGTTTTTGTGGCCTCTGAGCTCGGTTGACCTATCAAGGATGGGAATTTTAGGGACAGGTTCAGGGCAGTCATTCTATGTCAGATGGCAAGTTATATAGTAAGTGGCTTAAAAAAATTTTTTTTTAATATAAATTCAATTTAGTTAACATATTGTATTATTAGTTTCAGGGGTATAATTTCATGATTCATCAGTTGCAAAGAACACCCAGTGCTCATTGCATCAAGTGCCATCCTTAATGCCCATCCCCCAGTTACCCCATTCCCCTCCACCCTGGCAACCTTCACTTTGTTGTGGCTTATAAAAAATTCCTTTAAATGAAATGGAAGCTGGCTATACATGTGTGCAAGATTGTATCAGTTGGACTTACTCGATTATAAAGGCTAAAAATCCAACCTGAAGAGCCCATTGGTAAAAGGGAATCCGTTGACTCATACCTAAGTGTATGGCTGGCTGCATGCCGGGAAGATCGGGGACTCAAACCACATCCCTCTCACTCTGCCCTTCTCTGTGGTGATGCCACTCTTACTTCCCACATGGTAGTCCCCAGTGGCCTACCGACAGGACCCAACCCTAGACCCAGTACTGTGACTGAGTACATTTGCTGCTCTGGTTAGCCAGGCCTGGGTGACATGGCACAGAGATGGAAATTTGAAGAGAGGTGGCTCCCCAAAGGAAAACAGGCAGCAGGCTGTGCACGGTGTGTACTTGCACTCTGGGAGATCTTGCAGTAGTTCTGTGGCCTGACTTACATATCAGAAATGCCACTGTAGACAAACTGCCATTTATTTTTATTTATTATTATTATTTTTTAAAAGATTTTATTTATTTATTTGACAGAGAGAGAGAACAAGTAGGCAGAGAGGCAGGCAGAGGGAGAGGGAGAAGCAGGCTCCCCACTGAGCAGGAAGCCTGATGCGGGGCTCGATCCCAGGACCCTGGGATCATGACCTGAGCCGAAGGCAGCCGCTTAACCGACTGAGCCACCCAGGCGCCCCCTAACTGCCATTTATTAATTTACCTTGTTATAAGCTAACTGCTGAAATGTAGGATGGAACTTAGAATCATTGAGTCATTCTATTTACAGATCAGGAAGTAGAAGTTGAGAAATTTGCCCACTGTCCTCAAATCAGAAGGTAGAAGCACTGAGAAGAGAACCCAGGTCATCTGATGTGGGTGGGGTTCACACTTCCAGTGTGAAGTGGGGTTTGTTTTTTTTTTTAGGTGCTTTCTAGCCCCTTTAGCTGCCCATCCGCAAGGAGTGATTCATCCCTTGGGCTGCAGGTCATAGAGATGACAGGCAGGTTATGGCAAAGGGTCCCTTCTTCGTGGTGGCCCAGGGCGATCTGCATGGTGGATAGTGTTATGCAGGAGTCTGTCTGAGATGGGGGAGACACCCACTGTGGCTTCAAACTGGTCCCAGTAAACAACTGGGCTCAACTCTGGCAGGCTTCTGCCCTGGTGCTGCCTTTGTCCTCTTGGCTTCCCCAATGCTCACCCTCCTCTGTATTGTTTCCTGGTGGAGCCTGGATAAGGATGTAGCTCTGAGGCTGTTGTACTTTCTGGATTAGGTTGGGTTATTTCCTTTTGGGGAGAGTTGTGCCTCTCTGTCCTCTCCCTTGGAAGAGGATACCCAGGACAATGGTGCCAGTTTCAGGTACAGGTAGAGAAATAGCACAATTTTGACTTCCTTTCCCATTGCCTCCAATTTGTGAGTGAACAGAGATTAGACCCAGCTTGGCAGAGCCAGGAATGAGGTATTGTAGAAAGAGCTCTGGGCTTCGATGGCGTGCCTGGGTGGCTCAGTCGATTAAGCGTCTGCCTTCGGCTCAGGTCATGATCCCAGGGTCCTGCGATCAAGCCCCACGTTGGGCTCCTTGCTCAGCGGGGAGCCTGCTGCTCCCTCTGCCTGCCGCTCCGCCTGCTTTTGCTCTCTCTCTCTCTCTTTGGCAAATAAATAAATACAATCTTTTTTTTTTTATTCTTATGTTAATCCCCATACATTACATCATTAGTTCTAGATGAAGTGTTCCATGATTCATTATTCGTGCACAACACCCAGTGCTCCATGCAGAACGTGCCCTCCTCAATACCCACCACCAGGCCAACCCATCCTCCCACCCATAAATAAATACAATCTTGGGGGAAAAAATGGAAAAGAAAAGAAAGAGCTCTGGGCTTCAAGCCTCCGACTCAGAAAGAGGAGGCTTCGAGTTCAATCTGACACAGACTTCTTGCCTTGCATGGCCTCTGATCAAGAAGGGGAAGGCTGTCCCCATGAGGGGCTTTGGGTATTTGAAAGCATGAACGATAGATTAACAAAATGCCGGAGGTCCTAGGAACTTGAGGGCAATTCTCACCAAGTCCTCAGTGCTAAGAGAGTGAGGTGGCGCTCTTCGGAGTTTGGGACAGAATTCCTCTTTCGTTCTGACCATCTTCTCATACATCTTTCCTCTTGCCCTTCAGATACTTGCTGACAGCCAGTTAGTTCTTCTCTCCTAAACTGTCTACTAGCCCAAACTGGCCGGTGTGCTCTGTCTGCCCCTCATGCTCATCTCCCGGAGGCCCCCTGGTCTGTCTGTTTCTGTCTGGGGCCGTGTTCTGAGTGTTCACCCAGCCTGGCTCAGACCTCCGTGTTCCCTTGGCTTAGCCACAGTGTCTACTCTCTGCTCTCCGTGAGGCTGAACTGCCATGCTGCTGCGGGTCCATAGTGCAGCTTACAGTCATCGCTTATTTCATCCTGGCAGGGACTGTGTGAGGCAAGTGGGGCAGGCACGATCATGTTCATTTTACAGATAGAGGACCTGGGGCACAGAGAGGTATGATCTACCCAAAGACACAACTGTCCAACAACACAGCCAGTTCTGGAATTGAGGTACTCTGGGTTTAGTCCAGAGTTCACTGTAAAATGTTAACTCATAGGCACATGTTAGGGTGGGGATGCCCCAGTATCACCAGGGAAGGCAAAAGGCTTGTGAAAGCAGGCCCTGGGCCCCTCTTTTCATAGCCCCCAGCTCACCCCTGCATAGCCCCAGTCCCAAACAAGCGCATTCCTATGCGACCACAAAAGACATAGTAAGCCAGACAATAGAGACTGCACCCTGGGGACCATTGTAATGGACCTTGGTCTGTGTATTCCTCCCTTCCACATCCCCCCAAAGCTGACAATAGTAATGCGTGTCATGATGGATATCGTCTTAGCCAGATCCAGAGGGATGAGTCACTTCTTGAGAATAGGACTGCGGAGGGCTCCTTGCTCCCACACCCGTGACACCCCTCACCTGGGAGGGAGGGGTCAGAGGCAGTGCAAGGGGAAGGCCCCCTTGGCCCCTTCTCATAGCGGCTGATATTGCCACTTTGCAGAGGTGGTGAAGTGCATTACCTAGTAACCTGGAGGATGGTCTTTATCTCAGGGGCCCTGCCTGAGTCAGTCACAGCATATTATCAACTCCTCAGTAAAGAGGAAGACTGCTCAGCCAGAGCAAGGGAGAAACGAAAGCAAGGGTTAGACATGGCCCGGCCTAGAGCTGGGCTCTCCAGTTTACTGGCCACTTGCTCTCTGCCGCCTGGAGTAACGTGGGGAAAAACGGGGGGACAGGGTGGGGGTGCTTCCCAAAGCCACCTGCGGGGTTGGTGCTGGAAGTTACTGAAGGCACCAGGCTGAGCATGGACTCAGAACCTCTAACTGGAGCGTCCAAGGTCTCTGTTGGAAGCGCAACATCCAGAGGACACAGTGACCAAGCAAGGGGCCTGACTCTGGGCTCCTCCATCCTTTTACTCCACTTTTCTCTACTTCCACTCCCAGGGGAGAGTGAGGACATCATTTCCCTTTGATCTCTTGTCCAAGCATGGCTGCAAACAACTTCTTTGGGTTTCCATTAGCATAGCTGCCATAGGCTGACCTTTCCAAATAATATTACTAAATATAAAGGAAGAACAAAACAAAGCTAAAGATAGAGAATAAAAGCAGCCTGGCTCATAAAGTGCAGTCGACAGGTTTGTTTTCAGGGTACTCCACTGCTGGAGATACCTACCTCCACACCGGCATACCTCTGCATGCCCTTCTACCAGAGTCTCTAGCCTCCTGGCGCTGACCTGTCTCCCTGTGTAAGGCAACCCCTAGAACCCAACTACCATGAATCCTCTCCAAGAAAGCTGGACTACCTCCTGATCAAGTGCCTGGCCTACCCTCCTCTCTACCCAGGGCTCACTGGCTCTGTCCCTGGGCCCCAGGGGACCAGAGGATTGGCACCTACATAACTATACCTTACTCTAAATAAGCCTTGTAATAGGACACATCTCTTGACATGGTGCTCATGCACCAGCTTAGCCCACAGCTGCCATTGAAGGGCTGCTGGTTCTCCAACATCTCATCTTGTCAGGAACTGTACAAGTCTCCCCACCTGGTTCCTTCCTCCCACTGGGCTACAAGAATAGAAGCTGATAAGAAGTGGGCCCGTTCGATGGGAGTTTTTGGGGTGGGTGGGGGGAAAGACTGTCTTGTGTTCAAAAAAAAAAAAAACCAAACCAAAAAAACCCCCCCTTGAAGTCATCTAGTCTTGACGGAGGAGTAGGTAAGAGCCTGGCCCCAAAGCTGCATCTCCAGCCTGCAGCACGGCCTCCGTGTCCTGCCTGGCGCATGAGCGGGCCGCAGGAGCCGGGTCTCCACGCTCTGCGCTGCTGCCTGCCGGTGTGCACGCTCCCATTTCATACCAAATGTTCAGATGAAGACACAAAAAAATCAAAAGAACCACCACCTCACAAGGAAATGTGGGGGCAGGATGGATAGAAAAAGGGAGGTTGTCATCAGTTACAGCCTGCTGTCCACACCCTGCTACGGGTGGAGCCCTTTAGAGAAATTTGCCCTGTGCAGAGTGGGCCTCCAAGACCGCAGGACTGTTACATTCATGGTATTGCCTGGTCCCAGAGGCCCTGGCAGACATTCCACCCGGGTGGCTCGGCTAGGCCACAAGGACCAAAAAGCTAAGCCACCGGTTTGTACCAGCCCAGTGGAAGAGGTGTGGCACATTACTGGGGCTGATGACAGAGAGCCTCTCTCTCCTGTACCTTCACGCATAGTACCAGCCCTCGCCAAGTGAGGGTGCTGCTCCTGACTTCCGGCCCCGGGGCTGGGAGAGAGGGGAATTCTGGAACCAGAGCTGGTGCACTCCGAGAGAGCATCACTTCTGGACTCGCGCGGCCCAGAAGCTCTATCAGCATTCTTAGGGTCAGAGCTTGTCCTCTGTGTTGGAGCTTTAGGCTAAGCCCGTCTCATTATGCCACGCAGGAAGAACTGGTGTCTTCGTCTGGTTTGCTGAGGGCCTGGAATCCTGTTGGGTCATGCGTATGCAATGACTGCACAGACCCGTCCCACAGCCTTTCTTGCCAGTGAAGCAGTCGGTCGCCCTGATTCCTGGACCTCTTTCTTGCAGGTTCACGGTGCTGGCAGTTGGGTTAGGACCTCTTCCCTGGCATTCTCTCCCCTATCCTCTCACAGAGGATGTGGGGATAGATGCTAGAGTTTTAAGAAAAGTCCTTTAACTTGGCCTGGGCCAAGGCCTAGCTGGAGTTTTGAGCCACAGCGACTGTGGCCTGGAAGCTTCTAGAAGAATAGCTTCTCCCTTCCCTAGGTGTGCATTGCCAAGACTTGTATGTGCCCTAGCTCATCCCTTCTTCATCATCCCCTCCTGGGGTCTAGTTAGGCCTCAGCCTTCTTGCAGGTGGCCACCTTTCATGTGCGGGCAGGTAGAGGGGTGGGTAAACCCCGTCCAGAGCCCCTAGCCATGGTCCAGGCTTGGAAAGGGGCAAGAAAGAGCAATGGCAGAAAGCAGAAACACCAGTCCTGTTCCGTTCCCCAAAGAGAGGGCAGAAGTGGCCAGAAAGCTGTCGGAAATTCTGGTTTTGCTCTCCAAGGGCTGGGAGAAAGAGTGCTGGTTGGAATTTAGGGAGGGAATGCCCTGCTCCTCTCCACCATTTTGTGTGAATTACACTCCTTTGGGAGCGCATTTGCCCTTTGCCCCCAGCCCCTGGAGCTTCCTTCTCAGTCTGCTGGTTCCCGCCTAGAATTGTTCCAGGAACCTGTTCGGGTATGGTGGGTCATGTTTTCACTGGCTGATTCCCTGCCACGTGGGTGCAGGGTTGGAGAGAAGAGGGTTGAAAGTTACCTGGAGAAACCATTTACTTCTCTTCCCTTTTACTCCCCCTGGTGAGGGGGATGGAGTGCAAGAAGACTCTCTTCTAAACCTTCTCTTAGACCCATTCCCCCTACCTCAGGGTAGAGGGAGTGTGTGTATTTGCAGGGAGCCAGTGTTGAGGAGGATTGGATTAATCCATGTTTCCGAAAAGAGCAAGGAGGGATCCCTTTGGTAAGAATGAGTTTGATGCAGGGGCACCTGGGTGGCTCAGTCATTAAGCGTCTGCCTTCAGCTTGGGTCATGATCCCAGAGTCCCAGGATCGAGCCCCACATCGGGCTCCCTGCTTGGCGGGAGCCTGCTTCTCCCTCTCCCACTCCCCCTGCTTGTGTTCCCTCTCTCTTTAATATCTCTTTCTGTCAAATAAATAAATAAAATCTCAAAAAAAAAAAAAAAAAAGGGGCGCCTGGGTGGCTCAGTCGTTAAACGTCTGCCTTCAGCTCAGGTCATGATCCCAGGGTCCTGGGATCTAGCCCCGCATCGGGCACCCTGCTCCGCGGGAAGCCTCCTCCCTCTCCCACTCCCTCTGCTTGTGTTCCTGCTCTCGCTCTCTCTCTGTCAAATAAGTAAATAAAATCTTTAAAAAAAATGAGTTTGATGCAGAGCATGATCTTTTTCCCTAAGGCGGGCTGTAAGGTGAGGCTTGACTCATCTCTTCCTTCTTGGTACCCTCAGCTCTGTTCTCCACCAGTGCTCTGGCTGGTGGGTATTGCTCTGATATGCTCCTCCAAAGGCCTCTGGGATAGGCTGTGGAAACACATCACTAGACCCCACCTTTTTAGAGGGCGAGACCTACAGTTGGGACTTGGAATGCCGGTCTCTGAGGTCATCTGCCCCATGGCATACCCTTGGTAGGGCAGCCCTCCTAGGGGAAGCCTGGATGGCAGAATGAAGAAGCCCTGGGTGGCAAGCAGTCTGGAGGGGCTGGGAGAGGCCTCAAAACAGATGAACTCCATTCTCTGCTCTTTGACGGAGCAAGATCCACAAGGCGTAGAAAGGAGGGTTTTGCTAACTGGCAGTGATGCAGCTATCCAAGGATGGAGAGGACTGGGGTCCTTTCCATGGGGTCTGCCACTTCTTGGTGGTGGTATTTGTTGAACGAATGCATCCTGTGCTTTTCTCTTGAGATTCAAAACATAGACATCGAGACAAGTGCAGAAAGAAGGAGAAGGAAGCCCCAGCAGCTTTTCTGCAGCTCTTCAGTTATACATCTGTGGTATGACTGAGATCTGAACCATAAACAGTGATGAATAGCCAAGCCACATGGCACTTTGAACGTTATCTCTAAAGAAAATCAGAGCAGACTATAGGCACCATAGTCCCCTGTCCCTGGGAGGTGGTACGGTAAAGTTTAATTGTCCCAGGGCGGCAGAGTTGGGCAGTAAGATCTAAGCTCCCAGCTTTCCAGACTCCTCTCTGTCTTTCCCTGGGCCACCATTCCTTCATCCCACTCCTGCTTCCTCTAAAAGTCCCCAAAGAAACTTAGATTTATTGTCTAATCTCCTGCCTTCAGGGTCTTCCACCTGTCTCCTGCCTCTCTTAATGTCTGAGGTTTTCAGCCCTATGGAGAAACTCCTTATTAACTTTGTCTTTTCTAGAATCTTGCTGCCATCTGCGGCTAGAGAGCCCATAGACAACTATGGTGGGGCCTCAGGGAGCTGTTTAAAACCAGCTCAGGGCAGGCCTGTGTTCTATATGCTCTAGTGAAGTGGCAGTCAGGAAAGATGTGACAGGCCCTGTGACACATAAGCTCTGCCACAGGATAGACCTAGCACTCCTCTCTGCGCAGCCTGGGGTAAGGGTCAGCCAGGGCAGAGCTGACTATGAGACCTCAGGTCTACATGTCCACCCCACCTCCCTGGGAGCTGCTGCTTGCCAGGGTAGGGGGAAGGGGCAGTACCTGTGATTAGCCAGGAAAGGAAGCTCTCGAGCAAGACCCTGGTGGTGCTGGCTCGGGAGAGGCTGGAGTGAGGATGGGAGTGCTGAGGAGTCGGAGCTGGGGCTGTGCAGTGGAGGCTATCCTCATGATGCCTGTCCAAGGTCATGGGGCTCCAGCCTGGAAGAGTTGCCCAAACTGGGGGCTGACCGAACTGTGACCCTAAACCTACCCAACCCAGTCACACAAGCATTGATCTAGAAGCTTTATGCCTTTCATCCTTATAGAAACCCTTACAGAGATGGATGGTATTCCCATTTTACAGATAAGGACGCAAATCGGAGAGGTTAAATGGTTAATCACTGACAAGTGGTGATGCCAGGATGTGAGTCCAATTTTTTCTGGGTGCTTTCTTCTTCTGGGAGGCTTGACTGGAAAGGGGCTTTGAGCTGGGGTGAACAGATGGGAGATCTCCCAAGACCTAGCTGGAAAGAATTACAGTCTGCAGTGCCTAGGGGAATGACTGAAGAGAGAGTTCCATTTTAGCAGCCCTGGTGTGTCTCTGCTGACAGAAATTTAAGAGTGGGGCACTTTGTTTACACACACACCTTTCCCACTGCCTCTGACTTGTTAAATCTGGTTTGTACCTGAGGCCACATGTTTCTTGGTAGTCCACAAGAAATTGGAGAAAGCTTTCACTTGTAGAAAGTCAGAAGTGGAAGAGTGGAGGCAGAATATAATTATCACTTCATCTGCATCCTTATATAATGATTTATAAAATGATTTCAAAGCATTTCTTCATTACCATGACTTCCTCTCATTCTTCTAATCCTGGGGTTATATATGGAGATGATACTCAGCTGGACAAGTATTTTTTGATGCCTGTTATATGTAGGCCAGTGCTAGGTCCCACAGTGATACAGGAATGATGAATTAAATAACATGGTCTGTGCCCAACCAGAGTTTATATTTTGAGTGAAGGAGATGAACATGTACGTGTCTTTTTTAGGCTCTGTATAAGATCTTAATAAATATGGCCCAGATTTGGCCTGTGATCCAAACTAGTTCATAACCCCTAGAGGATAGGGTATAGTGAGAGATGAAGCTTAGGAGGTGGCCTAGTTTGGGGGTCTCTGAATGCTATGCTAAAGAGCCTGACCTTGGTCCTTATGGGCACCCCATTTCATATGCTTTCAGATGCAGGAGGAGGATGAGTTTGTTAAGTCTGAAGTGCCATATGGGCATGCAAAAGAGGCTGTTGAGAATGTGGGTCTAAAACTCAGGGTATGGGACGCTTGGGTGGCTCAGTCAGTTAAGCGTCTGCCTTCGGCTCAGGTTGTGATCCCAGGGTCCTGGGATCCAGTCCCGCATCGGGCTCCTTGCTCAGCAGGGAGCCTGCTTCTCCCTCTGCCTGCCGTTCCCCCTGCTTATGTGCACTCTCTCTCTCTGACAAACAAACAAACAAATAAATAAATAAAATCTTTAAAAAAATAAAAATAAAACCCAGAGTAGAAGGGTAGCAATGAATTTGGAAGTGGATGGGCAAAGAAGCAAAGGGGCTGAGTGCAGAACCTTCGGAATGCATTACAAGCTGAAAGAAACAAGGAAGTGTCCAAGTCAAGAAAGTAGATTGCAGTGACTTAGAAGTCAAAGTGGTATCAGCAGGACCAAACAGGAGATAGTCAGTGAAGAAGAGGGTGAAGGTAGGATTGCTTTCTTCTGGTTGTTCAGGAAAACAAATGAAAAGAGAAAGTGGCTTGCTGCCTGGTGACAGCCTAGACTAGAATTTGGCTCCTGAATCCACTACTCTCCTCCAACTCCTCCTCCATTTGTTTATTTGTTTGTTTAAGTAATCCCTACACCAAACATGGGGCTCAAACTCATGACCCCGAGATCAAGAGTTGCCTGCTCTTCCAACTGAGCCAGCCAGGTGCCCCAATCCACTGCTCTTATGATGTAATTGAAACTGAAGGCTGAGAACTCAGAGTCAGATGGGCCTTTCATCAGGGGTGTCCTTACAGCCAATATGCATTTTTCCCTGCCCAGAAAAAAGACTGTAGAGTGGTCAAGTGGTATGAAAGAGAAGCTGATAGCTTGGGTGGCCTTCCCCTATGAAGGCCTGGTCAGACCACATCTGAAAGATCCTATTTGCATGTCTACCCACCCCATCCCTACACCCACGGTAGACTGGAATGAAAGTGGGGTGGGGATGGGAGAATAGTTTTAATTGGGACTCTTGATTAGCTTACCCCCGGCTATCTCAGTCTGCTTCCTTCAGAGTGCTGGCTGGAGTTCTGTGAATCTTGTTAGAGATGGTTTGATATGCCTTCCCAGGAGACTGATATTGGCAGGGATCCCCAGTTCCTTGGTACAGATGGTTTAATCCAACTCATCCAGTCAAGATGGCACTGTAAATTTATATCTAAACACATAGCAGTAATACACAAAAAGATAAAATTCTAAAAACATAGTCATACACTCCCCCTCCTTCCCCACACATGAAACGACAAACATCCCTGTAATGAGAAATGGAGCAGGAACACAAAGAGGAGAGCAAGGCTGAAGCTGCTGGTCTCTGAGTCTGGAAGCAGGAAGAAGCAGCTGGAAATCTGGAGCGACAGAGCTATAAAGTTCTCCACATGAAGCATGGGATTAGAGTTTGTACACTGCTTGAACCCAGTGGCTGGAAAAGTAGGCTGAAAAAAGTTGCTTCCAACCCTGTCCTGGGGCTACAACTTATTATAAAGATGCTTATCTAGAGAGAAAGAACCTCACATCCTGGACCTAAGCTGAGTCACTGCTCTTAGATTTGATTCTAGCCTGGGAGAGCCAGAGGACCTGCGGGGGTGGGAGACAAAGGTGAAAACCCCTAGACGGGGAGGCAAAAGTAAAATATAGGAGAGAAGATGAAAAAAAAGAGAAGATGAATTTATACACTAAAGTTTAGAAACATGCGAGGAAAACTAACGAGAAAAAAGAACCAATAAAAATCAAAGAAAAATTTATCCCAGAAGAAATGAAAATAACAGAGTAATTAGAAAGTGTCTTTAAAATAAATAGGTTAAGGACCTTCAGAGAGATAAAGAAATATGAAGTCCATTAAAGAAAAGAAAATGAAGTTATGAGAGGTGCCTGGCTGGCTTAGTCAGCAGAACATGTGACTCTTGATCTCAGGGTCATGAGTTCAAGCCCCATGCTGGGTGTGGAGCCTACTTTAAAAAAAAAAAAAGAAAGTGAAGTTATGAAAGGAAAAAGAAACAGGAAAATGTCAGTATGAAAAGTACTAAAAATTCTGGCGGTGAAAAATAGTGTCATTCAAATTTGAAACAATAGATAGAACTCTATCCTGGACACAGAGAATCCATGAATTGGAAGCTGACATTGAGGACTCCATCCAGAAGGCAGCATGGACGTGGAGGACAGATTGAGAGGCTTTAGCATGCATCTAAGAGGATTTCCAGATACGACTCAAGAAAACAGCAAAGAATTAATATTTGAAGAGAGAATGGCTGAGAATTCCAGAACTGAAGAAATAGCATGAATACCAAACAATAAAGAGATATCTAGGCATAATATAGTGAAATAGCAGGCAAGAATAAAGAGAAAATATTAAAAACTACCAGAGAGGGCGCCTGGGTGGCTCAGTTGGTTAAGCGACTGTCTTCGGCTCAGGTCATGATCCTGGAGTCCCAGGATCGAGTCCCGCATCGGGCTCCCTGCTCGGCAGGGAGCCTGCTTCTCCCTCTGACCCTCCCCCCTCTCATGTGCTCTCTCTCTCTCATTCTCTCTGTCTCAAATAAATAAATAAAATCTTTAAAAAAAAAAAAAAAACAAAAAAAAAACTACCAGAGAAAACAAGAATTCAGAGGAATGACGATTAGACTGATGTACGTCTCATCAACGATAGACACCGGAAGATGATAGACGGGTATCTTAGGGAAGCTAGAACTCTCCACCCACTATCAAGAATGAGGTGAAATAAAGGTATTTCTGGACATACTAAAGCAGTTTTATCCCCTACAGACCTTTGCTAAAAGATCTACTAAAGGTATGCTTCATTAAGAAGAAAAGCCCAGGGAAAGAAGTGGATTGCTAGCACCATCATAAGCACAGAAACTGACACATAATGTTGATAAGTTTAATTAACTATAGGACAGTATGTCAGGATGCTTTCTGCTATAAGTAACAGAATAATCCACAGTGACTTAAACTCTTTAAAAAAATAGTTAATTCATTTATATTGAGAAATATGGATGTAGGGAATTCCAGGGTTGGGGCAGTGGTCCCTGGATCATTCCATCTTCCTGCTCTGCCATCCTCAGGGTGTAAGATCTCTCTCCTCATGGTTTTGAGATGACTGTTGCAGCTCCAGGCATCTATCATTTCCCCATAACATCCCGAGCAGGAAGGCAAGGAGATGCTAGCCAAAAGGAAGCTTTTGAACATGCCTCTTTTTCAGGAAGGAGACTCTTCCCAAGAAAGCCCCTGTAGACGTCTCCTTCTGTCTCATTGGCCCTAGCTCGTCCATGCTTAGACCAATTCCAAATGAAAGGGAGCAGGCTTGGGGCGCCTGGGTGGCTCAGTCGTTAAGCATCTGCCTTCGGCTCAGGTCATGATCCCAGGGTCCTGGGATCGAGTCCCGCGTCGGGCTCCCTGCTCTGCGGGAAGCCTGCTTCTCCCTCTCCCACTCCCCCTGCTTGTGTTCCCTCTCTCGCTGTTGCTCTCTCTGTGTCAAATAAATAAAATCTTTTAAAAAAAAAAAAAAGGGAGCAGGCTTACTGTGGTTGGCTTGCACCAGCAGGCTCACCTCCTCTCCTGGGACTGGCTCCTTTGTTGCCTGAGCAAAATCAGGATTCTGTTGTCAAGAAAAAAAGGGAAGTAGCTGCTGATAGGCAATCAGCAGGGCCTGCTACAGATGGCAAAACACACAAAAATCCAGTGTCTGATTTGTTTTTTAATTAAAGAAAAAAAAAGGAAAACAAATTGTTGACCACAGTGTCAGGGAAGAATAAGGTTAGAATGAAGTAGGGAATTTCATTGTTAAATGTACACTTGCACACTTCATTAAAAAAACATATATATGCTAACAATGTAAGATAACCACTAAAAAAAAAAAAAAAGAGAAGTATAATTTCCAAGCCAGGAGGAAAAAGAATGGTGGGATCAGGGATTGCATAGCATGTCAATCTAACAGAAGTCAGGGAAAGCAAAAAGAACTAAAGAAATAGTGAAGAGAAAACACAAAGTAAGGTAATAACAGAAGTCCAAATGCATAAATATGGTGGATTACATTCATGTTTAAAAAAAAAAAAACTAGGGGCACCTGGGTGGCTCAGTCGGTTAAGCATCTGCCTTTGGCCCAGGTCGTGTTCCCAAGATCCCTGGATCAAGCCCCACATCGGGCTCCCTGCTCAGCGGGGAGCCTGCTTCTCCCTCTCCCTCTGTCTGCCACTCCCCTTGCTTGTGCTCTCTTTCTCTCTCTCTCTCTGTCAATAAATAAAATCTTAAAAAAAAAAAAACCTATCATATCGGATAAAAAGCAAATAAATGTTCTGGAGCATGGGAAGACCTGTCAGTGAGAGTCAGGGACTTACTAGGAATGGCTCTGGCCATTGTCACCAGCAGGTTCTGTTCTTTAAATGACTTTCTGTTCCTTTCTGATCCTTTAAATGACTCATCTTTCCTCCTCTCTCCCCAACTGTTTCTGTCTGGCCTTATCGGCCTCACTCTTCAGATAATGGTGTTTTTCTAGACTTTGCTTCCTGCCCTAGCATGCATGTGTATGGTGAACTCCTGGACTTTTCCTCTACAAGAACAAAGAAGTGGGACCCCTTGAGTGCGGAGCTGGGCTCGGCCAGAGTGGAGCAGGGAGTTGATCGGAAGGAGCCCCACATCCCAGTGCTCCCCCTGCCCCACCCTCTCCCATCCCGCACAGCCTGGCATTCCTATCCTTAGAGCCTACCTCTTAAGGTGCAACATGGATCCTCTCATAGTGAAGACTGATGGGTTATTTTTCTAGGACCTAATTGGAAGTTAGCCAGAGTGATGGCCATGGGCTTGAGGAAATTTGTTCACTCTTGCTCTCTGGTTTCCTGACTGCTAACCCTGAGCAGCAGCTGCAGAAGTACCAGAGCTGAGGGCTCAGAGTGGATGTGAAGTCAAGGAAGGGAGGCACTGGAGAGACAGGCTGCCTGGGGGGTCTATCATTGGGGCGCTAGGAGGGCCTGAGTCACTAGGAGAACTATGATGGGGCTGTGCCAGGGGTTGGTGCCAAGATGTTGGAATGAGATGACTTGGCTTAGCCAAACATGCAGAGGTGAAGCAACTAGTTCTCAGGCACGTCAAGGGCATGCCTCACTGGGTTTGAGATGTGTGTGAGGGTGGGACTATCAGGCCTCTTCCTCAAGATAATGACTGCCCCCCCCACCCCGCAGGGCACCTTCTGCTGGGGTAGGCTGTTGCCACACCCAGGAGGCAGGGAGTTTGCTGGGTTGCTGGGTTGGCAGGGATCTGGGGGCATAGAGAACCCTTCAGTTGTCATACCCCAGTTAGTGGGAAGAACTTCTGCAGTAGCCAGTGGGTGCTTGTGACAGGAGCACTGGCCTTGGAGCCATCAGACCTGGAGTGGCATTAAAGCTCTGTCATTTACTGTTTGGCTGACCTTGTTCAGTTAGTCTTGGGGTTTCTGTGAATACTAAGTGAGAGGCTATGCCCCAGAATGCTCAGAAACTCATATAACATCATGCAGTATGAGTAATCTGTGGTTTGATGCCTTTACATTGAGGCTCTGGGACACAACCTCAGGCTGTGTGTCAGTGGGTGGAAAGAGGGTACTTTGTCAGCATCTTGCTGTTTTTTTTTTTTTCCTTCTCCCCACCCCTTCCAGATTCAAGCCTCCCCTTCCCCCCATCCTCCGAGCCTTATTTTGACATTTCTTTTCTCTGCCTGCCAAGAAGATTGTGTTCGGCTGCACTGGTCTGAGGCTGTGCTATCCTGTGTTTCATTAGGTTAATTCGATGGCTTGTCTCCTGGGAACTGACCAGAGAAAGGCTCTAAAACTGCCCTACCCTCCAAAAGCCAGTCTCCCCCACCCTGTTCTCTTTGCTGCTTGATCCCATATACCTGCTTTTCCTCTCCTCTATCTGCAAGCTATAGGCCCCCTTTAGCTTCCATTAGTTGCTCAAGCATGCATCCCTTGATTGGTAGAAGGCTCTAGGGGAGGGAGACCATCCATTATTCAAAGCCCTTGCTGCCCCTGACCTTCTGGATTATGGTCACCAGTTCCTCTGTTCCGCCTCAGCATCTCAAGCTTGGCCAGCCATTCAGGGGATATGTATTGTTGAGTGGTCTCACCAAATTTGCTAAATTTGTGACCACAAACCAGTTAGAAGACCCAGCATTGCTCTGCCACCTACTAAATTTTCCATGTGACTTCTCTTGTCTTTTAGAGGACTGTTTCACACTGTTCTCTGTCAGTGTCCAACCCCAACAATAAATCACTCCCTGTGTCTGTGCCCCACGCTCTGCTTTGCCTCCTTTTTCTCAGGTAGACCCTCCCCATGGCACGGGTCCCATCCCTTCTTACTACTCAAGGATTTTGCTTCTTGACTGTCCTCTCTTTTTCCTGCAGCATTAACTTTTCACTCTACCAGCATACAGACATTCTGCAGTATCTCCCAACTTAACTCCCCATTCTACTTTGTCCCATTCCTTTTATTTTGGGTAACACCTTTATTGAGTTATAATTCACATAACATACAATTCACCCATTTCAAGTGTACAGTTCAGTGGGTTTTAGTCTATTCACATGGTCACGCAACCATCACCACAAACAATTTTAGAACATTTCATCACCTAGAAGGCAATGCCAAACCCATTAGCATTCACTCCCTATCTCCCCCCAACTCCCCACCCTAGGCAATCACTATCTGCTTTATGAATTTGCTTAATCTGGAAATTTTATATCATATATATATTCTTTAAAGAATGAAAATTTAAAATACTGTTTCCACCAACTAGATTAAGGAGTAATGAAATGCATTACCCAGTACTTCTTTTTTTTTTTTTTTAAAGATTTTATTTATTTGACAGAGAGAGATACAGCGAGAAAGGGAACACAAGCAGGGGGAGTGGGAGAGGGAGAAGCAGGCTTCCCGCGGAGCGGGGAGCCCGATGCGGGGCTCGATCCCAGGACCCTGGGATCATGACCTGAGCCGAAGGCAGATGCTTAACAACTGAGCCACCCAGGCGCCCCAAAATGCATTACCCAGTACTTCTGAAGCCTCTGTAGGCCCCTCCTTGATCTTATCTACCTTCCTATCCCTCCAGAGGAATTTTCTGAATTTACAACATTTCTTTGATTTTCTGTATTGTTTTATCTTCTATATATAGAGGCATACACTTAGCTTTGCATATTTTCTAACTTTTAGTGAACTCCTACTATTGACATTCATCCAGGACTTACTCTTCTTGCTCAACGTAATAGTTTTTTGGACACATTCATCCCTACTGGTGTCTGAAACTAGAGTTCATTCATTTGTTTCTGTTTGCAGTTTTCAGCTCTTACCCAGTGGTGTCTTGAACATCCTTGTTATGTCTCTTAGTGCATATGTCCATATGTACCTGGTAGTAGAAATACTAGAGTTGATTACACACCTGTCAGAAAGGCCTAAAATTTTAAAAATAGAAAATTTCAAGGACATGAAACAAATGGAACTCTTGTAAATTACTGGTGGAAATGTAAAATGCTACAACCACTTTGGAAAACTATTTCATAATTTCTAGTGAAGTTTAGCATACACCTACCCAATAATTCCACTCCCAGGTATTTACCCAAGAGAAGTAAGAGTAAGTGTCCGTAAAAAGACTTATACAAGAAGTTCAGGGCAGTTTTATTCATAACAACTCCAAATTGGAAGCAACTCAAATGTCCAAATGTGGAAAAGAACACACTACAGACACGTACAGTATAGACGAGTCTCCAAAACATTGCACTGAGCAAAAGAAGCCAGATACACAAGAGTACATAATATGTGTTTATATGAATTTCAAGAGCAAGTAAATGTAATGTATGGTGAGAGAACTCAGAAGAGTGGTGGACTGCTGCGTATTGACTAGAAAGGAACACAAGGGAATTAACTCTGTGGTGATCGAAATGCTGTGTTTTCAATTGGGTGGTTACATAGGTCAAAATTGATCAAGCTTTACATTGAAAGACCTCTGCATTTTTTTACATGTGAATTAAACCCCAGTGAAAAAAGCAGATTGCCCCAAGTGGGGGTGAGATTTGGGGGGGTAAATGAAGCACTATACTTAACCTGTTGTCAGGATTCACCTTAAGCTTTAAATCTGCTTAAAATTACAAGCAGGCTGAACTCACTGGATTTGTTAGTGATTCTAAATATTCAGCCTTTGAGAGAGAAACCATTCATTCCCACCCAAACCTGAGGAGGATTAATATCTTCAGAGATTAATCTCTGAAGATGTCCACACAAAGGAAGTCATAAAGTAAATTAGCCCAGGACAGCTGGGGGAACTTTCTAGTCTCACATTCCGTTCCCACACCATGTTTTCTGTGAGAAAGATGGTTTTTAATTTTTCTTTTAAAAAAACATAAAACACCACTGGGATATACTTCTATCTGTCTTTATTTTTTTTTTTTAAGATTTTATTTATTTATTTGAGAGAGAGAGAATGAGAGAGAGCACATGAGGGGGGGAGGGTCAGAGGGAGAAGCAGACTCCCCACCGAGCAGGGAGCCTGATGCGGGACTCGATCCAGGGACTCCAGGATCATGACCTGAGCCGAAGCCAGTCGCTTAACCATCTGAGCCACCCAGGCGCCCTATGTCTGTCTTTATTAAGTAATGCCAAATTATCTTCCAAAGCATTGTACCAATTTATTGTCCCAACAGTGGTGTGTTAGTGTTCTTTTTTTTTCAAAAGATTTTATTTATTTATTAGCACAGTGGAGGGGAGGGGCAGAGGGACAAGCAGACTCCCTGTTGAATGAGGAGCCCAATGTAGGGCTCAGTCCCAGGGCCCTGGGATTATGACCTGAGCCAAGGGCGGATGCTTAATCAACTGAGCCACCCAGGTGCCCTGTGCAAGTGTTCTTAATACTCCATATCCTTTCCTAGCTCTTGGTACTGTTTGTTTTGTTTTTGTTTTTGTTTTTAATTTTCCCATAAAAATCCTAGAAGAGAGTTCTGGCACTAATGTCTATGACATTGGCCATAGCAACATTTTTCTAGATATGTCTCCTGAGGCAAGGGAAATAAAAGCAAAAATAAACTACTGGGAGGGACTACATCAAAATAAAAAGCTTTGGCACAACAAAGTTAACAATCAACAAAACTAAGAGGCAACCTGAAGAATAGGAGAAGATATTTGCAAATAACATATCCAATAAAGGGTTAGTATCCAAAATATATAATGAACTTACACAATTCGAAACCCAAAAAATAAATAATGGGCAGAAGATATGAACAGACATTTCTCCAAAGAAGACATCCAGATGGCCAACAGACACATGAAAAGATTATCAACATCACTCATCATCAGGGAAATGTAAATCAGAACCACAATTAAATACCACTTCACACTTGTCAGAATGGCTACAACCCAAAACACAAGAAACAACAAGTGTTAGCGAGGATGTGGGGAAAAAGGACCCCTTGTGCATTGTTGATGGGAATGCAAACTGGTGCAGCCACTGTGGGAAACAGTATGAAGATTCCTCAAAAAATTAAAAATAGAACTACCCTATGATCCAGCAATCACATTACTAGGTGTTTACCCGAAGAATATAAAAACACTAATTCAAAGGGATACATGCATCCCTATGTTTATTGCAGTATTATTTACAATAGCCAAATTATGGAAGCAGCCCAAGTGTCCACTGATCGATGAATGGATAAAAAAGATGTGGTGTGTATATACAATGGAATATTATTCACCCATAGAAAAGAATGCAGTCTTACCATTTGCAACAACATGGATGCAGCTGGAAAGTATAATACTAAGTGAAATAAGTCAGTCAGAGAAAGACAAATACCATATGCTCTCACTCATATGTGGAATTTAAAAAACAAACGAGCAAAGGAAAAAAGGAGAGACAAACCAAAGACAGACTCTTAGCTATAGAGAACAAACAGATGGTTACCAGAGGGGAGGTGGGTGAAACAGGTCATGGGGATTAAGGAGTGCACTTGTCCTGATGAACATGGGGTGATGTAGAGAATTGTTGAATCACTATTTTGTACACCTGAAACTAATACAACACTATGTTGACTATACTGGAATTAAAATTTTAAAAAAATTCCTCCAAGAGCCTATTTTAAAATGTAAATCAGGTCATGACACAGCCCTCTTCAAAACTCTGCTGTCAGATTCATAATGAATCCTAATCCCTTCAAAGCCCCCTGTGGCTGGCCCTCAGCCCTCTGCGCCTTCCCCTCTGCCACGCTTGCCACCCTCGCCTGCTTCATGGGCCTCTTCTCTGTTTTAACAGGTCAGACTTGTTTCCTTCTTGTTCCCTTTGCCCTCTTTGTTTTCTCTCGTGCCTCCCTGTAATTTCCCTTTGTATTTGTACCTAGACCAGAAGCTCGGTGAGGACAGGATGGGTGTGTTCTGTCCCACACTGTCCCCGTGGCCCAGCACTGGCCCATTAAGTATCAGTGGAATGCACAAACAAGTCCCCAGCAGCCAGATGGGCCCAGAAGACTGGCCTGCTTCCCTTTGTGGGTACCAGAGTGTGTGTCCTCCCTCCAGCTTTTTTATATTGGTGTGTGTATGCATGGGCTTAACATGAATGATCAGAGCAGCTGCAAGGGAGAAATTAGAATCATGCCATGGGCAATTGGACGGCATGGGATTCCACTGGAGGAAGCAAGGTGCACGAAAGCACTTCACAAGGGTCAGCACTGGGTGACTTCTGGGATTTGGGGGTTCATGTCTAGGGGCCTCTGATGTTTCTTAGTCTCAGCAACATTTCCTCCCCGTGTCTCTACCCTCAACACATGTTGAGCCATTCACATTCCAGGGAACAGCTTGGCCATGGGGTTCGCAAAGCAAGGGCTTTTGCTGGTTACTCCACTTCCTTGCTTTTCCCAAACACATTGACAAAACGAGGGCTTTTCCTCTCCCCTATGAAGCAGCTGGTTACCTCAGGTGCCCCCTTCATTGAGTTAGAATCCCAAGGAGTTACTGACTTCCCCAGTGGGGGAGACATTCCTTTGGAGCCTCCTATTCCAGCTTCTGCCCAGCCCCCACCTTCAGAGGCCACCGTAGGCTGCCCACCAGAAACCAGGTCTCCGTGGAGAGGCCCCTTGGAAAGTCACTGCTTTCTTGGGCCATTTGCCTTGTGGTTGGCTCTCCCCAGGTCATAGGACCTATAAACCAAGTTCTTTTCCTTAGATGCTGGGTGTGGAAAGGGGCAAAGGGAGAATGGGAAGAGACAGTGACCTGGCTTCCTCTTTACAGACGATCAGACAAAGGCCATGCATGGAGTCTGGCCTTCCAAATGGGTGCAGTAAAACATCCGAAGTAAAGCACCTTGGAGCAGGTGCTGCTGGAGCCCCTGGGAATTAGAGCCAGGTACCCGGGTGAGACATGTGAGGGAAGCTTCACTCTTGACCCTGGGAACCAGCTTCCGTGTCTCCTTGTCACTCGTCCCAGAGCCCTTTGGTCATTGAAAGAACTCACAGGCCCTTTTCTGTGCCCTGGCCAGTGACAGCTTTGGAACCAGATAGACATGGACACAGATCTCACCTCTACTCACAAGACTGTGACCTTAGGCAAGTTCCTCTACTTCTGTGAGCGTTGGTTCCCCACTAAGAAACATCAGAGGCCCCTAGACATGAACCCCCAAATCCCAGAAGTCACCCAGTGCTGACCCTTGTGAAGTGCCTTCATGCACCTTGCTTCCTCCAGTGGAATCCCATGCCGTCCAATTGCCCATGGCATGATTCTGATTTCTCCCTTGCAGCTGCTCTGATCATTCATGTTAAGCCCATGCATACACACACCAATATTCTCGTTATTGGAATGTGCTAGTTCCATTCCCTGGTGGCTTTATGGTTTGGCTTGGCTCCAGAAATTTGAGCTGCCACGAGTGGAGGGGGCAGCTGAGGTTCTTGAATACAGAGTCTGAGAGGCCTTCTCTGAAGCTGCCGGCAGCAGCCAGAGGACCCTGGCAGGGCTGGCTGGAGCTGGGGCTTTCTGCAAGGAGCTGTGAGGCCCTGGGGCCAGGTCAGAACTGGGGCTAGCCAGATTTGGAGAAGAGCTAGTGGGGACAGGCAGGCAGCCCAGATTTAAGTGATCCCTGTGGCATGGAGCCAGGGCCCAGGGCCTCCACTCTCAGCCTTGTCCCTGACTCTTGCCCAGACTCCCTTGTACATGGAATGGATTCAGACTCCTTTTCTCAGGGTCCATCCCCAAACTACCAGCCTTTTCTTCCTGTTCTTGCTCGCCAGGACAGCACAAGGCCTCAGATTGTCTGTGCCCCCAGAGACCCTGGCATTCATCTCATCCATAACATACAGATGAAGGCAACTGCCCAGACGGCTGTATGATAGGGGCGCTGAGCCCAGCACCTCTGCGTCCTGACACAGTCAGGTTCTCTCCCTGATACCAGAGTTGGAAGGATTGTTAATGGTTCACTGAGCTAATGCCTCATCTAGAGCCCACACCCAGGAGAGGAGGGGGCAAATCCCAGGGCAGAGGTCCGGCCCTCCCCCACCGACCTGTCTCTTGCTAGGAGAAGCTTGTCACAGGTACTCAGAGGGTAGAGAGCACCAGGGTGGGGAGTCATATATGCAATCTCCTGTAATCTTTCCTCTGGGCCATTTTCTCTTCAGTTTCACCTGAAATTAACCTCACAAAGATGGACAAGGAACTTTCTAAACCTGGTTCTTCCAGTGAGTCGCCATGGACTCCAGGGAAATCACTTTATGTCCTTGTTTACCTTCTGGCTAATAAGTGAGAGAGCGAGCTAATCTCTTCCTCTGCAGTCCCTGAGAGCCATCTGTGAGTGGGTAGAGGGGAAAGCCCTTTCTTTCGTCCACCCTTTGGTTAAGTGGGCGTCTCCTCTACTCCTAGCTTTGTCCCCTCTGGGACTTGGGGGCGGGACTTGGGGGGAGAACGTGTGTGTGTGTGTGTGTGTGTGTGTGCAATTTATCTGCACATTACTTTTCCTCTCTGCAATTCCAGGGTCAATGCTGCGGCAGCCTGGCGCCTGACGAGTGAGGGGGAACCTGCCAGGGGATTACTGTGAGCACGAGCTACCAGCAGGAGGACAGCAGGCCTCAGGAGAGTGGGGATGGGCAGAGCAGCCTGCCTGCGAGGGTGGGCCAGTGGTACCAAGGACGGCTGGGCCCTGACAGGGAGCTCGGCACACGCTCAGCTGACCCAGATGGCATTCGAAGCAGGTCCCTGCTGAGCAGCCGCTGTGCCCAGGCCCCGGAGGACCTCACAGCAGGAGCCAGAGCTCTGCGAACCCCTCTGCAACCACATTTGGGGCTGTGACCATTGGGAGAAGGGACCAGCACCTCGAATGGGAAGCGGAAGGGCAGAACCTAGTGCAAGGAGGATCTTGGTCTCTGCAGCAGAGTTTTCGGACACCCACAGAGCTTCTTGGGTCTCTTCTCTCAGGACTGGGGCCTTGTTCCCTCCTCTGGTGGAGGGGTTGGACCAGGAGGGCCAACCGAGGTGGGGACGACTCTCGGATGGAATCCAGGCCACTTGAAGCCCATGTGCTCTCTGCTGTGATTGGGGTTCGAGGGCTTCCCCACTGCAGGGGACGAGGGGCTGCCTCCGTGTCTGCTCATGAACCACAAGGACCCCGAATGCTCCAGACTGGACCATTTCGAGCCGCCAAAGAGGGGGGCCCCCAGAGCTGGCAGCCAGCAACCCCAAGGGACTAGAGGGCTGGGATGGACTGACCTCCCCCTCGCCAGGGCAGTGGGAGAGTCAGAGCCTCTGTGGCCCAGCTAGTGACAGAGAGACCCGATGAAGCCATAAGCCGGCACCCGAGTGGCTCAGGGACAGGGGAGCCACTGCAGCCTACTGTGCTTCCTCCTTACGTTGAGGGAGGGTGTGGTAAGGGACCCCTGCCTCTGTCCCTTCCTCAGCACGTGTCCCTATGCCCTTTGCACGTGGTGCCAGAAGAAGCAGGCTACGCTGTGGCTGGCCCGTCCGTGGGCTGGGAAAGGAGTGGCCACGGTGACACCCACCCGCCCGCCAGGCTGGTGGTCTAGCCCCCTCGGGGCGCCAAACCATGAAGTGCTCCCTGCGGGTGTGGTTCCTCTCCGTGGCCTTCCTGCTGGTGTTCATCATGTCACTGCTCTTCACCTACTCCCACCACAGCATGGCCACCTTGCCCTACCTGGACTCCGGGGCTCTGGGCGGGACCCACCGGGTGAAGCTGGTGCCTGGCTATGCTGGCCTGCAGCGCCTCAGCAAGGAGGGGCTCACTGGCAAGAGCTGTGCCTGTCGCCGCTGCATGGGTGACGCTGGCGCCTCCGACTGGTTTGATAGCCACTTCAACAGCAACATTTCCCCCGTGTGGACCCGAGAGAACATGGATCTGCCTCCAGATGTCCAGAGGTGGTGGATGGTGAGAGAGAGCTCCAGCCCCTCCTGCCTCCCCTTTGCTGCCCCCTCTCCAGGGGTCTGTCCCCCTGTCTGGGAGTCACTCTTCAAGCCCCCTACCCCCACCCCACCCCGCCCCAGGATTTGGACTGCCTGTCTTCAGGCCCCCAGAGCCTTGACAAAGTATTAGGTCCATTTGACCAGAGCCATCTACTAGGGACACAGATTCTGAAAGGCAGAGCAAGCTTTGGCCTGGAAGGAGGGAGAACTATTTTCTAGTGCCTGTAAGGGGCCAAGCAGAGCCCAGAAATGCCTAGTTGGCCAGGGAGGTCACATAGGAGAAACAGGCCCCAAGGAGGAAGATGGTGAGAGGTCAGGACCGTTGCAGGGAGAGGGTCTGCCCTTTATAAAGGAGGCAGCCCCTCTTAGTTCTGGCAGCTGCTGCCCTTGCAGGGATGTGACCCATCACTGCTGCATCTTCTGACCCTTTAAGAGAACCCGGAAGTCTACGTTGTTGTTTTTTTTTTTTTTGCTAACCTAATTTGTAAATGTTGGCTCACAATAATTTTAAACACCATGAGGACCACTCACTTGGTTTTTTACAATTGCTGGCAAAGACTTTCTTCTGGGCTGGGGATAAGAAAACATGGTCAGTTCCTCTGGGTGATAAGGGAGATGAAGGGGAGGGGATGACGAGACAGGTTTGTCCAAGCCTCCCCCCTCTTCTGGATCCTGTCACCTTTCTGCTGCTTTTAATTCCCTTTCATCCCTGTCATCTCTGGAGTGTCACTCCCCAAGCTCTAACAGGGCCATCCGGTTGCCACACAGTGTCAGTACTTAGCCCAGGGGCCCATAGGCTGCCTGCATTCCCCACTGGGGGACTTGGGAGGCAGCTCGTGGCTCCTGGTTTCCCCAGCTGGCAAGTGGGGAGGATGACGAGTCCCCCTTTTTCTCACATTCAGGGAAGCAGTAAGGATGAGCTCACGCGATCAGGCTTACCAGACAACTTAGAGATCCCGCTTCCTGAACCACACTGTCCAAGTCCCTAAGAATGGGGAGGTCTACAGAGCAAGGGTCACCAGGAGCCCCCCAGGCCAATCCTGTGACAGCCTGGAGCCCTTGAAGGGTTCTGCCTGTTAATCATAGTCACAGCCTTCATTTTGTGGGGAAAATCAAGGTTCAGATAGTGCACAGGGCTTGCCGAAGGTCATAGGTCTCTGTGGTGGCCATCTAGAGCCAGAACAGGACTCTAGGCAGAGGCCGACCCATGGATAGGCCAAGCCTCCTTCTTCCCTTAGGAATAGAACTCAGGGCAGTTTAAGCACCAAGCATGTCCCTTGGCCAAGACACAGCAGAAGCCACTTCTCTCCTGCTCCCCACAGTCACCCCCTTTTGCCATGAACTTAGAAATTCTTTTTTTTTTTTAAAGATTTTATTTATTTATTTGACAGAGAGAGAGAGCACAAGTAGGCAGAGTGGCAGGCAGAGGGAGAGGGAGAAGCAGGCTCTCCACTGAGCAGGGAGCCCCATGCGGGGCTCGATCCCAGGACCCTGGGATCATGACCTGAGCCGAAAGCAGACGCTTAACTGACTGAGCCACCCAGGTGCCCCGAACTTAGAAATTCTTGTCTCAGAGCCAAGCTTTCCTTCCACACTCAGTTTGTGTTCTTGTTCTTAGGAGCTTTTCCTTTGCTCAGAGAAGAGGCAGAGAAGCATGCCTACCCCATCTCTTTCATTTATTCTGTCCCCTGAGCCGCTGCTGCTCAGTCATAACCCCCATGTTAGGGCTCAGACCACAGAACATTTTCTTTTAAGAGAGGGTGGGGGAGGGGCAGAGGGAGACTGAATCTTAAGCAGTCTCCACGCCCAGCGCAGAGCCCTAGTGGGGCTCAATCTCACAACCCTGAGATCATGACCTGAGTGGAAACCAAGAGCCAGATTCTTAACTGAGCCACTCAGGCACCCCCCCACAGAGCATATTAAAGCCCTAGTTTCTACCTTACTGATTTGTGGCCTCTGGGCCAAGTCCAGTCTGTTCAATTTAAAAAAAATTTTTTTTTTTTTTTTTTAAGATTTTATTTATTTGCGAGAGAGAGAATGAGAGACAGAGAGCACGAGAGGGAGGAGGGTCAGAGGGAGAAGCAGACTCTCTGCTGAGCAGGGAGCCTGATGTGGGACTCGATCCCGGGACTCCAGGATCATGACCTGAGCCGAAGGCAGTCGCTTAACCAACTGAGCCACCCAGGCGCCCTTTAAAAAATTTTTTAAAAAGATTCCATTTATTTAGAGAGAGAGTGCGCATGAGCAGGGGGAAGGGAAGAGGGAGAAGAAGAGAGAGAATCTGGGGTAGACTCTAAGTCTAGCACAGAACCCGACATGGGGCTCGATCCCAGGGCCCTGAAATCATGACCTGAGCTGAAATCAAGTCGGCCGCTCAACCTACTCAGCCACCCAGGCACCCCTGTTCTGCTCAATATTTTTAAAATATTTGCATTCATTACCAACATTTAGGAATTGGGATATTTCACGTGAAATCTATATTTTCAGCTTCTCAAAAAAAACTGGAAAATTTGGTCCTTTTGGGCTCACAATACCACGTGGCAACAGTTGGCTGATGGCTCTCATTTTTGCTGGGGCCTCCTGTTTACCATGGGCCCCATCTGCCGCCTCACTCTGATCTTTGCTTGCCTCGTGCGTAGGCTGCCCCAGCCTCATGTCATAGTCTTTCGAGGTCACTGGTGGTGGGAAGCACAGGGAACGAGTTTCATTCCAGCCATTCTGACTTTGAAAGAATTCCTATACATCGTTGCTGCCTTCCCTTCTTCTCCCCAGGGCTCAGGGGGTGGCTCCGGTTATCCTGTGGATATTGCCTCAGCTGCCCCTTTTGAAACCCTGAGGCCTCCGGCTAAGTCCCAGGGGCGCCCTCTGTAGGCTGGTTAGGAATGAGCCCCTGAACTTCACAGGGTTTTCCACATTAACCGCACCTCAGAATGACTCTTCATGGGACTCATAGCTTCGCTGAGAGGACTGAAAAGCAGCGACCTCTGCAGGCATGACAAGCCCAAGAATTTTCTCTGCTTTGCAGTACCCCTTGGCCCCGGAGCCCCCTCCAGTGCATTAGAGCGCCCCTGATGAGCAGGGCACCAGTCTCAGAAAGCGATACTGCTGTTGCTGGAGAAGGGGAACATCCTTGCTGCTGAGAGAAAATTTCTCTCCCTGACTGAGACTGGAGGGTGAGGGCAGGCAGGCAGGCCAGAATCCCTCCTGGCTCGCATAATCCCCGCTCCTTCCTTCTCCCCTCGTTTCCACAGATGCTGCAGCCCCAGTTCAAGTCACACAACACCAACGAGGTGCTGGAGAAGCTGTTCCAGATAGTACCAGGCGAGAACCCATACCGTTTCCGGGACCCCCACCAGTGCCGGCGCTGTGCAGTGGTGGGGAACTCAGGCAACCTGCGGGGCTCTGGCTACGGTCCAGATGTGGATGGGCACAACTTCATTATGAGGTGAGCCCCGGGGAGCCCAAGGATGGGCCCAGCACAGGCCTCCAGAAGGAAGGACTGGCCTCCTTAGCCTTGTCGGCCAGTGGAGGAGTTGTCCGCTGCTGTGAGTCTCTGATGCCAGAACCTTCTGTAAAGGCTCAGGTCTCTCTCTTGTTTGTTGGGTAGATGGGGAGGCAGAATTCCCATTCTATGCCCTGCTTGAGACCAGCACTCAGTTTCTAGCTCTGAACTCCTCCTAAAAGAGCTGAGAGTAGAGTCCTGGCTCTTTTCTGGTGAAAACTCCCCCCAGAGGTCCTTCCACCTGCCCGATCCCCTCAGTGCTGGACCAAGAGTGAGGGCCCTACACTAGTGTCTTGATAAATAGCCACAGATGATTCCTTCTGGCAGACTCACAGAAGACAGAGGTCCTGGGCAGGAAAAGGAATTGCTCAGTGCTTACTCTGGGCTGCTGTCCCTTACCTTTATTTCATAAGGTTTAGATTATGTGGGGGCAAATTCATTTAACAGACATCTGTGTACAGCCTTGAGGAAAGGAGAGGGGTTGGGGGGGCATTCATTTCAAAGACACAGAGCTATGAGCCTGGAGGTGAACAGGGACTAGATGGTAGACTTGTTTTTTGTTTTGTTTTGTTTTTTTAAGTAGGTTCCATGGCTAGCATGGAGCCCAACACAGGACTTGAACTCATGACCCTGAGATCAAGACCTGAGCTGAGATCAAGAGTCAGACACTTAACTGACTGAACCATCCAGGTGCCCCTAGATGGTAGACTTGTAACTTGAACATGGGCTGCTCATTCTGCTCCTGAACCAGTGTTTTCTGACCTCCTCCCTGACTTGGGACAGGAAATGCCACAGTAGGGATCCTTCCATCCCACTCCTTGGTGGTAGAAGGGCCTTAAGAGTGAAGATGCTGAAAACGCCCAGTTTTCACTAAGCATCTCTTAGGATCAGCATTGCAGAAAGACCAGGTTCCCCAGGAGGCAGAAGGAAGGGCTTTGTCTTAGAAACTGTTGCTGTTTCCATGGCAACACCAAGGCAGCAGTATGTCTCTGAGGCTTTCACTGTTCCTTGCAAAACCTTTCTCATGTTGAGAATGGTGGGGGGTGGGGAGAGAGGAGGGAGGCTAGGCCTCATCCAGGAACCCAGAGCCACCTGAGTTTCTTCCCATCCTCCCATTGCTGGCACTCCAGATGTAAGGGAGGCAAGCTGGTTGCTGGAGAGGGAGCTCTCTCCACCCAGACACAGCGGCCGTGAGTGGGGAATGAGAAGTCCATCAATTCCGTGCAGCCCTGGGACACTTGGGAAGCCCAGGGAAATGCTGTGGAGTGCCTGAAGCTCCTGCCGGCCCTGCCACCTGTACCAAGTGGGTGCTTTCATTGTGCATGTCGGTCGGCGCTGGTTGGGAAGCTCCAGGGTGGAAGCAGACAAAAAGGCTGGGCTCCTATGACACCCGGTGGTACCTGGTCAGGCCAGGCTGCAGAGAGGAATTTACAGAGGTTCCCTCACCTGGACCAGGTTCAGAGATGTGCGTTTTGGAGTGGAACTCAGAATTGCTTTGTGGAAGGGCTGACCCAGATTGAATTGGCTTTTTGCTGATCTGTACAAAGAGCTAGATGGCAGTGGAGGTGACTCTTTGCTGATAGGCATGTCTTGGTTTTGGAACCAGTGGGGAGGCCTAAGCTGGGTTATAGTGAAATGATGGCTCTAGCCGTATTTCCCTACGCCACTCCCCAGCTGCCTCCTCCTCCTATGTGTCTTCTGAGCCCTGCTGGCAACTCCAAATGGAGTTGGGCTGGTCCTGCCTCGGCCAGCCAGCAGATAGATCCACAACTCCTAAAACAAGCACCTGGCAGATTGTCGGCTCACTGTAAATACGTGAATGAATGGAAGAGACTAGGTGGCCAGATACCAAACCCAAAGCATGCATCCACATCCACCCATCCCATGCCTCTGCCCTCAGGTGCTTCTTTGGCAGGTGGAGGCAATCAGGAACATATAGAATCCTAGAATGCTTTTCCCCTGAGTCATGGAGATGTAGTTCATCCTCCGTCCTGCTCTGGCCTCCTTCCAGGGCTTGGCTTCTCCAAAATGAATCAGAGCCTCAACACAAAAGCCTGTCCTCAAAAGCATGCCCTGTGCCTACCCTCTACCTTGGAGGTTCTGAAACATCTTTTTGAACCTCTTTCTCCATTCATTCCCAGACTTTTGAAAGCTGGTGCCTGCCCAGCAAGGGGTAGGGACCCGAGGGAGGTGGAGGCAGCGACAGTGCCTGACAGGTTTAAGAAGGGACTGTGTCAGAACTGTGGCTGCAGATGCAGGGGAAAAGGCAGATGGGGACAGATGGGTGTCTTCAGAGGCCAACCTGGGGCACTTGCAGCCCTTTGATCTGTGGGACCAGTTTGGCCTCTCCATGTCAGGTGACATGAGGTTTGTTTCTTAGGTACTCACCAAAGTGAACCTTGACCCCAAGTCCTGCCCAGTGCAGGCCCCAGCCAACTTGAGTGTCACCCACCCAAGTCTTCCGCCTCCTTCTAGCCCCTTACGTACCCCAGGCAGCTGAGAAACAATGTCCCTGTTAAGGCTTTCTCTCCAAACTGCTCTGTTCCTCAAAGACCCCAGGGCTGATGTGGCAGAAGACAGATCCAGACTGAAGCTATGGTGACCTCAGGACACACTAATGCTGTGTGCACAGCTATAAGAGCCCCAGCCAACGGTTATTAATACATGGGAAAAGATACTTCTAGGCTCTTCTAAGAGACAATATCTCTGAACTCTAAAGACCAGGAGAACAGAGGGGCACCCAGACAGGAGGTAAAGGGGCAGGTAACCTAAAGAAATGGAGGCCAGAGGACAGTTGGTCCTATAGGGAAGATTCTAGGCTTCTGCTTGAACCAGACTAGAACGGAAGTGGCCAAGAACAAAGATTCACCCTCTAGTTCCAATTCAGGCCACTTTCAGGCTTTATGGCTTCCCAGCCCCAAACAGCCTCCAGTCCCTGAAGGGAAGGGAAGCAGAGAGGTAGGAGGTCAGCAATATGACCAGCAGTGATGGGGCATCCTGGACATGCTCTCACTGCGTTGTGCCATCAATGGGAGCCCCAGGAGGTCTTCATCAAGCCCAGCTAGTGGTGCCAGCCACTGTAAGGACACGTAATGTTCATACTGGTTTCACAGAATAGGCATAAAAAGCAGAGAAAACACATGGAGACTTTGCTCCCTCTCTCCCAGGTCCCTTTGTCCCCATTGGAAGGCAAGGTTATGGTCACCTCCCTGGGTAGTCATGATTCTGCAAGGTGGTCCACGCAAGACAGGAATGTTCTCATAAACAGTCACAGCAGAAGAGACCGACACGTTTGTGTTCAAAGCTGGATCACCTGCTTTGAAGATGTTCATGAAAAGAGGGAGCCTTGATTTTATTGATCCTACGTTTTGCACCGGTTGAAAGGAAGTAGAAGCCTTCTCGGCTTGTTATGCCCAGGAGGGTAGCAAGCCCGCTCTGGGTTTCTGAGTTCTTCCATGGCAGCACGGGAGAGACAGAGCCACACTGCACATCACCAGGGGACAGCCGAGGTGGGTGCTGTCAGATCTTGGAGCATCCCTCTTGGCCTTGGAATGGAAAGGTAGATAAGAAGCTGAAGTACAGGGACAGAGGGGCTGGGGCTGGTGGCGTAGAGGCTGCCGTCTGGCCCAGGAGCTTAGGGAATGCTTCAGCTTTTTACCGTGCTTCCAGTGTCTTTTAAGAAAGAGGACAGAACAGCCAGGTAAGGTTAATAGCTGTAGAAGTGTGTTCTTTTCTTTTAAAAAAAAAAAAAAAAGCCTAAGAGTAATATGTGCTGGTTATTGGGGGGAAAAAAACCCCAGAAATGCATACACTGAAAGATGAAGTATCCTTCCCCATCCCATTTCCCAAGAGTAAACTTTGTTACCAATTTTAATACTATATACAAAAGTATGTTTTCCTTTCTTCCTTCTTCCTTTCTCTCTCTGCCTCCTTTTTCTGTTTTTACAAAAAATGGATTCACGCTATCTAGTTTTAAGTTTTCCTTTTGTGTCTTGTTAATTCCCTCCTGCAGCACATAGCAGTATTCAAAAGATGTACATTAAAAGGAAAGCAGTGGGACAGATACCTCACACCACCTGGATTTTTTCACTGGGCTTATTTCTTACCGGCCCATGTAAATCTGCTTCATTCATTCTCGTGGCTCTGTGGTATTCCATATGTGAGTGTGCCAAAAGGTACTGACCACTTCTTTATTGTTAAATTGATTCTCCTTTTCACGACTGTAAAAAAACAATGCAGTGAATATCTTTGTAGACATGTCTTTGCAGACTCAGGCAACCATTTCTGTAGGATATCTAGAAATGGAATTGCTAGGTCAAAGTGTATGCCCGTTTACATTTTTGATGGCTGGCACCAAACTGTCCTCTAAAAATCTTGCACCGGTTTCCATGGTGGCTTCTTCTCATGTCCCCCTCTTGTCCCTGCAGGATGAATCAGGCGCCAACCGTGGGCTTTGAGCAGGATGTTGGCAGCCGAACCACCCACCATTTCATGTACCCAGAGAGTGCCAAGAACCTGCCCGCCAACGTCAGCTTCGTGTTGGTGCCCTTCAAAGCCCTGGACCTACTATGGATTGCCAGCGCTTTGTCCACAGGGCAGATCCGATTGTAAGTCACTCTGCTGACTGGGAGGGGAATATGGGCGACAGGAGCATTTTGAGAGGACTCTTCCCAGGGATTGGCTCTTAGAATTCTTTTAACTGAATATTTTGACTAAGAGGGGCTGGTGAAGAGGGAGGCCATCGTAGGGAGGGCCCAAAATGGTGGATTAGCTGAGGCCACAGCCTGTTCAGTGTCACTTCCTGCATAGTGACAGCCAGCATACTGGTGGTAGAAAGGGGAGGAAAGGTTTTGGTCTCCTTTCCAGGAGGTGGCTCCTGACTGTGGGACCTCTGCCTTCTGAGAGTTTTCTTTAGAGGCAGTTGCTAGGAACCTCGGGAAATTCAATTGCCAAGTATTTTTCTTTCTTTCTTTTTTTTTTTAATTGAAGTATAGTTGGCTCACATATTAGTTTCATCACCAAGTGTTTTTTTTTAAATGTTTTATTTATTTATTCATGAGAGTCAGAGAGAGAGGCAGAGGCAGAGGGAGAAGCAGGCTCCCTGCCTAGCAGGGAGCCCGATGCGGACCTCGATCCCAGGACCCTGGGATCATGACCTGAGCCGAAGGCAAACGCTTAACCATCTGAGCCACCCAGGTACCCCTCATCACCAAGTATTTTTTTTAACAGCTTTATTGAGATATAATTCACATGCTATACAATTCACACATTTAAAGTATACAAGTCAGGGCGCCTGGGTGGCTCAGTCGTTAAGCGTCTCTCTTCGACTCAGGTCATGATCCCAGGGTCCTGGGATCGAGTCCCACATCAGGCTCCCTGCCTGGCAGGAAGCCTGTTTCTCCCTCTCCCACTCACCCTGCTTGTGTTCCTGGTCTTGCTATCTCTGTCTCTGTCAAATAAATAAATAAAATCTTTAAAAAAAATAAATAAATGAAGTATACAAGGCAGTGGCTTTTATTGAATACAGTGCTGTGTCACCATCAGAATTTATTTTAGAACTCTTTCATCTTCTTAAAGATGAAGATTAAAGATTTAAAGATACCTCTGGGGGCGCCTGGGTGGCTCAGATGGTTAAGCATCTGCCTTCGGCTCAAATCATGATCCCAGGGTCCTGGGATTGAGCCCTGCATCGGGCTCCTGGCTCAGCAGGGAGCCTGCTTCTCCTTCTCCCTCTTCCTCTCCCTCTTCCTCTCCCCCTGCTCATGCTCTCTCTATCTCTGTGTCTCAAATGAATAAAAAAAAAAAAAAGATACCTCTGTATCCCTTAGCCATCACCCTCACTCCCTCCATCCCCACCCTCCAGCCCTAGGCAACAACCACTAACCCACTGTCTCACTGTGTGTGTGTGTGTGTGTGTGTGTGTGTGTGTGTGTGAAAATGTATATAACATATGGGGCACTTGGCTGGCTCAGTCAGTGGAGCATGTGACTCTTGATCTCGGGGTCATGAGTTCAAGCTCCATGTTGGATGTAGAGGTTACTTAAAAAAGCAAAAATAAGTAAAAATTAACTTTCTCAGGCCACTGCCCACATTCTCCACCAAAATATAAATAAGCCAAAAAACTGTATATAACATAAAATGTATTTAACCACACAGTTTTGTAGCATTAAGTACATTTACTTTGTTGTGCAAACATCACCCTATCCATCTTCAGAACTTCTTCACAATTTCAGATGGAAATTGTACCCATTAAATAATAATTCCTTATCTCCCCCACTCCCTAGGCTGCTGATAACCACTAGTCTTTCTGTCTCTATGGTCTGACTGTTGTAAGTACTTCATGTAAGTGGAATCATAGTGTTTGTCCTTTTGTGTCTGGCTTATTTCACTTAGCATAATGTTTTCAGGGTTTATCCATGTTGTAGCATGTACAGATTTCATTCCTTTTTTTTTTTTAAGATTTTTTATTTATTTATTTGAGAGAGAGAATGAGAGACAGAGAGCATGAGAGGGAGGAGGGTCAGAGGGAGAAGCAGACTCCCTGCTGAGCAGGGAGCCTGATGTGGGACTCGATCCCCGGACTCCAGGATCATGACCTGAGCTGAAGGCAGTCGCTTAACCAACTGAGCCACCCAGGCGCCCCGATTTCATTCCTTTTAAAAGCTGGATAATATTCCATTATATGGATATATCATATTTTATTTATCCATTCACCCATCAGTGGACAGTTAGGCTGTTTCACCTTTTGCCTGCTGTCACCACATTTTTTAAATCTTTTTAAGAAAGATTTATTTATTAGCAAGAGAGAGCACAAGTGGGAGGGGCAGAGGGAGAGGAAGAGAGAAACTCAAGCAGACTCTGAGCTGAATGAGAACCTGACACAGGGCTCAATCTCACAATCCTGAGATCACAACCTGAGCTGAAACTGAGAGTCAGACACTTAACCAACTGCACCACCCAGACGCCCCCGCCATCACATTTTTTTTTTTAAAGATTTTATTTGTGGGGCACCTGGGTGGCTCAGTCGTTGTGTGTGTGCCTTCAGCTCGGGTCGTGATCCCAGGGTCCTGGGATCAAGTCCCGCATCGGGCTCCCTGCTCGGTGGGAAGCCTGCTTCTCCCTCTCCCACTCTCCCTGCTTGTGTTCCCTCTCTCTCTGTCTCTCTCGCTGTTAAAAAATAAATAAAATCTTAAAAAAAAAAAAGATTTGTTTGAGAGAGACAGAGCATAAGCAGTGGCGGAATGGGGGGGGGCGGGCACAAGCAGACTCCCTGCTGAACACAGAGCCTGATATGGGGCTGGATCCCAGGACTCTGAGATCATGACCAGAGTCAGGGTTGGACACTCAACCAACTGAGCCACCCAGGCGCCACACCACATCTTTTTATTTATTTATTTATTTATTTTTAAAGATTTTATTTACTTATTTGACACAGAGAGAGAAAGCACAAGTAAGCAGAGAGGCAGGCAGAGAGAGAGGGAGAAGCAGGCTCTCCACTGAGCAGGGAGCCAGACGTGGGACTCGATCCCAGGACCCTGGGATCATGACCTGAGCTGAAGGCAGCCGCTTAACCGACTGAGCCACCCAGGCGCCCCACCACATCTTTTTTTAAACACAGAAATATAGGTTACAGTTTCTTAAGGCATTATCTTATGTTTGGGAGACATACGGGCTAAAATAAGTGCTGTTGAATTTAAGTCCCATAATACTTAGAAAAAGAGTGTAGATTATAGGTGCCATGGCTGGCTAATAGGGAAGGAGGGATTTGTGCCAAATGTGAGGATAGTATCGAGAGGGTCATCGTGGGCGGAAGACACAGACATAGTGGGTGTGAAATGATTGGCTAAATCAAGGGGGGAGTTCACAGCTGAGTGTTGTGGAAAGAAAAGTTGGGGTTAGATAATGGAAGGCCCCAGTGTTTGTCTAAAACACATCCTCATTTTCTCCTGAAGGACATAGGTAGCCTCTGAAGGTTTCTGAGCAAGGTACTGCAGTGATGTGCTATGGAAGCAGTTCGGAGGCAGGGGATCTGTTGTAAGGTTGTCATCACTTAGGCCTGTGAGGGAAGAAAGGCATCTCTGGGCCTTTCTAGATCCCAGGGGCCATCTAAATGTTTGTTTTTTTTTCCTTCTACTTGAAGCACCTATGCGCCAGTGAAGTCCTTCCTTCGAGTGGACAAAGAAAAGGTAAGTTCCCCCCTCCTCCCCCTTCTTCATCCCCATGTCATTGGAAACAGTGCAGACTTGACTCATGGTGTGCCCGGTCCAGTGGCTCAGGTGTCCCCCAGTGACCTTCCAGAACCTTCAGAGAATCCCCTCCTCCATCTGCTGGTATGCCTGACCCCCTCAGAGGTCATAGGAACCAGGGAACATGGATGAACAGGTCTGCTGGCAAGCATGGAGGAACTGGCAGAAGCTTCTCAGAGACTGACCTGAGTCTCCAGGCCCCCAAAGCCCCTCATGTGTCTGTTCCCTTTTCTCCTCCCAGGTTCAGATCTATAACCCAGCCTTCTTCAAGTACATCCACGACCGGTGGACAGAGCATCACGGGCGGTACCCTTCCACAGGGATGTTGGTGCTCTTCTTTGCCCTGCATGTGTGTGATGAGGTGGGTAGCCCAGTGTTAGGGGTAAAATAGGGATACCCATGGAGCAGAGGGAGTCAGCCCTTCTTAGGGCTTAGCAGAGCAAGAGGAATGCGTTTTTGTAGGCAGAAACCAAGTGGCTCTGATTTCCCTCATTTCTAGGCTGTAAAGTATACATCTTCATTTCCCAAAGTCACTTAACGTTCATGATTTTACCAAATCTGAAATCACTTCAGTGAAAAGTTAAATTTATTTAAAAAGGAAATAGACTCCTAACACCATAATTGGTTATTACTCGCCATAAAGAAAAAAAAAAGTAATCAAAAATATAAACAGAAAGGAAACAATGTAGTTAAGTTCCAGCGGATGGTCTTCTCCCACAGCGGTGGGCGGCGCTAAGCCTGCTGTGTGTGTGTTAGAGGGGCCGCTTCTCAGTAGCGAGCGGGGCGGCTGTGCGGTGCTGGGCAGGGCTCACGCCCAGCACACCTCCTTCTGCCAGTAAGTTCAGTGTGTGGACCTGGAATACTGAAAGTATTCCATTACAAAACGACAACAACAGCCACAAAACCAAAACCAAAAGGGACGTTAGCAAGGGTTGAGAGCTGTCCTGGCCCTAGACTGAGGCGTCCTGCTGCAGGGGACACGGGCGGAAGAACCGGGAGTAGCGGTCTTCCCCGGGGAGTGTCCTCCGCTCCGGGCCTGGGTGTCCCGTCTTCCCGGTGCCTCCCGAGCTCTGCGAACCGGCTGCCGTCGGGTCGCCGCGGCCCCGTTGTCCTAGCCCACCGACCACCCGAGGCTCTCCCGGTCCCCGACGCGGGGTGACGTGCGCCGCCCTCCCCTGCAGGTGAACGTGTACGGGTTCGGGGCCGACAGCCGGGGCAACTGGCACCACTACTGGGAGAATAACCGGTACGCGGGCGAGTTCCGGAAGACGGGAGTGCACGACGCCGACTTCGAGGCCCACATCATCGACATGCTGGCCAAGGCCAGCAAGATCGAGGTCTACCGAGGCAACTGAGCCCAGCCTCGCCGCGACCCTTCCGGCCCAGCCGCGAGGCGGCGGCGCGCGCTCCCAGCCGGGACTCCGGGCCAGCCCGAGGGCGGTGGCCTCGGCGAGGGCGCGGCGCCCGGTTGGGCGTCTCCAGGCCTTGGGAGCGACGCCAGGCCGCGGTCTGGACCAATCATGCTGCAACTCCAGCGAGCGCCGGCTGTCCCCCGCCAATCAAGAGACTCTGGGGGCTGGCCCGGGCCTGGTACCCAATCAGCGCTGCAGTCGGAGCGGAGTCTCTTTCTCCCAACCAATCATGCGACTCAAGGAGAACTTCCGGCGCCGGGCCCCGTCTCCTCCAATCAATGGCCTTCGGAGGCGGGCCGGCGGCCGCTGAATCCCCACTCCCCTATGCTTTGGGTAGGATTTTATTTCATGCTTTTTAAGGAGTAGTGTGGTTGGAGCCGGCCTCAGTGGAGTACTTTCCTCAGGCTCTGCAGGAGGAGTGTCAGTCGCCTGTCGGCCTTACTCGGCCGGGGGCACCGAGGAGGAAACGGTGGGGAAGGTGCGGGGCAGCGGCGGCTGGGCTTTCCTTTGCCGGGGCGGGGCGGGGGGGGGTCCCTCGTGACCTCGGGGTGGGCGGAGGGGCGTTGGCCGTTCGTTTTTGGTGGTCTAGGGGAGATCAGGTGGTTTCCAGGGAGCGTGCTTTCATCCCAGGGTAAAAGCTAGAGCCCTCTCAAACCTCTTCAGGCCTCAAGAGAATTTTGAACCCCATATTTCCTTTACGTGTCAGGCCCAGATGGGTGAGTGTAAACCCACCGAAGAAATGCAGTGACGTGTGGGTCCCCTTATCCTCTCTTCTCCCTATCCCCACCTTTGGCCACCCTATGGAATGGCCTTTCTGACCAGGGCATTGAGCATCTCACCAGAAAACTAGAACTGTATCCAGACCCTTGCTAGGGGGCGGAATTCGCCCAGGGCCTAACTCTGGAACAGGTGTAAGGAACAAGGCAGGGGACAAGGAAGCTCCGTCACTTGAGATGTAAGGTGCTTCTCACTCTCGTGTACTCTCGGCCCCTTACTCTTCACGCACAACTTTTTTTAGTGTTTCCCCCTTGGCCCTGGGCCTCCTCACCAGCCTATTTGTCCTGGGGAAAAAAAAAAAAATCAAAACTTGCCCTGGGATGGGGCGGGGGGTGGGGGGCAGTGCTGCTTCTCCACCCCCTACCCCCACTCACGCGTCTTTGGCCGGCTCTAGAGAGAGAAAGCAACACGTGGGAAAGAAGCCTGGAGATGGGGAGCCTAGCTGCCTGGTGCATGCACCTTTTTCCTTCACCCATCACCCCAAAGAGGAGTAGGAAACCTCTTGCTTGGGGGTGAAATTTGCTTTGGTCTCCTAATTTAATTAACTTGAGGTTACCAGGGATGGCTGACCAACAAAGATTCTTTTAAAATTCTAAGCTGGCCATGCAAATAGCTGGGATCCTAGCTGGGGAGGAGTAGACTTGCCCACCTGCATGCCTCCTCTCCTGCCCATGCATCCCCTCCCCCATGCTCACTTCCTACCTCCTCGCTCTAACCCATTTTCCATTTCCAGCTCTAGAAGGGCAGGGATGCTAACAAACAGGGGTTACAACTGGAAGTTACTTGCATGACTGAACCCAGCTTAAGTCCCTAGAGGAAGCTGCTGATGGTATTCTCACCCTTTGAGGTTGAGGAAGTTTCGGAGGGGGGGGAAGGGCTTCTGTGAAGCTTCCAAACCACTAATAGGATCCCCCTTCCCAACAGTGAGGTACACAAATACCACCCTTTATCTTAGTGAGTTGATACCACCAAGCAGCCTCCTGGCCATTGGTGTAGTTCCTGCAGCTGGCTGGGGGAACAGTAACGCAGGGGAGTATATTAGAGGAGGATTGGGGCAGGGCAGTGGGCACGCCAAAAGTTAATATATTGAGAACTTAGCTTGAGTCTGTTCCTTCCCAATTCCAAAAGTAGGAGTAAAGAGTGAGGGTGGATTTGGGGGGGCATATAGTGGAATGCCTCTCTCAGGTCTCCCCCACCATTTTAGAAAGTCAAGGCACCAGCCATTCTTGCCAGTTTCATCTCAGTGCTTCCTGAAGAGGCTGTTCGGAGTGTTTAGAAGATGAAAAAACAATGCAATTATGCCAAACAGTATTGAGCAGAATAATTTATTTCCTTTTGTTCCTTTTTCTTCTTTTTGTTTTGTTTTGTTTAAAACATTAATAAATCCCCTTTCTGGAAGAGGTAGGTCCCAGCATCCAGCCCAGATCTCCTTTTCTGCAATAGTTATTTAAACAAATGTTTTTTATTTTCTTCCCTTTCTCTCTCTTTCTGAATTAAAAAGAACGAAAAAACTATATAGTCACTTGTCTATTCTGAAATGGGTCTGATCGTGGAAAGAAGGCATATCTGTCACTGGGGGGCTGTCACTGAGTAATGACTAAGAACATCGGGTGGAATGTATGAAGGAGGAAGAGAATGACTCCCAGACACCCGCCCCTTCTACATGAGGCCTCCCAACCCAGGACTACCACAGGTGCCCTCTGAAATGGTGGTTATTCACCGCTGTCTTTTGGGGCATCTGAGTGGATCAGCAGGGCAGGGGCCCCATAGCATGTACACCCAGCAGGCACCAGGATGGGGCTTTTCCTCTACATTTCCAGGTTCTGCGGATGCTGTAGGTGTGGGTTGGCAGGAAATCGACAGAATGGTAGGAGCCAGTGCCACAGGCATCTGAGGCACCTCCTCATACCCTTTCCTTGGACCATCTGGACCCCTTCAGCCTACTTCCATCATGCTAGGTAATGCCACTGAACATCCAGTTTTATAGTTCAGTGGATCAAATAATACAGATCTCACAACGGATAGCTTAGAGTCGAAAGTCACTTGGTGTCCTGGAATTCAGTTTGTGCCAATGCCCAAGAGCAAGCCAGGGGTTGCTTTTCAGATGGAGAATACTTTTTGGTGGAGGTGGGTATTGGTCTAAAACCCTAGAACTTGGGGCTATAATTCTCTTATTTGGAGTTTTCAGAGACTCCATACATCTTTGCCTACCACAGACGCTCTAATAGCTTTTGGTTGGCTGAGTCCTAAGGCCTGGTGGCAGGACAGTGCGCACATAGCCTGGGCTGCTGAGAACCATTTCCTGTCTGGATCCCACTCAGCTGCCTTACAGGTCACTGTAATTGGTTGAAGCAGAACTCCTAAAAACTGTACCTGTTGGCTCCGGAATCAAGAGTCCCACCAAATAGTGTATCCTTTTTTTTTTTTCCATGTTGGCCAAGAACTGTGTTGCTTTGATCCCACAAAGATACCACATCTGGAACCACAGTTTAGCAGTACCATTTGATTGCATTTGTAATAAACTACTATGAATTTCTTATTTTTTTTTAAAGATTTTATTTATTTGAGAGAGAGAGAGCCCAAGAGGGGGTAGGGTCAGAGGGAGAAGCAGACTCCCTGTTGAGCAGGGAGCCCGACGTGGGACTCGATCCCAGGACTCTGGGATCATGACCTGAGCTGAAGGCAGTCGTTTAACCAACTGAGCCACCCAGGCACCCAAACTACTATCAATTTCTAAGACTCAAGATGGTGAGTAAATGGGATGAGGAAGAAATCATCCACCCCTGTATAACTCAAGTTTGATGGCAGCACGAATCTACAGATCCTGCCAGAGTGTGGGTTTTTTGTTTGATGTTTGACTTTTGACTTACTATCTTGGAGGTAGTTCCAGGGACTTCTGTTTGGCCCATACTTCATAATCACCCTCATTCCATGGGTTAGGTTACCAATATGGGGATTTTGCTTGGTAGTAAATGTCTCTCTTTCCTTTTGGGACTGAGGAAATTACAGGCATGACTAATATTTTTGCACTTTGCAGATGGGGGTTTTTTGGTGGTGGTGTTTTTTACAAATTGAAGATTTGTGGCAACCCTGTGGCAAGCAAGTCTGTCCATGCCATTTTTCCAACAGTGTTTGCTCACTTTGTGTCTCTGTGTCACATTTTGGCAATTCTCACAGTATTTCAAACTTTTTCATTTATTTGGTATAGTAATCAGTGATCAATTATTATAGCTTGCTGAAACCTCGGAAGATGGTTAGCATTTTTTAGCAATAAAGTATTTTTAGTTAAGGTATATAACATTTTTATACATAATACTATTGCACACTTAATAAACTATAGTATAGTGTAAGCATAACATATTCACTAAGAAACCAAAAAATTCTTCAGGCTTGCTTTATTGTGCTACTCACTTTATTGCTGTGGTCTGGAACCCAACCTGCAATATTTCAGAAGTATGTCTGTGCCCATTTTTTTTTTTAAGGTAGCTCCACACCCAGCATGGAGCCCAGTGTGGGGCTTGAACTCATGACCAGGAGATCGAGATCTGAGCTGAGATCAAGGGTCAGATGCTTAACCTACTGAGCCACCCAGGCACCCTAAGTATGCTTGTACCTAAAATGGGTCTATGATCTCCTTGAATCCACCATTAAATGGACTTGGATCAGAGCCCCATCTGTCATTTGCCATAATAAGCCTCTAATTGGTGGACAACTTTGGTATTCAGATGTCAGAGCTTAGTATCGGATAACTCCCGAAGCTCTGGGTATTTCCCTTTCCCTAGTGCGCTGTCACTCGGAAAATGGGTCCCTCTGGAAAGGCTTGGGAAAGATTTATTCTACACACCTGAGCCATGTCAGTCACTCCTCAAAGGACCCTGGGATCCCCTTGAAAAAGAGGTTCCATGTGTGACCTGAATTAGGTCTGGGAACTGGGTGAGAAGCTGTGAATCCCCATCACTGTGACTCAGTTTTCTCAGTGCTCCTCGAATTTGTCCTCCCATGCACATTAAGCAGAACCTTAGTAGGCTGCCCAGCATCTATATCATTTCTAGAGACCCTAATGGTCCATTAACTTGTCCCAAATCCTTGTAGGTCAAAACTCCAGTTACCATCCTGTGGTTTGTTGTGGTAAATGTGCCTACCATCTCAAGCAGTTAGGCACTGGTTAGGCATGTCTTTTTGGCCTTTATCATGTTGGGGTCACATTATTCTATGACTTACACATGACAGCCACCACAGAGTTCCTCAAAGATGTTGGTGTACCAGTCACTAAATGCATTTTTTAAATTAAATTTTTAAACTATTTTTGTCGTGGAATATAATACATATGCAGAAAAGAGCATAAAGATAAATGTGCAAAAATAGATCATGAATTATTATTATTATTATTTTTTTTTTAAGATTTTATTTCTTTGGG
>NC_138384.1:11750102-11759575 GCF_054177405.1 Leptonychotes weddellii | reverse complement strand
GGATAATATTATTTATAATAAATATATTTATAGATATATAGATAGATTTCTGTGGTAAAGGAAAAGCAATTCCCACTGCCATTTGGTTATTGAAATGGACTAAAGAAAAGGAGAAAAGAGGTGGTTGAGCATGTTATATGGAAGAATTAGAAAAAGTAGAATGTTGTTTATTTTTCCAGGTTCATGGAGATATAACCAACATAACATTGTGTAAGTATATAAGGTATACAACATAGTGCTTTTATATGTGTATATATTACAAAATGATTACCACAATAAGGTTAGTTAACCATTTTATATAGCTAAAATTTTTCGTGTGTGTGGTGAGAACTTTTAAAATCTACTCTTAGCAATTTTCAGACATACAATATTGTCAACTATAGTCACCATACTGTACATTACATCCCCACAACTTACTTATCTTATAACTAGAAGTTTGTAGCTTTTGACCACCTTCACCCCCACCCCCACCTCCATACCCAGCAACCATCAATCTGCTGTTTCTATGAGTTTGTTTTCGTAAGATTTCACCTATTAAAAAAAAAAAAACCCACCCAAAGTGAGATCATACACTATTTCTCTGTCTTATTTCACTTAGCATAATGGCCTCAGGATCCATCATTACAAATGGCACAATTTCCTTTTTTTGACTAAATGATACTCTACTGTATATACCCATACCCACACACCACAACACATTTTCTTTATCCATTGATGGACATTTCGGTTGTTTCCATGTCTTGGCTATTGTAAATAGTGCTGCATTGAACATGAAGCTGGAGATATCTCTTTGAGACCGTGTGACTTCATTTCCTTCAGATAAATACCCAGAAATAGAATTATTGAGTTATAGAATAGTTGTTTTTTTTTAAGATTTTATTTATTTATTTGAGAGAATGAGAGCACGAAATAGGGGAGGGTCAGAGGGAGAAGGAGACTCCCTCCTGAGCGGGGGACCCCCCCCCCAGCCCCAATGCCTACATTCCTGGATCATGATCTGAGCCTCCTGGATCATGATCTGAGCCGAAGGCAGTCACTTAACCAACTGAGCCACCCAGGCGCCCTATAGAATAGTTATTATTCACATGCAAAAGAATGAAACTCGATCCCTGTCTTCTATCACTCATGAAAATTAACTCCAAATAGATTAAGGACTTAAATGTAAGACCTGAAACCATAAAACTCCTAGAAGAAAACATAGGGAAAAAGCTCCTTGACATTGATCTTGGCAATGCTTTTATGGATATGATACTGAAAGCACAAGCAACAAAAGCACATCAAACTACAAAGCTTCTGCACAGCAACCCCCCCACCCAAAACAATAACAAGAAATCTGCAAGATGAAAAGGCAACCTCCAGAAAGTAAGAAAATATTTGCAAACCACATATCTGATAAGGGGCTAATAACCAAAATATATAAGGAATGCCTACAACTCGATAGTAAATAGAGATAGATGATAGATAGGTAGATAGATAGATAGATAGATAGATAGATAGATAGATAGATAGATAGATAGATAGACAGACTATTTAAAAAGTGGGCAGAGGATCTGAATAGACATTTTTCCAAAGAAGATGTTCACATGGCTAACAGGTATATAAAAAGGTGCTCAACATGGGGCACCTGGGTGGCTCAGTCGGTTGAGCGGCCGATTCTTGGTTTCGGCTCAGGTCATGATCTCAGGGTTGTGAGATAGAGTCCCGCATTGGGCTCCATGCTCAGTGGGGAGTCAGCTTGAGATTCTCTCTCTCCTTCTCCCTCTGGCCCTCCTCTCTCTCTGTGTCTCTCTCCCTCTCTCAAATACATAAATAGATGAATAAATCTTTTTAAAAAAAGGTGCTCAACACCACTAATCCTCAGGGAAATGCAAATCAAAACCACAATGAGTTATCACTTCACACCTGTTAGGGTGGCTGTTATCAAAAAGATGAGAGAGGGACGCCTGGGTGGCTTGGTCGGTTAAGCGTGCAACTCTTGGTTTCAGCTCAGGTCATGATCTCATGGGTCGTGAGATTGAGCCCGGCATCTCAGTGTCAGTCAGTCTCCCCGCTCAGCGGGGAGTCAGCTTGGAGATTCTCTCCCTCTGCCCCGCCCCCCAAATAAATAAATAAATCTGAAAAAAAAACCAAAAACGAGAGAGAAGTGCTGGTAAGGATGAGAGGAAAGGGAGCCCTCTTGGTGGGAATGTCAATGGGTGCAGCCAGTATGGAAAACTGTGGAGCTCCTTAACCGAGTTATGTTCCAATGAATGCTCCTAGCTGCCACCCAAGCTGTGGGAGTAGTCCAGACTCCATCTTCCCTGCCAAGCACAAACCCCTTCCTTCCTCTGAGGGTGACCACTACCCTGATGTTCCCATGGTCACTTGAGTATTTCTGGATACTCTACTCTGTTTCATAAGCCTGGTTGCCTAGACCTGAGACCATATGGAAATGTGGTTAACAATAAAGATGGTGTCTCGAATCACTTAGGAAAAGAGGGAGGTTTAAATAAATTTTATTGGGACAACTAGATAACCATTTGGAAAAAGATAAAATTGCATCCATACCTTAAACCATTCACCAAAATGCCAAGTGAATCAGAACTAAATGTAAAAAATAAAACCCAGAAGTGGTAGCTCTTTGATATATTCAAACAGATTATATATATAAATATATATATATCTCAGCTTTGTAGCTGGTTTTTGGATTGGGATTTTTTTTCATGCTCTATATAGTACCCTGTATTGCTAAAAATGGGAGCTTTTTCATCCTGTTTGTATGATCCAAACATTTTGTTAAATTCCTTTTCTACTGATTAATTGCCCCTATTTGTCCATGGGAGTTGATCCCTTTTTCACTTCTTCCTTGTAGGTTACAGGGGTTGTGGGAAGGAAAGTTCAGTATGTGTGATGTTTACTCATGTACTTAGTAGACACCTTTTCCTTCCTTGGTTTCCCTCTGTCTCCACAGAGTAGGTTTATTGTGGTTGCTTATTGAACAACTCTCTGGCTTTTTAAATAATTGGGAATTGAAGATTGTTTTCTCTTCTGAAATAGTGGATCAAGAAACTGCTTGGGAACTTTGTGTACATGGATGGGGTTTACCTGCTATTCGGGTTGGCATTAGGGTGGCTGGACAGGGAACCAGCCATTCCATGGCATGGAGGGGTAAGGATGAGCTAGGTTATGTTACAGTAACAAACACCCTGAAACTCCTAGTGGCTCAAAACAGCAATGTTTATTTCTCACTCAAGCCACATTTCCACCCCAGGGCTCTCTGCTTATCATGGTCACTCAAGGACCCAGACTGGTAGTGGTACCATCTGTGATGGATCTGGGGTCTCATGGGCAGGGAAAACAATCTGGTGAACCACATACTGGCTCTTAAGGCTTCTCTTTCAAGAAGTTCACATGTCCTTGATGCCAAAGAAGTCCCATGGCCGTGCCTGAGTTTAGCAGAGATGTGTAACCCTCTTCTGGGTGAAGCACCATATTTGGATGAGCAGTAGTACAGTCTATGACATAGAGGGCTCATTGGAGAGAAGTGCTTGGATTTACCGCCTGCGCAGGGGTGGATGGATGCTGGGGAAGGGAAGGAAGGGGTTAAAGGTTTTTCCCATCTCAGGAACAGCTGCAGGCTGCCATTCAGCAGGCGAGGAGCTGCTTCCTGTGACATGTTTGGCCAGGTTAGGAAACATCTTTCCTTGCCAGGTGAGGGAAAAGATCAGATCCTAAGCCTGTATTTTTAAAAATTAAAATATTCTTTTCTTAGTGTGATTTTAGAATCAGTGCCCCTTCTCACTACCCTTCCAGAAAAATCACAGCTTCTGCAGCAAGTCTATGCCTGGATGACAACTAACCCACAAAATTGCAAGAAGATGCCCCCTCCCCTCCCCTCTTGGCTGAACCATGGGTATCAGGACCAGCCTGTTCCTCTAAGAATATAGAATTAACACCTTTCATCTAACAACTGTTTCTGTTCTGGAGAATAATACAGGCTCTTTCTGGCAGTTTGGCTTCTCTCCAGGGAGAAGGCTTGGTGAGGTAGAGCGAACATATGGTGTCGACATTCAGAGGGATCTGGGTTTAATCCTCTTTGCTATACTCTGCTAACTTTGTCTTTTTTTTTTACATTAAAAATATATTCATTACAAAAATAATTTAAACAATTCATAAGTATATAAAGTACAACATGGAAGGTCTTCCTGCAATATCTCATTTGTATTTATAACTTGTCATAAAATGGGTAAAGGGAATCATAGAAGGAAACCTGCCCCCTTTGGACCACTTTTCTTGTCTCCCAGGCTTTGTCTCCACAGCTCTTCCTGTGAAACCTGTTTCCATGAACCACCACACTGAAGACCATTCAAGGGAAGTTCTCAGCTTTCTTTGCTATGAAGGATGACTAAACTTTAAGACTTGAGCATACTTAAAAAACTTTTTAAATATCAAAGTCACCTTAACCAAGTGATCAAAATTAACATCACCAGTGTATACTTATGTAAATACATGATTGAATAAACTAATAAATGGGAAAGAGACAAATCTCCCACATAGAAAAATTCCAAATAATTTATGTAACTACTCTGCCCTCAAGGAGTGGGGAGCATGGCTCCCCACACCTTAGATGTGTGTAGTGACTTCCTTTCAAAGAGGAAGGTATGGAAAGGGAGAAAGTAATATTACAGTGGAAAAACCTGACAAACACTACCTCTTGCCAGATCATGACTGATGTCATGTTGATTATATGTGCCTTTGGTATGATGTGATGAAAATGAAAATTTACCTCTGTGGTCTTTATTTTTATTTATTTATTTGAAAGAGAAGGGAGGCAGAGAGAGAGAGGGAGAGATATCCTCAGACTCCCCGCAGAGCCTGGAGCCTGACGGGATATGGTGCTAGATGAAGGGCTCCATCCCAGGACACTGAGATAATGACCTGAGTCAAAACCAAGAGCTGGATGCCCAAATGACAGAGTCACCCAGGTGCCCCAATTTATTTTTTAAGGATTTTATTTTTAAGTAATCCCTACATCCAACATGGGGCTCGAACTCAGGCACCCCTGTGGTCTTCCTTTAGACTTCCATGTTAGACTTTAAAGCAAGAAATAGGTGGTTGTTGTTGTTTTTAAGTAAGCTCCACTCTGAGCGTGGAGCCCAACTCAGGGCTCGAACTCACAACTGTGAGATCAAGATCTGAGCTGAGATCAAAAGTTGGATGCTCAACTGACTGAGCCACCCAGGTGCCCTAAGAAATATTCATTATATGAATCTACTGAAGTTTGGATTGTTTTTATTCTTGTCTTTAAAATGAGAATATAATTAGGATTTATTTAAGGTTTTATATTTAAGTAATCTCTACACCCAACATGGGGCTTGAACTCATGATCCTGAGACCAAGAGTCATGTAGTCCACTAACTGAGCCAGCCAGGCACCCTTAAGAGTATAATTAGGATTTTATTTTATTTTTTAAAAGATTTTATTTATTTCAGAGAGAGAGCAAACAAGAGAGCACGAAGTGGGGAGCAGCAGAGAGAGAAGCAGACTCCCCACTGAGCACAGAGCCCGACGCAGGGCTCGATCCCAGGACCCCAGGATCATGACCTGAGCCAAAGGCAGACACTTAACCAACTGAACCACCCAGGTGCCCCTAATTAGGATTTTATTTATTTATTTTTTTTAAAGATTTTATTTATTTATTTAACAGAGAGAGACCCACAGCGAGAGAGGGAACACAAGCAGGGGGAGTGGGAGAGGGAGAAGCAGGCTTCCCGCTGAGCAGGGAGCCCGATGTGGGGCTTGATCCCAGGACCCTGGGATCATGACCTGAGCCGAAGGCAGACGCTTAACCATCTGAGCCACCCAGGCGCCCCCTAATTAGGATTTTAATCTAGGATTCCCATTTGACTTTATCTCAATGACTGCCTTCCTCTTTTCTAAAATTTCTAATGTTTATTGTTTTTTTGTTTGTTTTTTTAAAGATTTTATTTATTTATTTGACAGAGAGAAAATGAGAGAGAGAGAGAGCGAGCATGGGGGGGATGGTCAGAGGGAGAAGCAGACTCCCCGCCGAGCAGGGAGCCCGATGCGGGACTCGATCCCGGGACTCCAGGATCACGACCCGAGCCGAAGGCAGTCGCTTAACCAACTGAACCACCCAGGCGCCCACTAATGTTTATTGTTTTGTTTTATGCTGGTGAATTGTCTAAAAACAGAACCCTGATTGGTAGTTTGCTGACTTCGGTGGTAAACACTCCCAGCACCCGTGACTTAACAGCCAGCTTGTGTTGAGTTTCAGCACGCCACTGCTTTTGTCTAAATCTACTCAATAGTTTTGTGCTCTTTTCTAGTGAAATGCATTTTTTTTCTTTAAACATTCAAACATACTTAAAGCCTTTTATCAGGCCATTCCATAAAAGTAGTTTTATCTGGGGTGAATTTGATCTTGTTTGCACTCTTCCTTAGCATAGATTTCTTCCCCCTGACAATCCACAGGTGGGTTTAGCAGTTGGCTCCACCCAGCTCCTGCCCTTTTGACTTTTATTCTAGAACCAGGTCTGCTGACATTCGGTAATCTGGGGATATTACAGAACAAGCAGAGTCAACAGGATTGTGTCAACTGCTTGTTCTAAGAGGGGGTGGGTGGTCCAAGTCCTTCCACCGCCTTCATGGGTCTGGGTCTTAATAAAAGTCTCCCAGCAAGCCAGCATGCAGGTCAAGTTCCAGTCCAGCTCCCTCCCAGCAGCACGCCTGGCTTTGGTTCCGGTCTTGTATGCGGTGCTTCCAGTGTCCTCTACTCCACAGGACCCAACAGCCGGTGGCTACTCTGTTTCTGGACCGGAGCCCAGCAAGCTTTTGGCTTCAGCCCTGCCTCAGCACTTGGCATTTTTACCCCGTTGCTGGTCCACAGAAACATTCACCTTGTTTTTGGGTCAGGCGGGGTGGTGTTTCTGGTTTTTACCTTTCCTGTATCACTGTTGTTTTGGGGACAAAGTGGGTATCACTGAACTGGAATGCTGGTGCCCCACCTGGCCTCCTCCATCTCCTCCCCTTGCCCTATCTCCCTTCAGTACTTCTCCCCCCTTCTTGTCCCCCATCTCTCTGCAGTCTGGCTCCCCTTCTTGCCCACCTTTCTTCTCCGAACCCCTCTCCCACCTTGAGCTTGCATCCACCCCTCACACGCTTGCAGGCACTCTCTTGCACCTGGCCACACCTGCGGGGACACCCAGCCTTTCATTCACTCACATCCGTTCCCAATGGACCCTTTGTATTCTCACTCCCTGGGGGGCATGGACTCCAGCCCACACCCACAGCTCTGCCACCCACTCACTCTTGACACAACCATAATAATCACTTGCAGCAAGTAAGCAGGGAAAAACATTTAAAGATCTACAAGAATTTAGATAATTTACTCCCCAAGAACTGCCACTACAGGAAACATGAATAATTAATTTATAATACTGGAATGAGTACAGGATAAATTGGGGTTTATGACACTGGGATGAGGAAAACTTTTCTAGCCATGACATAAATCCAGATTTCTTAAAAATGAAATCCGAGTAACATTAAAATTAAACTTTCGTGTAATGTTATGAAAAATGAATTTGTAAAGACAAGCTAGGAAAACATCCACCACTTAAGATAAAGTCTAATTTCCTTAAAATAGTGGTGGCTTAAAATCATTAAGGACTGATAATCCAATAGTAAAATGATGAGGGAAGAATGGGCAGCACCCCGAAAGACAAAATACAAATATCCAATAAACTGAAAATTTGCCAACGCTCACTAAATACAAAATGCAATGATGCCATTTATTTTTTGCTACTCAAACTGGCAAATTTGTAAAAATTGATAATATAGAGGATTGGCAAGCAGGAAAGAAAATAGGTATTTTTGTGTCACTATAATAATGTAAATTGGTAAAAACTTTTTGGCAGGGTAAACTGGGAACGGATTAAAATCATAAAGATCTCCACTGTCTGACTCAGCACCTGTACCTCCAGGAATAGATCCTACAGTGACTTTCACAGGGCAGAGGTGAGTGAGGCTGCGCGCTGTGGCACCGTGCCCACCTTCCATGCCTGTCGCCAGAGGGGCCATGAACTAAATGCTGGGGCAGCTAATGCTAGAGCAGTGCCATTGCCAAGAGTGAGGTGGGCCTGTGTGCAGGACATGTCACATGTCCAAGATACGCTGCTAAATAAAGAGGCAGGGTGCACAAAAGCCTGAATAGAATATTACCGTTTTTGTAAAAAAGTGGATATGTAAACAGAAGGAAATATATCAAATGTTCACCAAAATGCTAATGGTGATTCCAGAGAGGTGGGGATAGAGAGCACTTGCACCTTATATATGTATATATACATACACACACACCTTTTTAATGAGCATATATTAGTCTAATTAGCAGAAAAATACAAATAAAAATGAATCATGATTAGTAAAGCCTTTCATAATTACTTTAAAATTTCTGAACATAATGAATGATGGGTATAGCTCAAATTTATCTGTCCTTATTCATATAGATGACCTCTGAATTAAAGTAACCAACAGGTCCACTATTACAGATAAAGAGCACTATCGGAGTTTTCACTTGGTCATAACTTCCTTTCCAAACTCTGCTGACTGCCTCCAGGCATAGTGTGACACCCCACGGATAAGAACCAACTCACGTGGCCAGGTGTGTGTCAGAAACTCACCCAGTGTCTCCTGGCCACCATGACTGACTCCCAGTGCCTGAGCAAACACAGAACTGCAGGAACAGGAAGGCCCAGATTCTCAAAGGATTCATCTACCCTTGCCAGACCAATCCCTCTGAAGATACACTGACTTCCACGTTTCTCTCTAAATCCGAGGTTTACAAAAGTACCCAAGATGCTCACCCAGAGAGAAACAGGGACATCCTCTGGCACAGAGAACAGAGGTAAAAGGGATCAGCTGGAACATCTCTGGATTTAGGAGAAGGAAGATGGCCCCAAGGGCAAGAGACATTGGTGGCAGGTCTCCAGTCAGGGCCCGAGAAGGGAGAGAGCCCAAGGGTCTCTGCCGCTGCTCCCCACATTCCATCCGTGCAGTGGGGCTCACACGCTGGTGCTGTGAAGCCTCTCCCACACTCTACATGGACCGTTTCTGCAGGGGCTGGAGGTCGGTCCTATCATCCCAGCAACAAAACAAGCAGGGGATCCTAGGCTCAGCGATTATCCATAGCGACCAGATTATTATAAAGATGGGGAAAACCCATGGCTTAAGGGTGGGAGCAGGGGAGGACTACATTTTCCGAAATGCAAAATTTTCCTTCTACCTTCCCCCATCAGTTGCACAATTTTTGTCTAGTCCAAACGTAATTTAAAATGAGGTAGGTAGTTTCTCTCTCCTCTGCCTTTGTCTTTGTGGTGACTGTCGAGGCCTGTGCCGTGAAAGCACCGGTCTCCCGTGCAGGCGGAGTGCCGGGGGTGGGCACTGGCGACTGGTGGAGCGTCTCAGTTGGCTATCTT
>NC_138384.1:11730906-11749602 GCF_054177405.1 Leptonychotes weddellii | reverse complement strand
CTCTGTCAAATAAATAAATTTTATTTATTTATTTGACAGAGAGATAGAAAGCACAAGTAGGCAGAGCGGCAGGCAGAGGGAGAGGGAGAAGCAGGCTCCCCACTGAGCAGGGAGCCCGATGAGGGGCTCGATCCCAGGACTCTGGGATCATGACCCGAGCTGAAAGCAGACGCTTAACCAACTGAGCCACCCAGGCGCCCCAGAATAAATAAAATCTTAAAAAAAAAAAAAAGATATTTCTATCACCCAGGAAGTTCCCTTGTGTCCTGCTCAATCTTCCTTCGTCCAGGTGCATTGCCCCCAGATGACTGTTCTCACTAGAGATTTCCCTTTTCCTATTTTTGACTTGCATATACATGGATCCTACAGTATTGCATCTCTTATGTCTGACATCTTTCCTTCAATACAATGTCTCTAAGATTCACCTACTTCATCATGAATAGTTTATTCCTTTTTATTGCTGAGTAGTAATTCAATGAATAAACATACCATAATGTGTTTGTGTTTGGTTTTTTTTTTAAGATTTTATTTATTTATTTGACAGAGAGAGACACAGCGAGAGAGGGAACACAAGCAGGGGGAGTGGGAGACGGAGAAGCAGGCTTCCCGCCGAGCGGGGAGCCCAACGCGGGACTCGATCCCAGGACCCTGGGGTCATGACCTGAGCCGAAGGCAGACGCTTAACGACTGAGCCACCAGGCGCCCCTACCATAATGTGTTTATCCGTTCTCCTGTTGATGGACATTTGGGTTTCTAGTCTGGGGCTATTTTGACGAAGTTTGCTATAAACATTTGTGTACAAGTCTTTCTGTGGACGTATGTTTCATTTCTCTTGGATAGTAACTAGGAGTAGATTTGCTGGGTCACAGAGTAGGTGTAGGTTTAACTTCGTGAGAAACTGCCAAACATACAAAACCACTGTGCCATTGTACATTCTCTGCAGAAGCTTATGGGAGTTCCAGTTGTTCCTGACAAAGTTTCCTTGCTTGACCAAACTTTAGTCAGGTTCTTGAACCCTCTACTAAGCCTATCTGTGCAGTTCCTAAAATCCAATTTTAGCAAGAACCACCCCCCCACACACACTTGGTATTTGGTCACCCTCAATATCTGATAGGTTCTTCATCTTTGCACCATCCCCCAGGTGATGTCTGATGTCTTACCCTTCATCAGCAAGAATCCTATTAGGTTAGCTTAACCAGAATTCCCCTACACCTTTATGTTTCCTCTTAGTAATTTTCCATCCACTGACCACTCCCCACCACCACCACCCTGCGCCTGGGCTATAAATTCCCTCTCATTCATGCTGTGTCTGACCCTCACTGAAAAATCCCATTGTAGCGGTCCCTATATCTATCTCATGTGCCTTACCATCTCTACCATGTCGTTGAATAATTTTTTAACATTCCACATTCTTACCAACACATGGTAGATTAATTTTTAATTTTAGCCATTCTAGCAGTGTGCAGTGGTATCTCATTGTGGTTTTGATTTGCATTTCCTTAATAACCAGTGATTTCCAGCTCTTTTTCATGTGCTTACTAACCACGTTATCCTCTTTTGCAAAGTGTTCAAGTCATTCATATGTTTTGACATAAATGTTACAATTAAAAATGTCCTAAAGTAATACATTCTGAACTAAAATCTCTATTAAATCTATTCATCCACACATTAAAAAATATCGAGAGGCTACTATGTGTCATGAATTTTTCTAGGTTCACAAATTCGCTGTGACTAAGAGATAAAATTTTGCTCTTGCTTGAAGAGTTCATATTCTGGGGTGGGATACGAGAGATAGAAAGCAAACCGAAAGCAAACAAGATGATTTTTGATGGTATGGAGATGCTCACTGCATATTAATGATAAAACGTTGAAAACAACCTATAACCCCAAGGTGACAGAGGTAGGGGAGTTAGGTAATTTATGCGATATGGGTTTGATGTACTATTACAATGTCATGAAATCGATAATTATAACACGAAAAAATACTTAGCCATATAATAAAAAGGTCAAATTTAAAATTATATGTGTACGTTTAGGTCTATGTAAAACACCCGTGCTTTGATGCATATGGATGAAGACTGGAAGGACCCAGAAGAAAAATATAACGCTACTGTGTGAATTCGAAGTGGTGGAATTACGGGGGTCTAAGGGCTCTTGGTTTCGTTTTGATTTTTGTTGTCTTACATGCCACCGCGTTCTTAACAGCAGAAACCGGCCATCTACAGCATTCTCATGGGACTTACCTTAAGTCTTTAGAATTCACAGAGACACGTGACAGGCTTAAAATAAAACATGGGTTACTTCGTGCGAAGTAAGGCAATAAAGTGAGGACTAAGAGTTTGACTTCGCAGAGCTTGGGGACTTCAAGGCGCGAAGAGACTGCTCCCGGGGAAGTCGGAGATAGACTCGCGTCGGCGGCCTACGACCAAAAGAGGCGACGCTGCAGCGCATGCCCAGCGCGGCGCGGAATAGTGACGCCTGCGCCGGGCGGGAACTGACGTCACTTTCGGCACCGTCGCTTCCGGTCCGTGTGGGGGAGGTTCTCGCGCAGGCCGGGGACTCAGGGCAGGTGTTGGCACGCGTGCGGTGAATTTTTTCGTGAGTCGGCCTCCCTTCCCGCTGGATCATGGCCACCGACTCGTGGGCCCTGGCAGTGGACGAGCAGGAAGCGGCTGTCAAGTCGGTCAGTGGCTTCAGCTCACGCGGGGCGAACGTAGCAGGGGCCCGAGCGGATCCTAATAGGAGCCTAGGGAGCTACCCGGGTTGGGCAGGCTTGTGGCCCACATCCCCGTAGAGTTTGCCGCGGGGAATCACGTAGCCCCGATTTGTGCCGGGGGCGAAAGAGACTAACGTCGGCCTTGTTCTTTTCATCTGGGCTAGTTAAAGACTTTTTTTTGCCCTGTAGCAAATTTGTTCCCACTTTGTGTGTTTTTTTCTGTTGCACCCCCTTCTCGAGGGGGGAGGGTTGTGGGGAAATTGAGATGGTGATTCTCTTGTCTGTTTTCTGAGTGATTTGTGCTAAACATTTTTAGGTTTGTGCTTAACATGGTTGGCAATTTGTAGATCTTTGAAGAATAAGAGATTCAGGTTTAGATTTAGTGTTTCAATCTACTGCAAATGTCGGCGGGAGGCCCTACAAATTGTTTCGTTATGTTTGAAGTGATGTTTAATTTCATATACTGGTTCTTTGATTAATGAAGATCCATTCAACTGGAAGGTAATTAGAGTGTAAACTGGTTTTCTGTTCTTATATCTTAGTTTAGGTTTGTTTAGTGATAATGCACTATTGATTTTAATAGTTTGTGTTAGTTTGATAGTCTGAAGTCTTATAACTTTTTAATGACTAAGTTACATTTCTTTTCCAGTCATCCTTGATTACTTTGGGAGGATTGTCAGTTTGTCAGCAAATGTTATGGGCTAAATCTAGTGGAGTATAGGAAGAATCTTTACAGTCTAGATGGGAAGGTGAGAATGTGGGAAGTGCTGTGAAAATGGTAAGAATAATGTGGTAAGTGATCTCTGGGGAGAGGACGTTTATGAGTAGGAAATAGGGAAATTCTTTGTGAAGTTTACATTTCAAATGGATGTTAGAGGATGAATCATTTAAGATAAAGGTGAATGGCATTTTAGGAGAAAATGAACAAAGGGGCTGGACTTGTCTAGAGAGCAAGAATCAACTCATTTTTGCTGCAGCCTACGTTTATAGGTTGTAATAGTAGCTGTACAGAAAATATCGTATAGAGGTACTTTGCAACGTTAATTGAAAACTTAGGAGAGACTTAACTTGGTCAATCTGGGGATTTTTCGGGAGGATATGGGACAAGATTAGATCTGAGAGCTGGCAAGATTTATCAAACTACAGAGAATATTAGAAGGAGTGATGTCCGAAGGAAAGGCAATCAGTGTGGCAGTTTGTCTAGCCCAGAGAGGGCGTATGTTGTTGGGTGGTGGAAGTGACAATGAAGAGACGGATTTAGGAGAATTATGGCAGTATAAAGAGTAGGATTTAAGAAAAAGGCAAAGGTTGCTGTTTGCAGTCGGGAGCCCACAGGTGGTATTAGTAAAATGCTAATAACGGGACTAGGGAAGTGGGAGGAAGGGCAGATTTGATATGGAGGATTGGCTCTTCTGATTTTGAGGTAAGGAGGACATCTTGGTAAGTACCTGTGTTGAGAATCCCCAAGAATAGTCCAAGTTCAGTGATTTCCTGGGAAAACTCACAGGACCTAGCATAAAATTGTACTCGCAGCTATATTTATTACAATGAAAAGATACAAAGCAACATTTGCAAAAGGAAAAGGCACATCTAGCAGAGTCCAGAGGAAACCAGCTTTCGAGAGTCCTCTCCTAGTGGACTTACATACTCAGCTTGATTAAGTCCTGCAGCAGCTAATTGTAACAGCACATGTGAAGTGTTGTCAGGGAAGCTCATTAGAGACTCAGTTCTCAGGGTTCTTATGGGGGGGGGGAGACAAAGTCACCCTCTGCCTAGCGTGTACCAAAATTCCAGGCTTGCAGAAGGAAAGCAGGTGTTTAACATAAGTCACATGTTTTTCGAACAGTTTAGGCATAGCAAACCCCCTCAGCAGTTCTAGGAATGGTGGGAACCCTTATGAAGTCCAAGTCCCCAGATGCAGGACAGCGGCCAACCTTGCAAGCTGGCTTTTCTAAGGATAGGAAACTGTTAGCTGTGTTAACTGTTTTATGCACAGCACCTATCTTGCATTTGGAAATGTGGCATTGGAGTTCAGGAGAAGAATCAGGGCAGGTAATAAAACTGGCTGTTACCCACAAAGAAATCAAAGAGTATTACAAAGGATAAGGTTCTGGCACAGTAGGATTTAAGATCCACTGTTTCGCACCAGATCTTTCCTAAAAGTTACTGAGACTTGGTTTCAAATCTTTTTAAGCCTATGACTCTAATCTAGCTATGATATTATGGATATTGTAAATATCCATACTTGGTATCTGCTTTTAATCACTCTGCTTCTCAGGAGGCTGGTATAAATAAATGTGTTAAGGCACTGCTTCCTAGGAGCATCCAGGTGGCTCAGTCGGTTGAGCGTGCGACTCTTAGTTTTGGCTCAGGTCATAATCTTGGGGTCATTCGATCTAGCCCTGAGTCGGGCTCCCTGCTCAGAGCAGAGTCAGCTTAGGATTCCCTCTCTTTCCCTCCCCCCTGCTCGCGCAAGCTCTCTCTCTCTCTCTCAAGTAATAAAATTTTTAAAAACAAAACATTGCTTCCTAATAGTTGGGGAAGACCACCCCCCCTTTTTTTTATTTTACCATGTAGACTTGTGTAACTTAGCTTAAAAATAATTTATGTTAGGTTATCATGTGACCGTGCTCTCAAGTGTACACGTAGTGAATGAAAATGACAGAGAAGATGACAGAGTACGCACAATGATAAAGATCTTATGGGACGCCTGGGTGGCTCAGCTGGCTAAGTGTCTGCCTTCGGCTCGGGTCATAATCCCAGTGTCCTGGGGTGGAGTCCTGCAGGGAGCCTGCTTCTCCCTCTGCTTGCCGCTCCCCCTGCTTGTGTGCACTCTCCGTCTCTCTCTCTGACAAATAAATAAAATCTTAAAAAAGATCTTAACTTACACACAGTGAGGATTTTTGTTTGGTTTAAGCTTATGTAGTCAAGGATGTACCTTGAGTCTTCCCTGCATATAAAAACGGGTTTGGAGGAAAAGGAGCGGTATGTCCAGCAGTTTAGTTTGGATGCATTTTTAGGAACCCTGATAAAAGATTCTGAGAGTTTGAATTACTAGAAAGGACCTGATGCCAGTTCACTTGTCACTTTTCATCTCTTCCAACACAAATGGCTTCCTTTGCTACCTCTTTCTGGCCATATCACCAGTTTAATTCCTTCCCTTTCCCTGATCAGCCAAAAACAAAAACCCAAAGGCAACCCTAAGAATTTTTTAGAGACATAATCTAACCCTTTTGCAATTAGAGTTGTCATAGAGGTAGATCTTGAAGCCTTGTTGAAGTGTCTTTGAGTGCCTGAGTTCACCCCTTCATGGATCAGGGACTCTGGGACTGACGGAAATTTAGCCACCCTTCAGAGCTACTCTGTTAATTTGGATAGAGGAAGGATGCTTTTATCATAACTGAAAACCTGTGTCCAGTGTCAAGGACACTGCCTTCTGTGAGAGGCATGATTAATAATCAGAAGGTTCCTCACTGAAGAAGAATACAGAATGAAGGAGAATGAGAGTTGATTGGCCTGCCTCTTTCCCATGGTGGAGTTAAGTCTCTCAAGACAGGAATACTCATCTGCCGGTAATTTTCCCCTTGAATGCAGCCAAATAAATGCTGACAAGTTCTTAGATCTTTCTAGCTTCTAAACACGTCATCTTTTGTTAGCACATGTATTTGTCAAATTATAATACAATAGATTTGGTTATGGTTTCATAACCATATTTTCATCAGGCAGGCTTTGAGACTAATCATCTTGGTTGGTTTGGGTACTCCAGACTGTCTCATGTGCATTTTCAGCCCATCCCAAGATTAGTTGGCTTCTGTGGATCCCTGTGTATTAGCCTAAAAATGAGGGTTCATCAGTGGATAAGTTCTGGTATAAAATACCTTCTCTGTTATGTGCCAACCTTCCCACTGGCCTTGGGAAAGGGTGTCCATCTCCAGTAGTGTGTTGATTTGATTTTTCTCTGGAAGACCTGGTCTTCAAAAGAGATGCGATGAATATCCCCACTGTGTGAGGGTGGACTTCTCCCAAAGACCAGGAGCAGGGTCAGTTGAGGGGTGGGGGAAGGGAGGAGGAAATATTTCTAAATACCCTCAGGAAACAATGGTGGTTATCATAAGGATAATGAATGCATCAATTGAAGGATCATTTGGGGGGCAGGGCTTGGGGTCTAGTGCTTGATTTGGGGTGCTTCTCAGAACCTGACAACATAGCTTTATAATACCCTTTCTGTATCACACCCTTACTCTTTTTTTTTCCTAAGATTTATTTATTATTTTTTTTTTTAAGATTTTTGTTTATTTGACAGAGAGAGACATAGCGAGAGAGGGAACACAAGCAAGGGGAGTGGGAGAGGGAGAAGCAGGCTCCCCAATGAGCAGGGATCCCGATGCGGGGCTCGATCCCAGGACCCTGGGATCATGACCTGAGCCGAAGGCAGACGCTTAACGACTGAGCCACCCAGGCTCTCCCTCACACCCTTACTCTTAACAATACCTTGAATATGGAAAAATAGTTCTCATGAGATTGGAGACTTCATTACAAATGTATAAAATTATTGCTCTGCTTGCACTTTCATTTGCAGCTTAGTAAGCAAGTTTGCATTGACCAGGACTAGTGGCCAAAATAAATAAATAAAAACCTTCTGTTCACGTTTCCAAAATATTCTAAATCAGGAGTATGAATTTGTCGATTTTTTCATCATAATAACTTTTTTACCTAACTCATAGTGGAGGTGGTTGATAAGGCAGGAAAGAAGGCTATAATTTATTTGCTAAGTGTTGCATTAATACAGTGTGGGTTTCAGGACTAAAAAGAAGGGAACAGTGAGTGTGTGTGCCATTGAAAGGCTATCATAGGTATTTAATGAAGGTAGATGTTCTAGAAAGAGCTTAAGTTGGAAGAAAAGTAGAGGTTTGAGATTGCTGTCAAACTTTTTTCCCATCTGCTCTGTTTAGTCCACCCCTGCCCCCCCCCTTTAAGGTTCTTGAAGATATGAAATGATGTCTTCACCCAAGCCTGTAGGAATTCTGCTTGAGCAGGACAGCTCCCTGAATATAGGTGCTGCTAGACTTTCACTAGGGAACTTCTCTTTGCTCAGGGGACTTCCTTTGATTGGGTCATCTGCTTAACTGTGTTTCCTTTTATTCCCATTCAGATGAGTAATTTGCAAATCAAGGAGGAAAAAGTCAAACCAGATACCAATGGTGAGTCACTTGTAACTACTAGCTGGATACAAGCTATGCATGTGCTCTTCTGCTTTGCCTTAGGAGCTCCCGTGTGAAAAGGCACTTTGATTTAGCATAATGTCTCAAATACAGCACTGTATTTGAGAGCCAGTAAATTCGGTTGCATTACTGAAAAGGACACATTAGTTTTCCAGATTTTATCTAGTCTCTGACTCCTGCCACTGTTCATTTGATAGTGTTTCTTTAAATTTTTTATTTAATTTTTTGAAAAGTTACTCTGGGTTCAAAACTCAAAGTATAAACAGGTGAAAGGCTTCCTTTTTGTCCCGGATTGTCATTTAGCCAGTTCTTACTCTCTATTAGTTTGCTAGGGCTGCCATGCCAGGTCACAGACTGAGTGGTTTAAACAGTCAAAGTTTATTGTCTTGTAGTTCTTGAGGCCAGAAGTCTGAGATCAAGCTGTCAGTAGGGTTGGTTCCTTCTGAAGGTTTCAGAACTTACGTTCAAGTCTTTAATCCATTTTGAGTTAATTTTTGTGTGTGGTTAAGATAGTGGTTCAGTTCTGTTCTTTTACATATAGCTGTCCATTTTTCCCAACACCATTTACTGAAGAGACTGCCCTTTCTCTGTTGTGTATTCTTGGCTCCTTTGTCATAAATTAGTTGACCATATATGCATGGGTTTATATCTGGGTTCTCTGCTCTGTTCCATTGGTCAATGTGTCTGTTGTTATGCAAGTACCATACTGTTTTAATTATATAGCTTTGTAATATAGTTTGAAATCAGGGAGCATGATGCCTCCAGCTTTGTTTTACTTTCTCAAGATTGCTTTGGTGGGTGGGGATTGCTTTGGTTTTTCAGGATTTTTGTGGTTCCATACAAATTTTTAAGTTGTTCTATTTCTGTGAAGAATGCCATTGGAACTTTGATAGGGCTTGCATTGATTCTGTGTATTGCTTTTGATATATAGACATTTTAACAGTATTCTTCCAATCCAGGAGTAAGGAAAATATTCCTATTTATTTGTTTCTTCAGTTTCTTTCATTAGTGTCTTACAGTGTTTAGTATAAAGGTCTTTCACCTCCTTGGTTAAATCAATTCCTAGGGGGCGCCTGGGTGGCTCAGTTGGTTGAGCGACTGCCTTCGGCTCAGGTCATGATCCCGGAGTCCTGGGATGGAGTCCCACATCGGGCTCCCGGCTCAGCGGGGAGCCTGCTTCTCCCTCTGACCCTCTCCCCTCTCATGCTGTTTCTCTCTCTCTCTCTCAAATAAATAAATAAAATCTTAAAAAAAAAATTAATTCCTAGGTATTTAATTATTTTTAACCCAGTTGTAAATGGAATTGTTTTCTTAATTTCTCTTTCCAATAGTTCGTTATTAGTGTATAGAAACACACCAGATTTTTGTGTTTTTGATTTTTGTATCCTGCAACTTTACTAAATTCATTGATTGGTTCTAACACTATTTTGATGGCATCTTTAGGCTTTTTATTTTATTTATTTATTTTTTTTAAAGATTTTATTTATTTATTTGAGACAGAGAGAATGAGAGAGACAGAGAGCACATGAGAGGGGGAAGGGTCAGAGGGAGAAGCAGGCTCCCTGCCGAGCAGGGAGCCCGATGCGGGACTCGATCCTGGGACTCCAGGATCATGACCTGAGCCGAAGGCAGTCGCTTAACCAACTGAGCCACCCAGGCGCCCTATTTATTTATTTTTAAAGATTTTATTTATTTATTTGACAGAGACAGAGTGAGAGAAGGAACACAGCAGGGGGAGTGAGAGAGGGGGAAGCAGGCGTCCCGCCGAGCAGGGAGCCCGATGCGGGGCTCGATGCGGGGCTCGATGTGGGGCTCAATCCCAGGACCCTGGGACCATGACCTGAGCCGAAGGCAGACGCTTAACGATTGAGCCACCCAGGTGCCCCTAGGCTTTTTATATATAATACCATGTCATCTGGAAATATTGACAGTTATACTTCTTCCTTTCCAGTTTGGATGCCTTTTGTATCCATTTACATTTAATATAAATGGTGGGTTAAAATTGATATGGTGGGTTTAGTTAAGCACTTTTACTATTTGATTTGTTTGTCTCTCATAGTTTCTCTACCTCTTTTCCTGCCTTTTGGGTTAATTGAATATCTTAGAATTCCACTTTAATTTATCTGTTGGCATTTTAGCTATACTTTTTGCATTATTTTATGAATGTTTTAAAGATTTCTCCATATAGGGGTGCCTGGGTGGCTCAGTTGGTTAAGCGTCTGCCTTCGGCTCAGGTCATGATCTCAGGGTCCTGGGATCGAGCCCCACATCGGGCTCCCTGCTCCTTAGAGAGCCTGCTTCTCCCTCTCCCTCTGCCTGCAGCTCCTCCTGCTTGTGCGCTCGCTCTCTGTCAAATAAATAAATAAAATCTTAAAAAAAAAAAAAAGATTTCTCTATATAAGTCTTGCATATTTTTTGTTAACTTCATTAATCTGGGTACAGGATTTCATCTTTTAGGTTGCTATTATAAATAGTATCTTTTCAGTTATATTTCTGTATTTGTGAAAGCTACTGATTTCTACTTATTTATTTTGTACCTAGCATTTTTATCTTTTGCTGAGATATGTTATTTTCTAGTCATTTTTAAGTTAATACTTAGTCCTGCAGGCTTATAATCCTGTAATCCACAAAAAGTGATCATTTTACCTCTTCCTTTTAATTTTTAATATTTTTATTTTCTTCTCATGTCTGATTGTGTTTGCTAAAATAATAGTATATTGGGCGCCTGGGTGGCTCAGTTGGTTAAGCGACTGCCTTCGGCTCAGGTCATGATCCTGGAGTCCCGGGATCGAGTCCCACATCGGGCTCCCTGCTTGGCGGGGAGCCTGCTTCTCCCTCTGACCCTCCCCCATCTCGTGCTCTCTCTCTCTGTCTCATTCTCTCTCTCAAGTAAATAAATAAAATCTTTAAAAAAATAAATAAATAAAATAAAATAAAAATAAAATAATAGTATATTTTCAAATAGGATAAGCAAGTTAGAGGTGACTTTTTCTGAGCCCTGTGAAGTTAGCCAACATATCTAGAAAGTTGAAATTTTCTTATGTGCTTTCTAGGAATAAAAACCCATTAAATATAAAGAAATGCCAAGTGCTTATATTTTCATCACTTACCTAAGATTTAGTATTTCTGTTGTCACACCTTTTGGGTGGGTTTGAAATTTGCCTTTCGTATGATGACACCTGTTTTCTTGTGTAGGTGTTATTAAAACCAATGCCACTGCAGAGAAAACAGAAGAAGAAGAGAAAGGTAATTACTTTTTAAAACTCTGTAGCAAGAAACAGCGTATGACCCAGGATTTGCCTTTCTGGAGCCCGAGGCACTAGATCGAAGAGATGAGGAGGAATCACAAAGGAGATTGAGAAATAGAAAGAGAACTAAAGGAGAGGGGTATCCAGAAACCAGAAGAAGGAAGTGTTTCAAAAGTAGGTAGTCAAATATAGGTAATAAATTGATTAAGAAGATATAAAAATGGACTGTTCACTTGATTTAGCAGTGTAGAAGCCATTGGTGTGCTCAACAAGGGCCTTTGAGGTCAAGTGCAGAGGCTAAATACAAGAACCTATTCAGTGTATATTCAGCAGAAGGGGAGGACAGGAAGTGGGGACAATGAGTGTAGACAGCCTTTTCAGGGACTGTCCTATAAAGGGGAATAGAGAAATGGGGCAGCAACTGGATGGGGGATAAAGGAGGAAGCGGGTTTATAACGAGATGTTAAAATGTGTGCACATGCGACGGGGGAGTGTTCCAGTGTAGGGGGAAACTGATAATGCAAGGAGTTAGTGTGGGGAGAAATATCCTTATAGGCAAGAGGGGCGGGGACCTGTTGTACCAATGCAGGGATTAGCCTTGAGCACAGGCTGTTCATCCCAGGTTACCGGAGGGAACGTAGAGAGTCTGCGCACAAATGCAGGTGGGTGTGTAGGTGTGTCACCGCAGTGTGTGGAGGTGCCTCTGATCACTTGTACTTCTCTGTGAAGGAAGATGCAGGTTCATCAGATCAGTGAGAATGTGGAGGGCTGAGAAGAGAGGTGGAGGTGGAGATCTGAGAAGAGTGAATGAGTGGAGAATAGAAACATGAAGACTTACAGGGCAGGGCAGCCCATTTGAGTCTAGTGGTCAAGAATCTGAAGTGAGACCTGTTGGTGTGATTGTTTTTCTCCAGCCATGCTCGGCTGCCCTGGTGCTGGTACAGAGCCAGGGAGAAAGAGATTTCACGAGGGTGGGTTTGCCAAATGAGTATGAAGACAACCTGCTGGTTTCTTCCTGACAGAGGACAGAGCTGCCCAGTCCTTACTCAACAAGCTGATCAGAAGCAACCTTGTGGATAACACAAACCAGGTGGAAGTCCTGCAGCGGGACCCAAACTCCCCGCTCTACTCAGTGAAGTCCTTTGAGGAGCTTCGGCTGTGAGTGTCTGTTCCCTGAACAGCTGTTCCTTGTTGGTCCCGCCTTTCTAAAACTTAGCATCTCAGAGCTCTTTTGGGAGTTTTACTTTCTGTATTTTTAAGAATTTTAATGTATTTGCTTCTTTGACTAGTTAATAATTCACATGATTCGAAAGTGAGAAAGTATGGAAAAGTTTACGGTGATGGTTTCCCTCCCACCCTTGTCTTTTGGCTACCCAGTTCTCCTCCTCTTGGGAGGGATTTTTAAATGCCACAGATTTATTCATCATAGCTGAAAGTCTTTTTTCTTTTATGCTCTTAGAACTTTCAATAAAATATTGGCTGACAGGTGATTTCTGGATGTCAGGAACATTTCTTATTAGGTAAGCCCTTTTGTTAGACTACAGGGTTTACGGTCTTGAGAACACTTTATCTGCTTTTACATAATCGATCAAAAGAGTCTGTGCAGGAGTCCCAGTACCTACAGCGGAAAGCAACCTTCAATATTCTGGAATTAAAAAAAAAAAAAAATTCAGAACCTGGAATTAAGCCACAAGGGAGCACATTTACGGCACTGTGCTAAGAATGACTTCTAACATCTCTTTATTTTAAAGGCAGAATTACGGAAGGTCATACCAAGTTTTTTGTTTCCCTCAGCATATTTAGTAAAGAAGTGTTTATGAATCCCTGGTTTATGTAAATGCTACTGTGCTGGGTGTCATGAGTAACATAAGACATAACTACTGTTCTTGCTGCCTGCCAGGACCGGAATCATAGAAAATAGCTGGTGAATAAGAAAGTGGTGGAATTAATAGATTCTTTGCCTTATCAGTAAAATCTTTAGTATGCTCACTGTGGGCAAATAGGCGCTACATTCTTGCTAACTTATTACCACTGCTTTAGAGTAAGAGACATTTAAAATATGAGAGCTAACTAAAACCAAATCAAGTCATTAATGAAGTGATAGCTAAGAACAAGTTTTTTAAAGCACGGCTTTTTTTTTTAATGTTCTCAGGAAATTATATTTTTCTATGTGTATTTCCTCTATCAGGGGCTTCATTCAGTGAATCTGTCATCTCTGCTTCTGTTTATAAACTATATCAGGACAGTGAGATGTGCTCTTTTGTTTCCTGAAGTGACAGTTTGCTTTTCCAAGTATTGATGGTTTTTAAACCCCTTTTCATTTAAAGGCCTTGAGCTCTCAGTCCAACCAGTGAGGAACTGTCCTCTCTGAAAAGTCAAGTTCTCTCTGATATAGTAGTCGTTGGCTAGAGGAAACAAAGAATGAAATCTAAGTTGCCTTGGTTTGTTTTGTACTTAAAATTTTTGAGTTAATCTGCAAAATAAGAGAAAAATAATGAACCACTGGAAGCTCTTGGATCATTTGGATCTTCATTCAGTTGTGACTTTGTTTCCTTAGCAATCAAATCAAAATCTGCTGAGCTTCATAGCCTTTTCTTCCAAACAGAAGACACCAAAGGTTATGCTTTCAGAGATCTTTGTATCTGAGAACCAACATATGCCAGAAGAATTTGCCACTTAGAGAGCCTGTTTACTCCAAGGAAGGTTCAGAGAACAGAAGTCTTGACTTGGTTTGACTCTTCTTTACAATCTGGTGGGATTTTTGTTGAACACCCTGTCAATGTGGAGGTAGCAGGGAGCTTATTGTAAATGCGATGGAAGAACAACTTTAGTTGATATTTGTTGTGCAGCTACTTACATAAGCTGGTGCTTTCCTGTTCTTGATTTTTGACTAGACATAATAAATAATATGAGCATTTGGAAAGTTCAGTATGGTATTTGAACACTCCTACCTATTTACTGTAAATCAGGTACTAGAAACTGGTTGAATCAATTTTCTTATTTCTTGATTGTCCTGAGTATTTGCACAGCTGGCTTTGGAAGGACCATGGAATACAAAATGACTGTGGTTCAATTTAACATCTACCCCAAGAAATTAAAACTGAATCTCGTTCCTTAAAGGGACTTCTATATCTCAGTGGTATAGTAAGCAGTATATTTTTAGATATGCCTTTTATAATTCATTTTATGCAAATTATAAAATTTATATGAATTAATACCATTCTTGCGATATCCAGGGAACATTTGTCCTTCAAGGCCAGTCATATTTGTGGGTCTGCTGAAAGCATGAATTTTTCCAGGAATGGAAACTAGTCTGTATTTTCGGAATTGCACAATAGTTGCAGATTAAGGGGCACCTGGGTGGCTCAGTCAGTTAAGCGTCTGCCATCGGCTCAGGTCATGATACCAGGGTTCTGGGATCGAGCCCCGCATCAGGCTCTCTGCTCAGTGGGGAGTCTGCTTCTCCCTCTCCTTCTGCTGCTCCCCCTGTTTATGCTGTCAAATATTAAATAAAATCTTTAAAAAAAAAAAAGTTGCAGATTAAGATTTAGTAGGGAAAGATGGTGGCTTGGTTTCATTTTAGATATTTTTTAAGGCATTAGAAAAATATGTCTGACAAAGATAGGAAGCTTTATACTGTGCTAGATTTAGGGAAAGATAAAATTCTAGGCTTTTAAAACAACTTGAACAACTAGGAATCCATCCTCTCTCTCCCTGGACTTCTAGGAAACCACAGCTTCTCCAGGGAGTCTATGCCATGGGCTTCAATCGACCATCCAAGATACAAGAGAACGCATTACCCATGATGCTTGCTGAGCCGTGAGTATGCAGACCTCAAGTGTAGTTCTTCAGGATTTGGTTTAATGTTTTACACCAATAACTGTTACTGTTCTTGAGAACAAGATGGGATGTTTGGGACAGCATGTTTCTTCAGGGAAACCACTTGAGCAAGTGCAGAGAGAGTCAGTTGGAATTTGGTACAGCATCTCCCTTTCCCACTTAACCATAAAAACTGATGGGGCACCTGGGTGGCTCAGTCAGTTGAGCGTCCAACTCTTGGTTTCAGCTCAGATTATGATCTCAGGTCATGATCTCAGGGTTGTGAGATCGAGCTCCACATAGGGCTCCACACTTAGCACGGAGTCTGCTTGAGATTCTCTCCCTTTTTTTTTTTTTTTTTGAGATTCTCTCCCTTTCCCTCTCCTTCCCCCTCTGCTCCACTCCCCACTCACACGCCCACTTGCATGCACATGCTCTCTTTCTCTCTCTCTCAAATAAATAAAATCTTTTTAAAAATTAAAAAAAAAATTTAGAAACCTGATAGAGAAGAGGGCACCTGGCTAGCTCAGTTGGTAGAGCATGTGACTGTTGATGCTGGGGTTGTGGGTTCAAGCTCCATATTGGGTGTAGAAATTGCTTTAAAAAATAAATAAAAATCTTTAAAACAGGGTTCATTTCTATTCTTCCTTGATCTAGCCCACAGAACCTGATTGCCCAGTCTCAGTCAGTTAAGCGTCTGCCTTCGGCTCAGGTTATGATCCCAGGGTCCTGGGATGGAGCCCTGCATCGGGCTCCTGCCTGCTTCTCCCTCTGCCCCAGATCATGTGTGTGCACTCTCTCTCCCTCTCTCTCTCTCAAATAAATAAAATCTTTTAAAAAAATCTTTAAAACAAAACTGATAGAGAAAGCTAATGTTGTTATTCTGTGCAATTTTGAAAATCAGGGTTTTTTTAAAAACTTTGAGAGTGCACATGAGTTTTACACCAGAGGAGAGAAACTCTAGCCGACTCCTAAACTGTAGATAATTGGCATCCTACTTTATGTAGTAACCTTTTCCATTCAACTCTTTTTCTTATTTAATGACAAAAATTGAGGTGCCTGGGTGGCTCAGTCGGTTAAGCGTCTGCCTTCAGCTCAGGTCATAATCCCGGGGTCCTAGGATCGAGCCCTGCATCGGGCTCCTTGCTCTGCGGGGAGGCCGCTTCTCCCTCTCCTCCCCACTTGTACTCTCTCACTGTCTCTCCTCTCTCGCTCAAAAAAATAAAACCTTAAAAAAAAATGACAAAAATTGTACCTATTTCCCTGACTGGGTTATGTGAAGTAAAATGTGAAAGTTCCCTCTAAAGCATCTGTTTGACTTGGTGTCTTGCATTTTCATAAAGAAGGGAAAGGGAACACACAGAGGGAGCCAAGTCTTGGAGACACATTATAGCTTCGCAGAAAATGTCTTCGGGGATTTGCTTTGGCACAGATTTAACTCTGCAGTGTTAATTTCCATGGGGCCCCTAGGGTACAAAATTAGGACACTCTACCTGTGCTGGAGTCTAGAGTGAAGATTTCTTGGTGTGAACCCATCTAAATCACTATGTCCCTTAATATTTAAGCAGTTTTTTGACAACATAAAAAAATTTATCATTGTGCTCAGTGCAGAAAACCTGGATTAAAGGGAGAAAGCTCCGTATGCCTACCACCCAGAAAGAACTTTTTGACACTGTATTGTTTATTAACCAATATTATTTTCATTTCTATTCTTCCTTGATCTAGCCCACAGAACCTGATTGCCCAGTCTCAGTCAGGTACTGGTAAAACAGCTGCCTTCGTCCTGGCCATGCTCAGCCGAGTGGAACCAGCAGAGAGATACCCCCAGGTGAGGGCTAGGGGATCCTGAGGGCCCTGGCTTTCCTGCCCTGGTAAAGGCAGTGCCATCTGGTGGGCGGTTAATGAGGGTGCCCCTAAAGGGGTCTGAATGTTTCCTGTGGCTCAGGCAGAGCACTGAGCACGAGGCCACAATCTGGGTAGAATTCATTCGGAAGCAGAGGTCTTAAACAGTGGCTTCCAAAGGCATCCACCCAGCCAGGGCTCGCTGCTAAAGGCAACCTGGTTGGAGAGGATGTGGCTCCCTGCACTTTTGAGTGGTGATTAGATCAGCATATTGTTGCTTTAGGGCCTGTTGTCTAGTAATAGACAGAGGCTCTCCTAAACTCAACCTTTATGATCTCCCTGTCAGTGTTTGTGCCTTTCCCCAACATACGAGCTGGCTCTTCAAACGGGAAAAGTGATTGAGCAGATGGGCAAATTTCATCCAGAACTAAAGCTTGCTTATGCTGTTCGAGGCAATAAATGTAAGTATAAAGGGGTGAGACCTAAGCAGTGAGCAGGATAGGGTGGTTGGGTGTTTGAATTTTGAAGGTGTGATGATATTAAACTTTCTGGTTCAGTTGACCTACTGCATTACTTTCAGCAAATCTGTTTTAAACTTGCTATTTAACAGTCGTTCGTACTCTTAAAAGAAGATTTTGAGTTGTAGAAATCTTTGTATGGGTCATGGATTTCTTAAAGTCTGGCATTCTTCACTGAGAAAACAGGATTTTGAATTCAGCATGCAGAGTTCTGGAAGCTGCTTATTCCTAACAAGGGATTAGTAGGTGTGAGGATGGTAGGTTGGAGTCATATCCCTTTGTTTAAAAACAAGCACAGCTTTAGTAAGAGTAAACTAGGAGCACATACAGATAACTTGGTGTTATCAAAACCAGAAATCCTTCCACCAGTTTTTTCTCCCTTGTGTTCTACAGAATGTAATGTAGAGAACATGGACTAAAGTGGAGAGGGGGGGCAGCTAGAAAACAGTTCATTAGAAAAGTTATCACAGTGTATAAAACTACAAGTCAGTAAGGAAAATTAAGCAGTCTAAATAGGAAAAGAGGCCCAGTTGAACAGACACTTCACAAAAGAAGGGATTCAGATGTCCAGTAAATATGAAGAGATGATAAATAAGCCTCATTTGTCATCAGAGAAATCTAAGTTAAAACCACTATATGCCTCTCAGGTGGACAGAAATGATGAAGTCTGATAATATTAAGTATTGATGGAGACATCCAAGGATGAATGCCCATACACTCCTGGTGGGGGGTATACACTGGTACAGTTACTTTCTGGAAGCAGTTTGGCATTCCTTAGAAAAAGTACAGACAGACCTTCCTTTGACCCAGCAGTTTATAATTGCCTGGGGCAGTGATTCTCAAACTTTTTGGTTTCTTATACTCTTAAACATTACTGAGAACTCCAAAGCATTTTTGTTTATACAGGTTTTATCTGTTGATATTTGCCATATTAGAAGCTAAAATTAAGAAATTTTTAAAGAGCTTACTTTTGAAGAATATGAAGACAATCTGGCCTTTCAAATAATTTTTTTTTAAAGATTTTATTTATTTGAGAGAGAGAGAGAAACAGCATGAGAGGGGAGAGGGTCAGAGGGAGAAGCAGGCTCCCCGCTGAGCCGGGAGCCCGATGTGGGACTTGATCCCAGGATTCCAGGATCATGACCTAAGCCGAAGGCAGTCGCTTAACCAACTGAGCCACCCAGGCACCCCTCAAATAATTTTAGATACCCTTTTTGGAGGCTACACCAAAACTTACCAAGTGGTAATTACTTAAGAGTTAGTTCCAGTCTGGGGCACCTGGGTGGCTCAGTTGGTTAAGCGACTGCCTTCGGCTCAGGTCACAATCCTGG
>NC_138384.1:11659305-11730406 GCF_054177405.1 Leptonychotes weddellii | reverse complement strand
AAAAAAAAAAAAAAGAATTTTAAGTAGGCTCCACTCCCATTGTGGAGCACCATGTGGGGCTTGAACTCACGACCCTGAAATCAAGACCTGAGCTGAAATCAAGAGTCAGCTGCTTAACTGACTGGTAGCCATCCAGGTGCCCCAAGATTTTATTTCCAAGTAATCTCTACACCCAATGTGGGGCTTAAACTCACAACTCTGAAATCAAGAGTCACATGCTCTCCTGACTGAGCCAGCCAGGTGCCCCCATGCTAAAGTATTTAGGAGTAAAGATCCACAGTGTCTGCAATTTACTTTCAAATGGTTCCCCAAAAACACACACACACATATAGAGCAAATTTGGCAAAATGTTAAATTTTCAAATCTAGGTGAAACGTTCATTTTTATTTCAACTACTGTATATGTTTTGAAATTTTTAAAATAGAAGTTGTTAGGTTAATGAATTAGGATCATATATTCATACTCACATTTATTGCCTCGGACAGCATAAGCTAGCTTCAGTTCAGGGTAAAATTTGCCCATCTGCTCAATCACTTTTCCTGTTTGAAGGGCGAGCTCATAAGTTGGGGAGAGGCACAGACACTGGCAGGGAGAGAGTGCAGAGTGAGATGTCAAGGGCAGTGGGGAATCACCATCAGGACTTACTCCTCCAGCTAAGGCTGAAGAAGAGCATGTAAATTAAAGTGCACGCCATTTGATTCTTTAAGCTGCAAAGTCATAAGTTAGAATTCGTAAGGGTTAGAACTCTGGCTGGGTAAATACACTTGAAAATAGCTATTGGCCACAGGAATATAAAAACCCACATGAGAGCAAGGATCTGAAATTCCAGGTGGAGATTAGCTTCCTTTTCACTTACTCAGAAAGTTCTCAGAACTTTCCAAAGGATGATAGTTGTAGATGGAAGAGGTTTTTTCTTTCTTTTTTTTTTTTTTTAAGATTTTATTTATTTATTTGACAGAGAGGGAACACAAGCAGGGGGAGTGGGAGAGGGAGAAGCAGGCTCTCCGCTGAGCAGGGAGCCCAACGCAGGGCTCGATCCCAGAACCCTGGGATCATGACCCAAGCTGAAGGCAGATGCTTAATGACTGAGCCACCCAGGCGCCCTAGAAGAGTTTTTCTGAAAGTAAAGGTGCCAAGCCTGTCAGCAGTATCTCAGAACTGGCAAACCATGGAAAGGGAATAGGATGCATGTTGCTACTGGAAGATCAACCATATTGTTTGTGCTAGACAAGGTGTTCTGGTTTATGTAAAAAGTAATATGCATCTTGGCTTTCAGTCCATCAAATGTAATTTCTAGCTACACATTAGCAGAAAATCCAAATTTACCAAGCCCTTACCTGGGGGTATCTGTTTGCAGGTTCTACTTGGCTGAGCATGGCCAACACAAAGGCAGCTGTTTTACCAGTGCCAGACTGAGACTGGGCAATTAAATTCTGTGGGCTGCACAAGAAAACAAACTGTTTAAGGGCTTAAATCTCAAGTATCCTTTTAGTTAATAACAATGAAGAATAAATTAGTTTACGGAAGGAGGCTTTGATTTCTGCAGTAGTTACACTTGCTTGCCCCACAAACACAAAGCACCACAGAGAGAAGACTGGTGGGATTTAAAGCACTCCATATCTTTTATTCTCGACACGGCAGCCAGTGATTCTTTTAAAATGTGAGTCAGCACATGTCACTGCTCTGCTCAAAAGCCTTCCAGTCACTCCCCATTTCATTCAGAGTAAAAGTAAAAATCCTGCGTTACAGGGTCCCACCTGATCTGGCTCCCTAGTAGTTCTCTGTTCTCAGCTCCTACCACCTGCTCCCTTACCCACCCCACCACAAAGGCCTTGGTGCTGCCCCAGAAGCATGCCAGCCATTCCCCATCCCAGGGTTTCTGTATTCTGCTGGGACAGCTGTCCCCAAATGACATGTCAACTCTCTCTCCTTCAAGGTTTTGCTCATACATCACCTACTTGATGAGATCCTACCCTAAGCACTTGATTAAAATTGCAACCTACTTTGCAATGCCTTAAAAAATGAGGTATTGGTGGATAGATATGTGATAAAGTACAGTAAAATGTTAGTGACAGCGTCTAGGTGATGGACATACGGGTGTTCACTATAAAATCCTTTCAACTTTAGGGCACCTGGATGGCTCAGTTAAGCATCCAACTCTTGATTTCGGCTCAGGTCATGAGATCTAGCCCTGTGTGTGGCTCTGTGCTGGGCATGGAGCCTGCTAAGATTCTCTTCCTCTCCCTCTGCCCCTCCCCACCCCACTTTAGTGTGCTCTCTCTCTACTCTCAAAAAAAAAAATCCTCTCAATTTTGTTTTTTGACAATTTTCATAATATAATGTTGGGGGAAAATTGCAGTCAGTTCCCTTGGTATTCCTGATCTCCCTTATTATGCTCTTTTTCTCATTAGTATTTATCACTTTTTTTTTTAAGATTTACTCATTTGACCCACAGAGAGAGAGCACAAGCAGGGGGAGTGGCAGGGAGGCAGAGAGAGAGGGAGAAACAGGCTCCCCACTGAGCAGGGAACCTGATGCGGGGCTTGATCCCAGGACCCTGGGATCATGACCCGAGCCAAAGGCAGATGCTTAACCCACTGAGCCACCCAGGCGCCCCAGTATTTATCACCTTCTTTAAAAACAGCTTTTAAGTGTACAATTCAGTGGCATTACTTACATTTACAACTTTCTAACACACTATATACTATATATATTTTTAATAAAAATACATTTAATAAATTTAATAAAAATAATCTATACTCCAGACTAAGCTCCTTATAGGCAGGAATTTTGGTCTGCTTTGTTTACTAATGTAACCAAATGCCTAGGATAGTATGTTACATACCTGCATTCAATACATATTTGTTAATGAAGAAAGGTACTAGATAATTCTCTCAGGTCTCTTCTAACATTGATGATTTAAAAATTGAACATACTTAGAGGTGCATAAATGGAATATTTATTTGTTTCACATTGGTCATTCGTATTTATAGATCTTAATGCTTTTCATAGATGCTCAAAGTGTCAAGCTAAAAAGAGACATTATTCATCATGAAAAAAGTCACTATTAAGACACAGAACAAAGAAAAAGAAAATACAGACCTAAAATGTCTATTTTTAGACTATATGAGAGGAGTTTCAGGATTTAGGATTATATGCAGTACAACTTTACATAATCATATATAATGTAGGGATCAGTTTTTATAACAAGTTCCGCATGCTCTTGAATGTTCTTGCTCAAAATGTCTGAAACTAGCAACATCAACATCACTTTAGAAGCTTCTTAGAAATAGTGAACCTCAGATGGACTGAAATGAGAATCTGGATTTTAATAAATTCCTAGGAGATTCATGTGCCTATGAAAGTATGAAAAGCACTGCACTACAAAACCACCTTAGTAATTACCCTGTTCTGGTTTCCCAGAATCCTACTTGGTTTTTGCTTACTGTATTTGACATAATACATTTTATATATCCATCTAATGAAAGCATGGTGTATATGAATGATGAATGTTTATTTACCAACATAGAAAGATAACCATCTAAGTTTTTAAAAAGCATTTAAGATTTCATATGGTTCCATTTTTTAAAAAAGGTATAAATATGTGAGTTTATGTAAAAAAAAGTCTAGAAGTCTCTAAATATTAGTATAGTGGGTGGGGGAAGATTACAATTTTTCTTATTTTTTATTTTCTAACTTTGCTAAAATAAGCATGTATTACCAGTATAGTTTTTTTAAAATAAATAAATTTTTAAAAATGGAAAACTAAAAATGGGATAGAGTTGTATCAGGATACATACGGCTCAGCAAGCATCAAAGGCAGTGCATTCTCTTGTATCTTGGATGGACGGTTGAAGCCCATGGCATAGACTCCCTGGAGAAGCTGTGGTTTCCTGGGAAAACAGAGATGAAAGTCACTGTCTCTTTGGTTGAGGAACGAAGCCAAATGTCTGAGGGACTTTTTCCTCTCTTTCTTACTCTTGTTACACACAGTTTACTTACAACGAATAATACTTGAATTGTGCACTTGGCACAATTCACATTACCTGGAAATTTTACTTAATAGCCCAAAGCAGCTAAATTCTTTGATTAAACTTGTATTAGCTAGCAGCAGCTCTTTCTGCCCATGGGTCCTGTGCTCCTGCTTTAATAAAATCACCTTTTTGCATTTAAAAAAAAAAAATTAAAAAAATAAACTTGTATTAGCTAAAAATGTTCTGTGATAAAATATACACACACATACACACAAACATAATAGGCCTAGGGTCTCTAACACAAAGGGGAGAGTCAGAAAGTAAACACTCACAGCCGAAGCTCCTCAAAGGACTTCACTGAGTAGAGTGGGGAATTTGGGTCCCGCTGCAGGACTTCCACCTGGTTTGTGTTATCCACAAGGTTGCTTCTGATCAGCTTGTTGAGTAAGGACTGGGCAGCTCTGTCCTCTGTCAGGAAAAAGACAGCAAAGAATTTCATTTTTGTAATTTTTTTTGAGAGCAAAGAATTTTAAAAGGCCATGAAATCCACCATGAGCTCATCTGAATTCACTTGTCATTGGCATTTTAAGCACTAACATGTATTCATGCTAGGACTTCTAATTCAAGACATATCATAATTTTGACTTATAAATAGAATTAAAATTGCTTTATTAAAGATTAAGATTTTGATACTGATATCATGCAGTTGGGCTTCATATTCCTCTCCAAGACTCTATTCCAAACCCTCCTTTCTGGAGGTTATCTACTCTTCCTATGTCAACCCAAGTACTTACTCCCCAGTTTGTGCTCAATGGAAAATTGAAAATTATTAGCTTGGCCCAATGAAAAAAAACCCAGAAATTAAAAAGTTTGTATCTTGATATCATATAAGCTGTATGTTGTTATCCACCTTTAATGTGTCCAAATAGCATTAACTTTAGTAGACAATGGGGATGCAACTTAAAATTTCTTTTATAATGCCCTGTAAAAGATCATCATTCAGGGCATATTTCCTGCAGCTGTTGAAGTCCATCAGTTGCTCAAAGTAAAATTTCTCTAAAATGTAAACATTAAGAATTCCTTCAGCAACAACTATGCTGAGTGTTTATTAGCACTATGACTCCCATTAAAGTCAAGCCAAGTTGGGTATAAAAATGAAGCCTTGTAACAATCTATTCTCTTAAGACTGTAGAACCTCATGGGTATAGCTCTAGGCTGTGTTACCTTTCTCTTCTTCATCTGCCTTCTCTGCATTAGCATTGGTCTTGACAACAGCACCTTTATCAGACACAAAGTGGCCGTCATTCAATATTACATCCCATACCCAACAGCTGAGACAATTCAAATTCTATGAGACACTAGAAATGTAAAGGCCTGGGGAGCAGAAAAATAAATGAGGAAACCAAGCCACAGATAAAAGCATTTTATTGTTCTTAAATAAACAAAGGTATGAAACAGTGTTGCTTATATTTCAGTTCTTCCCTATTCCGAGTCCTCTCATGGTACATCAAACACTAATGGGACTTTCCCTCATAGCATCGGTATTTCTGAATGTTACAGAAGATGATCACAGCAGGCAATGATCACAAACCACCTTGATGCTCAACGGAGGAGTATCTATGCAAACCATATTTCATCAGTATATGAACGCTGTAATGCCATTAAGATTCTATGTATATAAACTGTTGTTTAATAGAAATGTATATTCAAACAACATTGTAGGTATGAAAAAATTACAGAAAAAGATTGTAAATGAATTTGGAATGAGGTAAATGTTACTATCCACCCCCCATAATATTAGGTACATCAACAAAAATTTAATGGAAATCTTGGATTTTGGGTAGACATTTCAGAATGGCAATAGGTTAACTCTCAGGTTGCTCATACTTTGTTGTATGTTCTCATGGTCAGTATATAAGTCAATTAGGCATCCTCATGCTTATTTTAAGCACAATACAAAGCAAAACAATCCAGCTTAGTTCCCAAATCAAATGATTGCCAGTTTCTGCCAGCCCCCTGCTTGGTACATATATAATTTTTTTTTTCCAAATAGTTATTATGTCAAAGCAGAAATACTAAAGGAAATCACATTTGTTTTCAAACTAGCTTTTACTCACCATTGGCATCTGGTTTGATTTTCTCTTCCTTAAGATGCAAGTTGCTCAACTAAATGGAGAATATGGGGGGAGGGGGGAAAGTGTCAGGAAAATCACTTAAAAGATTTTGAATCAACAGAGCCTCCCCAGTGAAGCTGGGGAGAAATGAGCTACTCTCAAGATCTATTCATTAAGTTGTTCTGCTGGGCTCCTTTTGTCGACTAAATGAGTGAGAATAAACAAAATTTCCCATAAACATAGAAGTAGAAAAAGAACTGGTTATATAAATGACTCAAAATCCACACTCCCTAATTACAGTTCCTAGAGAAAATTATAATTTATGAGTTTGCTTAATGCCCTGATTACAAAGACTCTCTCAGTAGAATACCATTTGTCATTCTCTCATATTCCAAACAACAGGAAATTTTAAAAGATATTGGAAAATGCAGTCACACTTCAGACAAGAACATCAAGGTGGGAGGGCTGCAACAAAAAGCATCTGTGAACAGGAATCAGTTATGTTGCATGATAGGTTTGAGCTTCAGGACTGCAATATGCTGATATGCACCCTCATATTCAGGTTGCCTTGTTCTTTGCCTTGTGGTGGAAGTCTAATATTTGAAACTGAACAGTCTGGGGCATTGTGGCACACTGTGTAATCAAAATACCTAACAATCTGAAGTAGGAATACAAAGGAAGGGTCAGAGCAGAGAGACATTTCAGAGAAAGAATTATTAGGACTTTGATCAAACACCGTAAATTAGGCATATCCTGGCAGGACTTATCTCCTCTAGCAGAATGAAAATACCCTTTTATTTGTCAGTTTCACCTCATAAAAGCTGGGGGAGGGTGTAGAAAATACCTTAAAGACAGGAGTATTTTTGTTTAATTGATCTTTGGATCTAGCACAAAGCAGGTGCTCTAATCATAAAATATTAAGTGGGGCTTAGGACATCATCTAGTGAAGGGTAAGAATGAAAATGGCTATTTCTTAAAGCACCACCTACAGTGGTTCTTTATGTTTTGAGGTTCATTCTGCCTTTCCTCTAAGTCCAGGAAAGGGGAAAGGCAAAAGAGGTATGAAACAAACATCTCTTTTAATGGATGGTTAGTTGGGATGGAGGAACCACACTTCTATTGTTGGAAACTGAAAAGGGGGTTTCTGGTGTCTCTGCTTTGGTGTTAGGGGAAGGAGTAGGGGGGAACACACTGGAGAGACTGGCAAGAAAGGAAATGGCAAAAAAGGAAATCATCATAAAGCAGTAAAAATCCTTCATTAATTCCACATGATAGCAAACACACTAACAGACAATGAATATGAAGTGACCAGCGCAGTGCATGATACACAGCAGGTGTTCAGTATATTTGGTCTTCTCTAAAACACTTCTCCACATCCTACCAACAAACCCTGTTTAAAAACGTGTAGTATCCAGGTCTATTAAGAGGGGGAGAGAGAGAGATTGCGCAGCCGGGGGTAGAGAGAGAGAGAGACAAACATACAGACAGACTGCCTGACTTACTGGCAATATTTACAACAGTTAGGTTAATTGTACTCACTCCTAGGGTGATAATTGCTAGCTAAAACAAATGATAGGGCTGAGGTATAAGTGAGTTAGTGAAGTATAAATGAGTTACAAACATCTATTACTGTAAAACATTTTAATACCCAATGATAAAAAGGACAAACCATTCTTTTGTTGATATACTGTTCAAACTGAAGTTAACAGTAAAGTAACAGTTAAAGTAACTAAAATGCAATATGTAGTAAAGGTGGTAGTTAACAATGTAAGTGAAACCAATAGATGTTTTGATTACAACGTATCAGGATTCTGGAGAGGTTCCAGCGGAATCTAAAAACAAACTCGCCCCTCACTTGGCTCTGAGGACCTCCAAGCCTGTAAAGCAGAGACAGTGAAGTCTGTATTACCCAGTGCAATGTCCGTAAACTGAACACTGAAACTTATATTGAAAGTACAGTTTAGAGGGGCGCCTGGGTGGCTCAGTTGGTTAAGTGACTGCCTTCGGCTCAGGTCATGATCCTGGAGTCCTGGGATCGAGTCCCGCATCGGGCTCCCTGCTCGGCGGGGAGTCTGCTTCTCCCTCAGACCCTCCCCCCTCTCCTGCTCTCTCTCTCTCAAATAAATAAATAAATAAAATCTTAAAAAAAAAAAAAAAAGAAAGTACAGTTTAGATACCTTCCTTTGCTCTATTTACTTGGACCAAAGAGGAGAAACCAACTTCTCTTGTAACTTCATCAGAAACCATTCTGAAATTAACCAAAAGGCAACAAAGCAAAAAATCCACTTTTTAATAGCCATATTTTCAGTGCCTTTAATATTTTAGTTTTTAAGATATGTTAAAATAATTGAAAACTCTACAGTTACACACTGCATTTTATTCAAAAGCTACGTAAGAAAGGATTCTTGAGACATAAAGGATTTAAAGGTAAGTGAACTATACAGAGTAGGGATTATCTTTGGCAAAATGGTGAAGTAGAGGACATAGAGAAGGGTCATACTCATCAGTTTTCTTATCTGTTTGCCCTCCTCTAAAAAAAAATCTCCCAAAGGAACAGAGGGGAACAAAGAGAGGAGCCACAGGGGGAGGAGAAAATAAATATAAATAGAATCTAGTATTTTCTTATCTAAAATAAATTAGGAATGAAGCTTAATGAATATTTAAAATACAGTAACCTTGCACTATACACATCACTGTCACCTATGTCATGCAGTGTCCTCAGTGAGAGTTCCATAAGGCAGAGGGTAACAGAGGCGTCTTTACACATTTGCTCAGTTTTGGAATATTGTGATCTAATTTACTTGTGCGTGGTTAAGTAGATTCACAAATCTTACCCAGGTTCAACTATCTAATCCATAGAATATGGACAAGTAATTTAAAAGATTCCTGCAGGGACACCTGGGTGGCTCGGTTAAGCATCTGCCTTCAGCTCAGGTCATGATCCCAGAGTCCTGGGATCAAGCCCCACGTTGGGCTCCCTGCTTCTCCCTCTCTCCCCCTCTCTCAAATAAAATATTTTTTAAAACATTAAAAAAAAAGATTCCTGCAAAGGAACTGTGATTTATGCATAATAACAACAATTGCGGGCGCCTGGGCGGCTCAGAAGGTTAAGCGTCTGCCTTCGGCTCAGGTCATGATCTCAGGGTTCTGGGATCGAGCCCCACATCTGACTCCTGGCTCGGTGGGGAGCCTGCTTCTCCTTCTCCCTCTGCCTCTCCCCTGCTCATGCTCTCTCTCTCTATCTCTGCTCAAATGAATAAAATCTTTAAAAACAAAAAAACAATTGCTATTACTTATGTAGCACTTATAACAGGCATGTCCATAACTCAATGAGGTAGTATTATGATTATCTCCATTTGGAAACTGAGGCACAGAAAGATTAAGCGATTTGCCCAAAGTCATATAACTAGTAAACGATGGACCTAGAATACAAATTCTAGACTGGCTATAAAGGCTAAGGTTTTAACCTCTACAGAATGGTGCCTGTCATAGTTAATACTAATCTCATAGAAAATAATCATTTTAAGGATGATACAACGGTGCAGCCACTCTGGAAAAGTCTGACAGTTCCTCAAAAGTTAAACATAGAGTTATTATATAATCCAGAAATGCCACTTCTAGGTGTATACCCAAGAGATTTGAAATGTCCACACAAAAACTTGTACATGAATAATCACAGTAACATTATTCATAATAACCAAAAAGTAGAAACAATCCAAATGCTCATCAATGGACACTGATGAATGGATAAATATATATCTAGACAGTGGACTATTATTTGGCAATAAAAAGTAATGACACCTACTGCAACATGGACAAACTTTGAAAATATTATGCTAAGTGAAAGCAGCCAGACACAACAGACCACATATTGTATGATTCAACTTATATAAAATATCCAGAATAGGCAAATCTAAAGAGACAGAAAACAAATCAGCAGCTGCCGGAGAAGCGTGGGGAGAAGGGAGTGACTGCGAAAGTTTGAGGGAACTTTTGGAGGTGGTGGAAATGTTCTGTATCTTGATTGTGGTGGTGGTTACACAACTGAATGCCTTTGTCAAAATTCACTGAACAAGGGTGAGTTTTACTATATGTAACTTATACCTCAATAAACTTGACTTAAAAATTGGGCCAGTCCAAGAGATCCAACAGTCAACTACTAAGAATTCTTGAAAGAGGGCAAAGAAAAAACAAAGGTGGAGAAATGAACAACAAAATATTTCAAGAAAATTTCTCATAACTTAAGGACAAGAATTTTCCAGATTGAAAGGACCCACCCAGGGGCGCCTGGCTGGTTCAGTGAGAAAAGCATGAACTCTTGACTTTGGGGTTGTGTGTTCGAGCCCCACATTGGGTATAGAGATTACTTAAAAATAAATAAATAAATAAAGGATGATACAACCCACCCAGGGCCAGCAAAATGGATGAAAAAAGACCCATACCAAGATTCATTATCATGAATTTTCTGTATACTGGAAACAAATAGAAGATTCTTCAGGATTACAAAGAGAAAAACAGGTCACATCAGGAATCAGAATGGTCTCAGACATCTCAATAACCAATAAAGAAGTCTAAAAGACAATGAAACAATGCCTTTAAAATTTGGTAGGAAATTAATTTCCAACCTACAGCTCTATACCCAGCTATCCAAATGATAGGGCAAAATAAGGTATTTCCAGAAATGCAACAGTATCATAAAAAACAAAAAAAACTTGTGAGACACCTCTAGAAAACTGATGGGTGGTTTCACCAAATCAATAAAGATGGAGAGAGGGGATATAGAAAGGAGGGGATCCAACACAAGAGAAGAGTGAATCCCCAGAATGAAGGTGAAGGGAAATCTGCCTGTTCCCCTCCAGTCACCAAAATGAGTTCTGCTCTAAGCATAGGGAGAACTAGTCCAATATGAAGCAGGCTAAAAGACCTAGGGGAAATAGAATTAACAGAATACTTTTTTTTTAACTGAAGATTTTATTATTTATTTTAGAGAGAAAGCAAGCGGGGGGGGGGAGAGACTGAGGGGGAGAGAAAGAGAATCTTAAGCAGACTACATGCTGAGCGTGGATCCCCATGCGGGGATTGATCTCATCACCCCAAGATCATGACCTAAGCTGAAATCAAGAGTCAGACGTTTAACTGACTGAGCCACCCAGGCGCTCCAAATTAATACTTAATGTGTCTGAACATCCTGAGATAAACTAAACAATTAGCAAAGAGCTTGGGGTTGAGTTGGGATAAGTACCAAAAACATGAAGCAAAAATGCAAGGCAATTATAAATTCCAAGGAAAAACAAAGTTTTATAGGAAAGTAAAAGTATTCATAAGCTACTAATAATGTAAACATGAAATACTGATCTAACTAAAATTATAATGAAAAGGTAGGGAGTGGGAAGGTGTGCATCTGTGGTGGAAAAAGGATGGAGGAAAGAATCAAAATCAGAAAAAAAAAATCAAAATCAGTAAATACCTAAAACTGAAAATTCAAAAACTATCAAAACAAACATGCTATTTAGAGAACAAGGAGGTCAATGATGTAAATTAGCTTCAAAAGATCTATTAGTTGTCTCTGAGGAGGAAAAAATTGGTGGTGGTGGAACCAGTTTTTTTTTTTTTAATTTTTTATTTATTTGCGAGAGAGAGAATGAGAGACAGCATGAGAGGGAGGAGGGTCAGAGGGAGAAGCAGACTCCCCGCTGAGCAGGGAGCCCGATGTGGGACTCCATCCCGGGACTCCAGGATCATGACCCGAGCCGAAGGCAGTCGCTTAACCAACTGAGCCACCCAGGCGCCCAGTGGAACCAGTTTTTAAAACTATTTGACTCCGGGCGCCTGGGTGGCTCAGTCGTTAAACATCTGCCTTCAGCTCAGGTCATGATCCCAGGGCCCTGGGATGGAGTCCCGCATCGGGCTCCCTGCTCAGTGGGGAGCCTATTTCTTCCTCTCCCACTCCCCCTGCTTGTATTCCCTCTCTCGCTGTCTGTTTGTGTCAAATAAATAAAATATTTTTAAAAACTATTTGATTCTTTGAATTATGTGCATATATTATCAGTTATATAAAAAAAAAAGACAAAGTCCTTGTTCTCAAGAAATTCACAGAAATAAGTACTAACAGAAGTAGGTTCAAAGCACTATCAGAACTTAAGAGTGTTTAGGTGGAGGAATTAATTCTACATAGTCACGTTTAAGTCATATCTTGGTTAATGTGTGTGAGGCCCAGAATAAAGTTAAGGTGATCAGAAGAGGATTTACTTACTGACTACCAGGCCTACAGAGTCGATCATTCATCATCATTAAGCGAGCAAGGAAGTACACAAAGACGAGTAAGCCACGGTCCCACAGCCCAGGAAGCTCAGAATCCAGAGGTGGAGAATGACACAAAGGTGATTATAATCCAAGTGGGGAGAGTGCAACAATCTACAATCAGTCTCGATTCCCGGAAGACAGGCGGCTGGGCTCTTCATCCATGGGAGCACTCGCCTGCTCTTATGTAACCCAGGAGGCGGATGGATAAACAAAGCCAGTTCAGGGTCCAGGCTCCATCCTCACACGCACTCCATACCCGTCCTGACCAAAGTAGTGAGTGTCCTATCCAGGAGTGATCCCCGGCCAAAACTGACCCCCTGACCCTTTTACGGCTGAAGCCAACTCACCGACTCGGCCGCCGCCTCCTGTTCGTCCACCGCCAGAGCCCACGAGTCGGTGGCCATGGTCCCAGGCGCCGGTGAGACGCTGGTGCTGGCAGACTCCCGGGCTGGGGCGGCGCGATCGTGGGCTCCCTGGGGTCGCAGCAAACCCAGCTCCAGCCCCACCGAGGGAGAAGTCATTCGCTCAGGAGCTGGGGACCGGAAGCGGCGCGCCGTAGTGACGTCAGATCTGCGCCCGCCCAGTCGCCCCTCGCCCACTTCGAGCTGTAGTTTCCATCGCTTTTAGACCCACAACCCTGACCCCTGCTTAGCTCAGCCTTTCTTCTCTAACGTCCAGAAACTCTGACTGCCAACTGGCTCTCCAACCCACGAGCAAAACCACTTTCCCACCCAGCACGGCGGCATAGAAGCTCATATAGATTGAATATATCAAAACACAGAACCATTACAGATACGGTAGTCACCAAAATGCGTATTGAAACAATATCTTAAGGTTGGTCATTTTCAGTGTCCAGGGGTTGGCAGTCAGCCATGTCAAACACCATTTGGTTAAAAATTTATCCCGCAAACTATGTGGCAACACCACTTACAGGAATGTCACCTTCAAAAATACTCAAGGAAGGTGCTAGGGAAATGTGTTCCAGCTAGAGGATCGGACACAAGAAAAAGCAAGGAGGTTTGTGTCTGAAGGACATTCTTGTGGGGATTGACAAGAGCCAGGGATGAAGAGATTGGTAGGAGATAGAGGCAAAGGGCCATGCAAAGCAGCTTAATGAGCAAATGAGTTCATTCCAGGGAACTCTTCCCCATCTGGCGTGACTTTTGGAGTTAGCTGTGCCTGGGTTGGAATCCCAGCGCTCCCATGTAAAAGTTGCGTGATTGGGAGAATTTTTTAAAAGGAAAAAAAAATCTTGGGCTTTAAAAGAGGTAAAATAAGGATTAAGTGTGACACTCCCTTTCCCTTAACTGGAAACAAACAAGGTTCTCTCCCCTTGTTACTTCACTATAAAGAAGCTGGGCATTTTCCTGCAAGCTGAGAAAATGAATCCCCACTTACCTCTCTTTGCCATTATTCTACTTCAGTAAATTAATTTCAAGCAGTAGTGGGCTCTATGTGGGATTTTACCTGTAGAGTATGAGTAAGAATGTTCAGGAAAGGGTAAAACACTTCCAGGCAATACTCTATTTGCCATGATTCTTTTTCTCCTGTACCCGTGAGGGGGTTCATTTGGTGAAGATTTTTTGGAACCTACAGGGGAGGATGTTCACAAAGAAAAAGGCAAACACACAGCCAGAGAAGCCATGACCTACATCTCATCATATCAGAAGCAATCCTAGGAATATTTTGCCAGCAAAATTATATTTATCACAGGGCTAATGGAGGTTATGGATTTTTTTTTTAAGTTTAATGAGGTTAAAAAAGAAATCATCCAAGGTGCAGGACTGTATATAATAGGATCCACTTGTGAAAAAGAAAACCCTCATGTGCTTGTAGATACTATAGAAAATGTATGAGATACACGCAAATCTGCTAACAGTAACTGCTTTTAGTGAGGCGCTCTAGAAATCTGGGGAGGGAGAAGACTTCCTTTTCGTTGTGTACACTTCATCCTCTGAAATTTATTTTCCACGGGCATATTTTCCTTTTAAAATTGTATTTCAGACAAACAAGAAAGGGGATAATATAATAAACATCTAGGTTCCCATGTTAGGGCTTAAGAAAGAAAACAATTAAGATTTGATTGAAGCCCCCAAGAGACAGCAGCTCTCCTGAATTATGGTGCTTATCCTTCCCATAAATGCTTTTTACCATGTGTTGCTTTCCCTATTTAAAAAAGAAAAAAGGGGTGCCTGGGTGGCTCAGTTGCTAAGCGTCTGCCTTTGGCTAAGGTCATGATCCCAGGGTCCTGGGATCAAGCCCCACATCAGGCTCCCTGCTCTCTGGGAGGCCTGCTTCTCCCTCTCCCACTCCCCCTCTTTGTGTTCCCTCTCTGTGTCTTTCTCTGTCAAATAAATAAATAAAATCTTGGGCGCCTGGGTGGCTCAGTCGTTAAGCGTCTGCCTTCAGCTCAGGTCATGATTCCAGGGTCCTGGGATCGAGTCCCACATCGGGCTCCCTGCTCAGCAGGAAGCCAGCTTCTCCCTCTCCCACTCCCCCTGCTTGTGTTCCTGCTCTCGCTATCTCTCTCTCTGTCAAATAAATAAATAAAATCTTTAAAAATAAATAAATAAATAAAATCTTTAAAAAAATTAAAAAGAAAACAACCCAAAACTTAATAAGCATCAGGATGCTAGGGTCTCCTGTCTCCACCCCCAGATACCAGCACAAGGCGAGACACCTGCTAAGAAGAAATCCGACTTCCAAAGCAGAGCGTGGAGAGAGGAATCAAGGTTATAAGAGTAGCTGGATTAGAATGCAGCCTCCTGCATTTACTCCCACATGACCTTGGCAGCCTCCGTATTCTCTGAAGTCATGGTTAAGTACCCACTGCATCATTCAATGATTCAACAGTCAAAAGGTTATGTGATATAGCGACTGGCCTATGGCGAAGGCTTGATAAATATTAGCTATTATTACTATTCCTGGCTCTCCCTTCCAGGGGTAGGGGTGAGGAAGACGCCTAAATGTGGAAAAAGAGGTCTTGTTTCTAACCTCAGAGATACTCACATCGCCCACAGGCAAGGCAAGTGGAAAGCGCCCCAGGGCGCGGCCTCGGATGCGGCCAGCAGCCCCAGCCATCACCCCTCAGCATGGCGGTTACCTCCGCCAACTGCCCACTGCCCCAACCTCATTGGCTGAGGCCTGGAAGCTGGTCCGGCGAGCCAATCAGCGGAGGGGACGGCACAGCGGAGGGGACGGCACAGCCTCGGGCAAGCGTACCCAGGTACCTGGGGGCGAAAGGCTGAGTCTAGGCTCCAGCAAGGTGTCCCTTGTGCATTGAACTTTGTCATTTTTTTGCTGAATATCCAGCTCCTTTGCTAGACTGGAAACTTTATGAGGGTAGGGCAGTGTCTGCATTCCTTAATGGTGACCTTCAGGGACTAATGCATAATTGACACCCATTTGGTGAATGACTAGATGAGGAATACACATCCCCTAAGTAGGTCAAACTTTTAAGTCTTTATCTCTGAACAAATAGGTGAAGAAGCTCATTCCTAGTTTATGCCCTTGCTACTCCAAGTGTGATCCTCCTCCAGCAGCAGCTGCAGCACAGATATCAGTACCTATGGGAGCCCATTAGAACGCAGAATCTCAGGCCTCACTCCTAGACCTACTAAATCAGGATCTGCATTTTAAGATATCAGGTGATTTCTTAACAACTTATGGTCTGAAGAGTATTCAGTCACTCCCATTTGACCTGATAGCAAATAAATGAACGATCTAAGTCCATTTTATAGATGATAAAAATATTTTGAGTGCCATGGGAGAATTAGAATCTAGGACTACATATTTCCAAAACTAAGTATTTAAGTTGTACTGTCTTGAGCTCTATTAGCTTCCTAATCTCCCAAGAGGTTCAGCGAATGTTTTACTTCAGAGTGAGCCATGTATAGAGCATGGGACTCTTAATCTCAGGGTAGCTGAGTTCAAGCCCTACATTGGGTGTAGAACTTATTTAAAAAAAAAACAACAACAACATGGGGCGCCTGGGTGGCTCAGTTGGTTAAGCGACTGCCATCGGCTCAGGTCATGATCCTGGAGTCCCGGGATGGAGTCCCGGGATAGAATCCCGCATGGGGCTCCCTGCTCAGCAGGGAGTCTGCTTCTCCCTCTGACCCTCCCCCGTCTCACGCTCTCTCTCTCTCATTCTCTCTCAAATAAATAAACAAATAAAATCGAAAAAAACCCAACAACTATGGGCTTTGTAGTTAAACAGGAGTGGGTTTGGATCATAGCTCTGCAACTTTTCCGTGTGAACTTGGGTGAGGCAGTTACCTCATCTGTAAGAAGAGATGCCATTGGCCTGCCTCATATGCAGTTTAAAAATTAAATGAAATAATCTATGAGAAATGCAATGCCTCGCATATAAATACTTATTATTTTTCAAAGGCAAATCGAGGACCAGATGCCAACTCAATTGTCCCTCGTCGAGTAAGTCATTTCTTCCACACCAAATCCAAAATCTGACAAAGACAAGCGTAACCATGGGCACGAGAAATCAGAATCCCTTAAGTCTGCACACCATTTTGCAACTAAAATGAACAGAACTGTATACCAAGAGTGTGACCTCTACCAAACACACGTCGCCGGTTACCTTTATTAACCAGGTCAACTATTAGGACTTTGCAAACCAAAATGCCGACCTCCAGAAGCCCACATCCTACCCGGTCACGTAACGTATCCCGGCCCTTCTTTTCCCGTCCATTGCATCAGCCGACTTAGAGCCGCCTTCCCGGAAAACAACTAGTAAGCTGATTCGTGCTCGAGTTGATTGGCATGCTGGCTGACCAATAAGTGTCTCGTAAAGGTAAATCTAGGCGGGGCACTTTCCATCGGGGCGCTCTGATTGGGCAGCGCTGTGCGGGTTGCGGTCTGTAGAGACTCCTGGCGGGTGCCGCTGCGCGTCTGCGGGAACAGGTAACCTCTGGCTCAGGGTGGTGGGCTATGAGGGAAGAGTTAGGGACGGCGACCCTCGGGAGAAGCAGATGGGCCTCGGAGAGTTTTGCGGCGCCACTAGAGCTTCTGGGTCGGGGGCCTGAAAGCGCAGCCGCCCCAGCGGGTCCCTGGGGCCAGGCTCCACGAGGCCTCTGGAACCGGGGCCTGGACTGGACTCGGGGCCGGGACAGCCGCCTGGCTACAGCGCAGCGGGAGAGAGGCATATTGTAGCCCCCTAAGGCGCTGGTGGCGGAGTGGCCGCGGGTGGCCTTGCCGAGGACCAAGACCTTGGGAGGATCACGGTTGCCATTGACTACCCGCCCAAAGCTGAGGTTTTAATCCCCCAGGGGCGGGCGAGGAGGTTGTGGGGGTTGGGGCGCGAGGGTGGTCTAGATGGGTGTAATTCCCCTATGAGCCATTTCCTGAAGTCTTAAAACTAGCTGGTACTGGTTCAGGTTCATCTGGAAGCACTTCCTATGCCCCGTCATGTTCTGCTATTACTTTTAAAGAGAGTCTGCATTTCCCGGTGTGCTTTAAGTTCGCTAACAGTTTGCTATTAAAGGACCATACTAATCCTGAAATACTTATTTAGCAATCGTTGTACTAGATGTTGAAGCTGTTCCCCTATGGTGAGCAAAAGCCAGTCATGATTCTCACGGGGGTGGAACTTACAGCCTGATGGGGGAGATGGACATGGAGCAAGCAGTCCAATGGGTGTGGAAGTTACAAAGGAAGACACTTGGAGCTATGAGGAAAAAAAAAGATAGGGAGAATCTGGGATCAAGAAGGAGAAGGCTTCCTTAAATCAGTGTCTTCGGAATTGATATATCAAAATTGAGGAATTAACTAGGAAATGGGCAAGAGTGGGGTAGGGCAGACAGCTTACTTGGCAAATGAAGAGCACATTGAAAGGTTCTACCACTGGAGCCTTAAACCCAAAGGCTGGTGTGATTCAGCCTCTGCTGGGAAGTAGAATCTCCATCCTGTCTGCCACCTTCCAGTGGATATACAATATATACAGCGTTCCAGTATATATTGAATAAATGAATTTGTGATGGTGACATGGCTTTTAAGAGTCCCTGCCTCTGTAGGGCTTATAGTGAATATATTGGATCCTTACATCATTTTGCAGTTCTTTCTATATGACTGTCTCCCCGTTGAGGGCATAGACTCATTCATCTTGGTTCCTGGCACAGTATGCATTTATATATGTTGAATGAGTAAGCAAAATGGGAGATTTACGAGTCTTTTGGAATACAGCTTATTTACCTCAGCCTGTTTAGAGGAGGAGCAGGGAACATTTTGAAACTGCTCAGATGTTGCTCAGTCAGAACTGGCACTGTACATTCATTTTTGCCACCATTAAGATTCATTGAGAGTCATGATGAGGAGGGATGTGGTGTGGCAAAGTTTCTAAAAACCCTAGCCTTGACTCCTTTGCAAGGACATCAAAGTCCTTATCTGTGGGAGTTTTGGTCTGCTCTTGGGCTCTTTCAGCCAGTGTTTCACCATCTTTTTGGCCAAAGGGCTTTGGTTTGAGTAATGAGTTGATTGAATTGTGAATTAATCATTTGAAATTGTGATTAACCATAAATCACTGTGTACATCTTCATCTTCCTTAGAAGGGAAAAAACAACTTTGCACTAAGTGACTTGAAGTAATAGCATCCATGTTCCTTTAGTGCTTTCCATTTTACAAGTTGCTTCCAAATAACTGATGGGTTTTGAGTCTCAAGACAGCCGGGTGGAGTAGGCAGAGTTAGATACTACTTTTTTACAAAAGAAACAGGGCTCAGTGGGTTAAGCGTCTGCCTTCCGCTCAGATCATGATCTCAGAGTTCTGGGATCGAAGCCCCACATCAGGCTCCCTGCTCAGCAGGGAGTTTGCTTCTCCCTCTGCCCCTCCCCCACACTTGTGCCCCTGTGTTCGTTCTCTCTCTCTCTCAAAAAATAAATCTTTAAAAAAAAACCCGAAAAACAAAAAAAGGAAACAAATTTGGGACAAAGTGACTTTTTTATGGTTAGAGTTGGGTCTTGAACTCTAGAGACTAATGTCAGCCAGAGGGTTCCCATTTTCCCAGTGCTGATGGCTCTATGGCACCATGCCAGTGGCTGGCACCTGCCCACCAAGGGCTGTCACTTTTCTCCAACCTGCCTCTCAGGGAAATCGTAATGGATGTGAAAGGGCTTTGAAATTGTCAAGTTGTTTCATTTCCTAAATTTCTCTCTCTTCTGAACCCCTTTCTCTTTGGCTCTGAGCTGACCTCCTCAGGGTGGCTGCAACATCCTCACCTCGTAGTAACCTAATAGCTGGGAAGGTAGCAGTCAGCCTGCCAGTTGTTCTGGGGGTGCTCAGGCTAGGTGGAGGCAGTATAGTCCTACTTGCAGGCAGTCCCTTGTATAACTAGGCCCATCCCCAGGTCCACTGCTGTTGACAGCAGCCTCCCCAAGATGGTCAGGCCAAACCTAGAGACCCTGGCTTTAGGGATAATGGGACTTTGCAAGATTCTAGGCATGTAGATGAACACAGAGCTGGAGGGGGCCTTAGAGTTCATCTCGTATGGACCCCTCCATTTGTTGGTGAGGTGAAGTGACCCCATAAGGGTTTACAGCTAGGACTGGAACCCAGGTCTCCTGAGCATCCCCCCAGCCCTAGTAGGCTTCTCTGCTGGATTGTAAACCATGAGGTTTTTATTCCCATTTCCTAATTCCTGGCCTAGGCCTTGGCACAGAGGATGCAGTGTACATCTTCATATTTTGGAATAAATGAAGACATGAAGAAAACACTCCTGCTCTACTTGATGTGTTGGTGTATTGAACCTATTGAGGTTGGCATGGGAAGGAAGAACACGTGGAGCTCTTGTATGCTGGTGCAGCAAGTTTTGCTTCGATAATGATTTTAGCCTTGGATGTTACAACATAGAGGTTTTAGGATCAAACAGCTTACCAGTGTCCTGCTTTGACTTGGCCTGAGAAGCCAGGAGTCTTGTGTAATGCCTACATATCTCTTAGTTTCAGTTCCCCCTAATTTTCCTTCATTTTTTCTGTGGTTAGTTCAATAGGGTTATTTTCAAGATGGACTCGACCCTAACAGCAAGTGAAATCCGGCAGCGATTTATAGATTTCTTCAAGAGAAATGAGCATACCTACGTTCACTCATCTGCCACCATCCCATTGGATGATCCCACTTTGCTCTTTGCCAACGCGGGCATGAACCAGGTAAGGGTTTTTTCCTTTTTCTTTCCTTTTTTTTTAAGATTTTATTTATTTATTTCACAGAGAGAGACACAGGGAGAGAGGGAACACAAGCAAGGGGAGTGGGAGAGAGAGAAGCAGGCTTCCTGCAGAGCAGGGAGCCCGATGCGGGGTTCGATCCCAGGACCCTGGGATCATGACCTGAGCCAAAGGCAGACGCTCAACGACTGAACCACCCAGGCGCCCCTTCTTTTTTTTAACTTTTTTTTTTTTTTTAAGTAAGTTCTATGCCCAGCGTGGGGCTTGAACTTATGACCCTGAGGTTCAAGAGTTACATGTCCTACTGACTCAGCCAGCCAGGTGCCCCTAGTCTGTATGAAGTTTTGCCTTTATTATTCTAAGGAAAAAGCTGTGTTTTTTTAGAGTCATTGGCTAGGTTAATCTTGCTGAGCCTTGAAGAGACCTATTGACCCAGCTACCGTGATTCTCCTTCAAGTCTTCATTTTCGTTGTTTTTTTCTAGATCTTTTTCTTTTCTTTTCTTTTTTTTTTTTAAAGATTTTATTTATTTATTTGAGAGAGAGAGAGCACAAGCAGGGGGAGCAGGAGAGGGAGAAGCAGGCTCTTCACTGAGCAGGGAGCCCAACGGGGGGCTCCATCCCAGGATTCTGATAATCATGATCTTAGCCAAAGGCAGATGCTTAATGGACTGAACCACCCAGGCACCCCCCCCCCTTGTTTTTTTCTTTATAAAATAAGTGAGTACTTCAAGATTCTTTTCAAAGCTTTGCTTTCATTCCCATTCTGAGCCATGCACCTTTTTTGATTTTTTTTAACTTTTCTATTATTTTTATTTTTTTAATTGTAAAGATTTATTTATTTAGAGAGAGAATGTGTGCGTGTGTGGGGGTGGGTGGGAGAGGTAGTGGGAGAGGAAGGGAGAATCTCAAGTAGACTCTCCGCTGAGCTTGGAACCCCACATGGGGCTTGATCCCAGGACCCTGAGATCATGACTTCAGCCAAAATCTAAGAGTCAGATGCCTAACAGACTGAGCCCCCCAGGTGCCCATATTGATTTTTTTTTTTTAACTCTTTCTTGAAGCTTCTGCCACCAATGCCAATTTGGATCCACTACTGATGAAACTTTATTAGTAGGATTTATGTTTGGGGCAGTTGAGCTATAAAAGATAATTTGAAAGTTTGGTTGTGATATTGAACACTGTTTATCAGGCTGATTGTGGACTGGAAGTGAATTCAGGTTACATAGTGTCTTCAGGGCTTTCCTTTGGTGGTTTTCTTGGAACGCTCTTTAGCCCAGTGGACCGACTGGCCCTTAGAATGTGTCTCACTCTGCACTAAGTGATAAGTTGACATTTTCTTTTCTTTCCTGGCATAGAAAATTAGAAGCAGTGGGAACATTTTCTTTCTTTCTTTCTTTTTTTTTTTTTAAGACTTTTAATTTATTCGGGGCGCCTGGGTGGCTCAGTTGGTTAAGCGACTGCCTTCGGCTCAGGTCATGACCCTGGAGTCCCGGGATCGAGTCCCACATCAGGCTCCCTGCTCAGCAGGGAGTCTGCTTCTCCCTCTGACCCTCCTCCCTCTCATGCTCTCTGTCTCTCATTCTCTCTCTCGCAAATAAATAAAATCTTAAAAAAAAAAAAAAAAAGACTTTTAATTTATTCATTAGAGAGAGAGAGAGCCAGCGAGAACTTGAGTACAGGGGAGGGTCAGAAGCAGACTCTCTGCTGAGCAGGGATCCCAGGACCCTGGGATCATGACCCGAGCCAAAGGCAGACACTTAACCAACTGAGCCACCCAGGCGCCCCAGTGGGAACATTTTCTGTCTTGTATAACATTAACTTACAATTATACACACGTTTTCAATTATGTGTGTGAGTCGAGTCCTTTGTCTACACCTGGAATAGGGGACCCTAATTTTATGTGGACTTGCAAGGGGGTGGGTTTTTGGAACACTGGGAAGGTTCTGTTCTACTCTGGCATTCCTAGGCATGAGTTTTGTCTTCTCCCACATGTGCCGACTGTACTTGTTAGAGGAACCATGGGAGTCCGGTGTTCTAACATTCTCTGAGTAACAGTAATTATTAGACTGTTGTGTGTCACACTTACTATGTGCCAGGCACTGTTCTCCGTCTTTTACATAAGCTGACTCATTTAATCCTCACTCTGTTTTGATGCACTGACAGCTCAAGTAAATTGCCCAAGCTGACATAGCTGGTGAATGCTGGAGTGTAGATTGGAACCCAGTAGTTGTTTGCTTAACTTTTGTGCTATAGCACCTCTTAATCAGAAATACCTTGATGGGTTTTTGCTCCTTTAAAAAAAAAAAAAAAAGTTTAAAATAGTATTTATTAGGCATCTGCCCTTTTTCAGGTACTATGCTAGGTACTGGATATACAAAGATAAGTAATAAAGTTTTTGCTTTTAAGGAGTTCATGGTCTAGTTTAGAACTGTCAAATGGAACTTCCACAATAATGGTAATGTTCTATAGCCGGGTGCCCAATATGGCAGCCACCAGCCATGCGTGATGGTTTTTTTTTTTTTTTAGGTTTTAAAATTATTTATTTATTTATTTAAGTAATCTCTACACCCGGCATGGGACTCGAACTTACAACCCTGAGATCGGAAGTTGCATGCTCCACTGACTGAGCCAGCCAGGCACCCCATGCATGGTTATTGAGCTAATGTGACTGAGGAACAGAATTTTTTGTTTTTAAAAAAATTTTAGTTAATTACTAATAATTTCATTTTAATTAATTGTAGAAGTCATAGGTGACTAGTGGTTACCAAACTGGTCAGGTCTAGTGGGAAAATAAAGCAAAGTTACATAACAATGATACATCAAAGTATAACTTGATAAATCCTCAGAGCAAAATAATACCTTCTCTCTACACATCAGCCGTTCATCAAGTTGTGCTGATTTTTTTTTTTTTTTAAAGATTTTATTTATCTATTTGACAGAGAGAGACACTGCGAGAGAGGGAACACAAGCAAGGGGAGTGGGAGAGGGAGAAGCAACTCCTGGCTGAGCAGGGAGCCCGATGCGGGGCTCGATCCCAGGACCCTGGGATTATGACCTGAGCTGAAGGCAGATGCTTAATGACTGAGCCACCCAGGCGCCCCAAGTTGTGCTGATTTTACTCCCTTAATAGATCTCAATTTTTTTTCTTCCTTATCACCATTAAGCCCGCACATCACTTTTTAAAATTTATTTATTTTCTTTTTAAGTAAGTCCTGTGCCCATCGTGGGGCTTGAACTCATGACCCTGAGATCAAGAGTTGCTTGCCCTACCGACTGAGCCATCCAGGCGCCCCCAACACATCACTTTTAGAAAAAGTTCTTCGAGAAAGATGTTATAAGCCCTGACCACCAGAGACTCCTGAGGAAGCTTGGATTTCACCACATCAACCTCTGACTGTTACCACAGATCCAGCAGGTGTTTCCCTGGTACAGGTGGTGTTGCTGGCAATGGTGGGGACCGTTTGAGAACTAGGACCAGGGAGAAGCTGCTCCAAGATAGGCTGCTTCTGCTGTGGCCCCAGCAGGCCACGTGCCTCGTGAGTTTCTGTATTCCAGGCTAATTAAATCACAAACTGAACAGTTTCTGTGTGATCTCTTCCTGCCATCATGTCTCCCCCTGATAGATCTGCAACTCTGTCAAAGCTGAAATGTTCCCTTTCTTTTTTAGTTCAAACCCATCTTTCTGAACACCATTGACCCATCTCACCCTATGGCCAAGCTGAGCAGAGCTGCCAATACCCAGAAATGCATCCGGGCTGGGGGCAAACACAATGATCTAGATGATGTGGGCAAGGATGTCTATCATCACACCTTCTTTGAGATGTTGGGATCCTGGTCTTTTGGAGATTACTTCAAGGTGAGCTCAAAGAGGAGATCTACTAAGACTTCCTGGAAGCAGTGCCTAGCATTTGATGATTTCAGATTATGTTTTGGATGTCTTGTATAAATTGATCCTGAATTTGTCTGGGTTGATAGTGAAGATGTTATAGTTTCATATTTGTGTTCCTAGGATCTGGACTGTTTCAACTCAGACTAAATAGATTTTGGTTTGGCCACATTCCACATCTTTCTTTTTGTTCTTTTGGTAGGAATTGGCATGTAAGATGGCTCTGGAGCTTCTCACCCAAGAGTTTGGCATTCCAGTTGAGAGACTTTACGTTACTTACTTTGGTGGGGATGAAGCAGCTGGCTTAGAACCAGACCTGGAGTGCAAACAGATTTGGCAAAACTTGGGGTAAGAATGCATCTCTAATGTTGAGTGTGGAGGAATGAAGTGATTTCTGACTTGGTGCCACAGTGGGGTATTAGGGCTTGGAGTGCATTGCCATTTCCTGTTTTGGGCTATGCATTTTGAGGTGGAGGGGGGAGTGACTGGGAGCAATTATCCTTTGGTGCATTTGTTGCCTTTTTCTTTCTTTCTTTTTCTTTCTTTCTTTTTTTTTAAGAATTGTTCGAGAGTGACAGAGGTGAGTAGGGGGAGGGGCAGAGGGAGAGGGAGAGAGAATCTCAAGCAGGCTCCATGATGAGCAGGGAGCCAAACACAGGGCTCGATGATGACCTTAGCCAAAACCAAGAGTCAGACACTTAACTGACTGAGGCACCCAGGCACCCTGTTCATTTTCTTATGCTTTTTACTTTAATTCTTAAAAAAGGCATAGCTTTTTATTACACTTAGCACAGTTTCTTTGTTTCATTCATTTATTAATTAATTACTTTTACTCTAGTAATATTAGTCCAATCCAGCTTCCCCTGGTACTTGGTCTGAAACCCCTCCTTGGTTAGATTCTGTGGTCTACATGTACTTGGACATTTAGAGCAGTAACACACTTGAACCTTAACTACTACTCTTGATTGGGAATCCTGTTTTGTTTTTGTTTTTTTTAAGATTTTATTTATTTATTTGACAGAGAGACACAGCGAGAGAGGGAACACAAGCAGGGGAAGTGGGAGAGGGAGAAAGAGGCTTCCCGCCGAGCAGGGAGCCCAATGTGGGGCTCGATCCCAGGACCCTGGGATCATGACCTGAGCCGAAGGCAGACGCTTAACGACTGAGCCACTCAGGCGTCCCGGGAATCCTGTTTTGCTTGGCTTCTGTATATCTGGACTCTGTTTATCCATTGTGCACAATTTTTCTGAGTGCTGTGTTACCTAGCAGCTCTCAGCAGAGTTCAATATTTTAGAAATAATTTTAATCTTATTAAATTCCTTTTGTTATCATTTTAAGGTGAAAAACTTGACTAAATTGGGGCATAGAAAAGTGACTTGAAATACTCAGCAGGCGTTTTAATGCTTCTAGTGTTTCCATTTTTTAAAATGAAGGAACAGGGGCCCTGGGTGGCTCAGATGGTTAAGCGTCTGCCTTCGGCTCAGGTCATGATCCCAGGGTCCTGCGATCAAGCCCCACGTCGGGCTCCTGGCTCAGCGAGAAGCCTGTTTCTCCCTCTCCCTCTGCCTCTCTCCCTCTCATGCTCTCTCTCTCTCTCTCTATGTCTCAGATGAATAAATAAAATCTTTAAAAAAATAAATAAGTAAAATAAAAAATAAATAAAATGAAGGAACATTTACAAAGAAAATATTTGCTTAAATTCTGGTCATATTGAGCATAGATGTTTTCATTTTCACGTGTTCCTTTCTAGGCTCTATCCCTATCTTTTCCCATTTTTATTTAGTTATGATATTTTGTTTACTTATGTATATTTTATATTCTCTTATAGTCACTTCTGAGAATCCGGTCCTGCTTCTTTAGTCCCTGCTGTGTAGGCTCAGCATTAGTCATTGCCAAGGAGGGCGCCTTTTTTTTTTTTTTTAAATAGAAATGAATAAGGATCTCCTTTTGTAGTGGATGCAAATCTGGGCAGAATCCTTGTCAATGGTTGTAACTGGGCTTATCTTCCCTACTCTCCGCAGGCTGGATGACACCAAAATCCTCCCTGGCAACATGAAGGATAACTTCTGGGAGATGGGTGACACAGGCCCATGTGGTCCCTGCAGTGAGATCCACTATGACCGGATTGGTGGCCGGGATGCTGCACACCTCGTCAACCAGGATGACCCCAATGTGCTGGAGATTTGGAACCTTGTGTTCATCCAGTATAACAGGTGGCCTTGGGGCCCTGAACTGTTGCTGCTAATAGCAGCACCTTTCCCTAAGCCAAGTAGCGAAAGAGGAACTCAGAGCACAAGGCTATCTTCTCATCCTTGTCTTTGGGGACAGTGGAGCAGAGCTAAAGCAGGCACTAAAGGCATCAGGGGATCTGTGGACATTATTTAGATTTTATCTCTCAGGTTTTCTTTCCCTCTGATCTCTGAGACACGGCTGGACCTAATCTTTTGTAAATTAGTTTTATTCCACATAATACCTGCTTCAGGACTATTCCTATAATGTCATTTTTGCGGTAATTTGGACTGCGATTTTATTTTATTTGAATTTTTTAAGATTTTATTTATTTTATTTATTTGACACAGAGACAGAGTGGGGGAGAGAGGGAGAGAGAATCTGAAGCAGACTCCGCACTGAGTGCAGATCCTGATGCGGGGCTCAATCCCACAACTATGAGATCATGACCTAAGCCGAAACCAGGAGTCGTGCTTAACCAACTGAGCCACCCAGGCACCCCTATGGACTGCGATTTTAAAGCTCATTTCCGGGACGCCTGGGTGGCTCAGTTGGGCTGGGAGCCTGCTTCCCCCTCTGCCTGCCATTCCCCCTGCTCGTTCTTTCTCCCTCTCTCTCTGTCAAATAAATAAATAAAATCTTTTAAAAAATTAGTTAAAAAAAAAGCTCATTTGCTTGAGGCTTGCCTCACTTTTTTTTTTTTTTTTTAAGATTTTATTTATTTGAGTGAGAGAAAGTGAGAGAGCACAAGTGGGAGGGAACAGCAGAGGCAGAGGGAGAAGCAGACTCCCCACTAAGCAGGAAGCCCAATGCGGGGCTCCATCCCAGGACTCTGGGGTCATGACCTGAGCCGAAGGCAAATGCTTAACCAACTGAGCCACCAAGTGCCTGCCTCACTCTTTAATAGGCCCCAGAGTACTTCGTCCCTTTTCCCCTCCACTCTCCTCCCACCAAATCAGGCAGAGGCAGATGACAAATAGTCAGAGCCTGTAATCTGTGCTACATAGCCGAGTTTTAACCAGTGGAAAAAGGTGGCACTTAGAGTCCTTGTTTCAACTTCCTCTTTCTCTGGATCCTGCAGGGAAGGCGATGGCATTTTGAAACCTCTTCCTAAGAAAAGCATCGACACAGGGATGGGTCTGGAGCGACTGGTGTCAGTACTGCAGAATAAGATGTCCAACTATGACACTGACCTTTTTGTTCCTTACTTCGAAGCCATTCAGAAGGTACTGGTCCTATTGCAAACACTGCAGACGTCTGGAGGTTTCTAGATTGGACTCTTAGCAATACTGTCAAAGATAAAATAATCCTATCTTTGCCAGCTAAGGGTACCTGTGACTATCTGTCAGTTTAATTGTTTTTTTTTTTAAAGATTTTATTTATTTATTTGACAGAGACAGCGAGAGAGGGAACACAAGCAAGGGGAGTGGGAGAGGGAGAAGCAGGCTTCCTGCAGAGCAGGGAGCCCAACGCGGGGCTCGATCCCAGGACTCTGGGGTCATGACCTGAGCCGAAGGCAAATGCTTAACCAACTGAGCCACCAAGTGCCTGCCTCACTCTTTAATAGGCATGGGATCATGACCTGAGCCGAAGGCAGACGCTTAACAACTGAGCCACCCAGGTGCCCCTGTCAGTTTAATTGTTAATAACCTAAGAGGCTCTTGAGCACAAGGCACTGTGGTTTGTTGAGTGCAGGGACCTGACTGGAGGCTCTTTACTCTTGCTGTCCTCTTTCTTGGTGTTAAAAGATCTGGCAAGAGGGTCATCCTGCCCCCCCATGCCTGCTCAGTCCTCTTGGAATCTTCTAGGGCAAGGCAGTGTCAGAAGGGTGCTTCCTAATGAGCCGTGTCCTGGTTTTTATCTGTAGGGCACAGGTGCCCGGCCATACGCTGGGAAAGTTGGTGCTGATGATGCCGATGGGATCGATATGGCCTATCGGGTACTGGCTGACCATGCCCGGACCATCACCGTGGCATTGGCCGATGGTGGCCGACCTGACAACACAGGGCGGGGGTAAGTCTGTTACACACGGGGCAGGGTTAGGACTGCCACTGTGAGTTTGATGACTCTCTGTGGAACTTAAAGCCATTCTTTATTCTTGTTTTCTTTGTCTTTTAGGTGGTTGGAGGGATCCCTATATTTTTTTAGGGATTAAGAGAGTTTTAGCTTGGGTTACAGAGTTCCACTATAGTAAATCTTTGCTGCTAAGTACAAGATAAGATAGAGATTGTATTTTAGGTTGTCTGGTAGGATATTGGCAGGGTGGGATGGGGTAGATACTGATTAGCCCTGGGTAATTTTATTACTGATAGGCAGGACCTGGGATTTGGGTCATCAGCCATCTGGGCTGAACTTGCCTTTATCTCTGGGTCAGCAGGATGTGGTAGAAAAACAAACCAGGGTTCCCCTTGATGCATATTTGTGGGTATATTCCTGAGTTTTCTGCTGGGATTAATGTTAATGACCTCTGGGGCTCACAAAAAGTCTTAGGATAAAAGAAAGTCTCTGAAAGAGAAAGACAAAAAGCTGGTCATGTTGCTTTGGGGAGAATTCCAAAAGCCCTATTACAAAATGCCTAGCTGGGAAGGTTGTCTAGAGGAGGTGGTCTTCTGCCTGTTTCAGGTATGTGTTGAGACGGATTCTCCGCCGGGCTGTTCGATATTCCCATGAGAAACTCAATGCCAGCAGGGGGTTCTTTGCCACGTTAGTAGATGTTGTCGTCCAGTCCTTGGTAGGTGTATCTCCCTGCTTAACTTCTGTTCTCCTAATGCACATAGCTTAGAGGGATGGGGTGGGAGTTAGCATACTGTTAATGAGAGTTTTTAGGGGGGTCATGGAATTGTCCCTGTCTTCATTGAGCCCACGTCTCTGTTTCCCCTTTGACAGGGAGATGCATTTCCTGAGCTGAAGAAGGACCCAGATATGGTGAAGGACATCATTAATGAAGAAGAAGTGCAGTTTCTCAAGACTCTCAGCAGAGGGCGCCGCATCTTGGACCGGAAAATACAGAGCCTGGGAGATTGTAAAACCATTCCTGGTAAGGACCGGTTTGTTCCTTTCTTCATCCAGGCTGGTTCATCTTTCCAGAAGAGGCAAGCCCTTTTTCAAAATTGACAGTGGAGTCCCGTGTCTCCCAAGGGCTAAGGATAGCTTGGTTATACTGCTTTTGGTATAAAATGGGGTTTATAGTAAAATTGTAAAAGTAATATGTTATTGTGGTAAAGTATTTAAATAACACAGAAGTTAAAAATGAAGATTCTCTTTCCTAAACTCATTTCTCAGAGGTAACAGTTCTTAAGAGTTTGTTGTATAACTACTCAGGGCTTTTTTCTATTTGCATACACATGTATGTAGGGGCCTGTGTATGTGTTTTCCAGCAAAAATGGGAATATGTGGTATATAGTGTTGTGCAACTTGGCTTTTTTTCTTTTTTGTTTTTTCTAGACTGGAAAATTCCAGAAAAAAAATTTTTTTAATTTGTATTGCAGTATAATGAACAAGGGGAAAACCTGATGAATTTCCACAAACTGAACACACTTGTGTTCCGATTAAGAAACAGAACTTTACCAGGAGACCTCTTGTACTTCCTCCAGGTCAATTCTGAAAGAGTTGATGGATTTTCTGGACAAGTGAACAGAATCAGTATTAACTTGCCTTGTCTCCAGTTCCTTCTGTCACTGCCAGCTTCCTTTGGGAAGGGCTTGGGGTGGCAAAGGAGGGGACTTCCTGTGTCATTCTTACACAGTTCCTTTGTGCTGTGTAGGGGACACTGCTTGGCTCCTCTATGACACCTATGGGTTTCCAGTGGATCTCACTGGACTGATTGCTGAAGAGAAGGGCCTGGTGGTGGATATGGATGGATTTGAAGAGGAGAGGAAACTGGCCCAGGTAAAGAATTTGGGGAGTGAGCAGGAAACCCAACACCAAACAAGGCAGGACTTGGCAGCAAAGAACAAGAGTTTCCTTCCATTAAAGTCTTTGGAATTCTATTTTTCCCAAGACCAGTGAGTGTCAAGCAGGGGCAGTTTGGCCCCAGGGGATATTTGGCAGTAATGTATGAAGTTATTTTTTGGTTTTCACAGCTGAGGGTGGGATGCCACCAGCATTAAGTGGGTAGAGGTCAAGGATGCTGCTTAACATCCTACAGTGGATAGCCTCCTAGAACAAAGAATTAACCTGGCCCCAAATGTTGGTAGTGCTGAGACTGAAAAACTGTTCTAGAGCTTTTTATTGGGCTTAGTTTAGCAATTTGGAGTCCTTCAGAATTCTTTTTCCCACATTAGGATAAGTTTTGGTTATTTCTCTTACTGGCAGCTGAAATCACAGGGCAAGGGAGCTGGTGGGGAAGACCTCATTATGCTGGACATCTATGCTATTGAAGAGCTCCGGGAGAAGGGTCTGGAAGCAACAAACGATTCCCCAAAATATAATTACCATTCAGACTCCAGTGGGAGCTACGGTACGTTCGTGTGTTACTGTGGGTACCTCGGCTGAGTCTCCAGATTAGGAACCTGGGGTGTTTGACAGAGCCTCTCCTGGAGTGCTGTGGAGTCATGTTCTGTAATTTTATACTTCTAGAGACCCAGGGCAACTAATTTTCTACCTCTTCATTTTGGAATAATTATAGATTCATAGGACGTTGTGAAAAAACTTAGGGACAGTCTTCGTACTCTTTACCCAGTTACCCTAATTGTAACACCTTTCAGGAAACCAGGAAATTGGCATTGATACAATGTTCAGTGGCTGTTGAATTTTGCATCAGGATAGCAGCGGCAGTCTAGGGGTGCCTGGCTGGCTCACTAGATCATGTAACTGTTGATCTTGGGGTCATGAGTTCAAGCCCCACACTGGGTACAGAGATTACTTAATTTAAATAAGTAAATTAAAGTTAAGAATCAAAAGAAAGAAACAGGCAATACGTGTTTTCGCTTCTTCGCTTCAGCAGAGATCCCTGAATCTATCCAAGCAAGCCCACAAAATGAGTACATTCTTTGTGAATTGACCTTGGAAGTAGGGAATGTATTACTACTCCTAAATACTTCTCAGATTTGCTAGGTTACTGTTCAATAGCTCAGAGACAGAGTGGCCAGAACTGTCCCAGTGATGTGAAAGTCTCCCCTGGAAAGCCTCTCGGTCCCAAGGTCACTCTGCTGACTGTTAACATTCCCTGCTGTTAAGCCTTTTTGTGGAGTCTAATGGTCTTGCTTGTAAAATAAAATTAGACAATTAAGACCTAAGGAGAGTTTGAGAAATAGAATCCAGCAGATGAAGACCACGAATGTGTGAAAGAAGTCATTGACCCTACTTTCCCCTTCTGTGCAGCCTTCGAGAGCGCGGTGGCTACAGTGCTGGCCCTGCGCAGGGATAAGATGTTTGTGGAAGAAGTGTCCACGGGCCAGGAGTGTGGCGTGGTGCTGGACAAGACCTGTTTCTATGCTGAGCAAGGCGGGCAGACCTATGATGAAGGCTACCTGGTGAAGGTTGAGGACAACAGTGAAGATGTGAGCCGGCAGTTCATCCTTGTTAGCCAGGGATGGGCGCGTCCAACAGAGGGCCGGGCCTGGCCTGGGGTAGCTTTTCTGGCTCCTCACACTCTTGGCCTTGGGGAGCAGACATAACCGATCTTTGGGTGTGGTCCATCGTCAGTGTTTCTGAGGCCAAGGGAGCTGCGTCTTGTACCACTGATCCCACTGCCATTAGGTCCCACTTAGCAGGATCCCTGCGGTCGGGCTGCACTGGTTGATCCTGGATTCCTCCAGGCTTTCCTCATTAATAAGAAGAGGTAGCTCTCTGGAGGGCAGACTTCCTTGCAGAAGCCTCAGCCTCTAGCTTTGCCATTGCTGACTCTGTGATCTTGGATGAGTTACCTTGTCTCATGGGCTTCAGGTTCCTTACGATGGTTTTAAATTCTCTAAGATGCTCCTTAAGGGAACGTCTGTGTTTCTGTGTATATTATATATGCATATATTTGTACACATATAAAGTGGTCTGTATATTTAATGGTAAATAGCTATGGTTAAACTGTAAAAATGAAACCGTTATTTTACCAGGAAAAGTGAGTTTATTGGGAAATTGCAGAGAATTGCCAATTTGGGACATGCAAGCTATGGCAAAACCACAGGCAAGTCCAGCAAAGGAAGGAGAGGGACTGACATTTCATGGAGAAGGAGGAGGAGGAAGTTGGGAGGGGTTGTTTTAAAGGAAAGTCCCTCGGAGAAAATCACAATTCTGGGGTGATGATGGTTTCTCATTGGCTGAGTTGCAGGGGTAGTTGATTTCTCCTAGGAAAGATGCAGTGTGCATCTTTCCTTGTTAGGGCCTGTACTTGATGGTTCTTTCCTGTTGAGATTCTGCTTGGTTCTGTAATTGACAGTTCTTTCTGAAATTGACTACTGCTCCTGCTGGAGCTTCCCCTTCTAGCCACCGGGCTCCACGTCAGTGTGGTTCCTTTTTATTAATTTTCAGTGGATAATGGTGCATGTATACATATACAATAACTATAATGGTATTAATGGTATAATGTATGTATAAGGGTATACACACACACTAGTAAGGAGGGGCTTAGAGAATGTAATATGTATATATAAAGAGAGGATATCAGATATATACACACATATGTATATATATATATCTGGGTTTATTTACATATTGTTCTCCTCCTGGACTCCTCTTAGAAAACAGAGTTCACAGTGAAGAACGCTCAGGTGCGAGGAGGGTATGTGCTGCACATAGGGACCATCTATGGCAGCCTGAGAGTTGGGGACCAGGTCTGGCTGTTTATTGACGAGGTGAGTTATGTTATGCTGCTTGGCACTGGACCTGGTTAGTAATCCTCTCCTTTTTTAATTTAAATATCAGCTTTATCGAGGTATAGTTGACATATAAAATTCCAAGATATTTCAAGTGTAGGTCATGGTGACTTGATACACGTTATGAAAAGAATTCATCTCCTTTGGCTTTAAATTGGTCCAGTCATGATTGTAACTCCTAAGTGAAATTGTGAATAGATAGAATATTCTAAGTCTGATGCAGGAGAACATTTTATGAGGGGTGCAACTGTGAGTTACTAAATGGATATGTTCTCAAGTCAGATGCCGTGATTTTATTTTATTCTATTTATTTATTTTAAGTAACCTACACCCAGCGTGGGGCTCAAACTCATAACCCTGAGATCAGGATTCACCCGCTCTTCCATCTGAGCCAGCGAGGTGCCCCAGATGACAGTGACTTTAGTTGAGATTTATAGACTCGTCTCATGGATCACCTTTCTCCAGATTAACCGTGAATACTTCTTCAGGAGTCCGGGGTCCTGTATTAATTAAGAAATAGGTTCTGTTTATGTGAACGAGCTCCAAATAACAATAGCTTAAAACAAGGTAGAAATGTGTTTCTCAAAGTCCAAGCTGATACAGAGGCTCTGCCCCACCAAGTCGTAGGCCCCAGCTTTTCCTTGCTTGTTTTTCTATCCTCATTCCTGGGGTGTTGCCCTTGATTTCATAGTCCAAGAAGGTAGCCACTGGATCCATTTCTAGTCCAGGAGTTGACAAACTTTTTTGTTTGTTTTTGGAAAGTTCCAGATAGTAAATACTTTTGGTTTTTTGTTTTTTTTTTTAAAGATTTTATTTATTTATTTGACAGAGAGAGACACAGCGAGAGGCAGAACACAAGCAGGGGGAGTGGGGGAGAGAGAAGCAGGCTTCCCGCTGAGCAGGGAGCCCGATGCGGGGCTCGATCCCAGGACCCTGGGACCATGACCCGAGCCGAAGGCAGACGCTTAACGACTGAGCCACCCAGGCGCCCCAGTAAATACTTTTGGTTTTGTGAGCCATACCATCTCAATCACAATCTCTCATGTTGTAGATAATATATATACCTCTCATGTTGTAGATAATATATAAACACATGGGTATGGCTGTGTTCCAATAAACCCGTTTATAAAAATGGACAAAAGGCTGGATTTTGGCCCACAGGCCATAATTTGCCAACTCTTATTTCTTATTCTAGGCAGTGGGAAAGAGGAAGGGGAAGGCATGTTCCTTCCCTTTTAAGGGTGTGTATCACATCTGCTCACAACCCACTGACCAGAATGTAGTCAGATGGCCACAATTAGCTACAAGGGAAGCAGGGAAATGTAGCCCTTATTCCGGGCAGCCACATGTCCAGCTTAAAATTCTAGCAGTCGGGAAGGAGAGATCAGGTGTTGGGGGATGACTGGCAGACCTCTCCACCAGCCGTCCCTGCCTTTCACAGGCTCGACGGAGGCCCATCATGAGCAACCACACAGCCACACACATCCTGAACTTCGCTCTGCGCTCCGTGCTTGGGGAAGCTGACCAGAGAGGCTCCCTGGTTGCTCCTGACCGCCTTCGGTTTGACTTCACTGCCAAGGGAGCCATGTCCACCCAGCAGATCAAGAAGGCTGAAGAGATTGCCAATGGGATGATTGAGGCAGCCAAGGTAGGTCGGATTGTGCATCAGCCCTTGGGTCGTGAGCCCCGCTCCTTCCTGCACCGGCACTTCTCTCCGTGGAGCCTTCTCCTCAGTCCTGATGCTCTTCCTCATTGGACCACATCCTGCCGAACACACAGATTTGTTTGAAGCAGTGATTCTCAACTGCACGGGGAGTAGGGAGTGGTGGCATCCCGTGGAGGGGCCTTAGGGCCTCTGGGGAGGGAGCGGAGGGAGGTCTTTGCTCCACTCCCTCCAGAGCTCTTCTGGTTCTGTCTTCTTCACATGTAGCGCATCCATATAAGATTTGGTTCACAGTTTAGCAAAATAATTGGAAATTCCTATTTTGATCTCCTTGACTTCACATGTGGTGCCTTATTTCAGGAGGCTCAGGGCACGTGATGAGAGCTAGGACTAGAAACCAGAGTCCTGCCTATAAGACTGGGCTGCCTCTGCCACTTCCTCCTGGACCTCCAGAGAAGATCTTTTCCCAGCTGTTTTCTGTCTTTTTTCCCTGGCAGCCTGTCTACACCCAGGATTGTCCCCTGGCAGCAGCTAAAGCCATCCAGGGCCTACGGGCTGTGTTTGATGAAACCTATCCTGACCCTGTGCGAGTCGTCTCCATTGGGGTCCCAGTGTCCGAGCTGTTGGATGACCCCTCTGGCCCTGCTGGCTCTCTCACTTCTGTTGAGTTCTGTGGGGGAACGTGAGTACATCAGGGGGAGCAGTGGATGGACTCGCTTTTTGTTAATTTGGTGCTCTCCTGGGAGGATGTGAGTAATAGGCTAGACCCACTCTTATTTTTCTAAGGTCGAAATGAAGTTCTCAGAAATATACTTCCCAGACAACATTCCCAAGGACTTTAGGGTCCTGTGCTCCTGTCAGACCCCTTGGTGTCCGACATTGACATTTCCTAGGTTTGTGATGAAATATTCTTCCTAGGATGGGGAAAAGCATGATCTTAACATTTAGTTCATGGTTGCTTGCTCTTGTGTCCTGGGCTGATCTGACAAGAAGGCCTGTGAATTCAGGATTCAGGAAGGCCGTGGAGCACTCACCAAGCTCCTGAGCTGGTCCTAGCCTTTCTCCATTCCTGGGGATTCATGAACCCCATTGTCTCAGGGCCTCTGTGTCAGGCCCCATAGCACACCCAGCTCAGGTTGGCTTGCAAGAGCCACTTGTTTCTTCCAACTTGGAGTCGTCTGTAGCCCTTGGGGTCATTTTGGGATGGTGTGGTGGCCTGGGACATTCCTGCTTGCAGGGGAATCTTGTTGAGAAGAACATTCTTAAGGCCATGGTAGAGCCCATCTGGGGCCTCCTGCAAGCAGCAGGCAGGGAACAGGTGCATGTGTGGAGGATGGGGTAGGGATCTGGGGCACCACATTCCTGGCCTCCCTCTGCCCAGCTGAATTGGGCTTTCACCTGAGTCCCACTCTGCCTTATTAATGCCTCTTTCTACCTTCTTGAGAGCACAGGAAGCTGCTTGCAAAGCCTTTACACCACTCTCACAGTGACTGAAAGTTAATGAGCTTTTGAGGTTCTCTGAGCGCCTGGGGAATAAAACCTTTTTACAGGATTGTGGTGAGATTTTAAAGGTAATCCTTGGATATTCTCAGCTAGTGGCAGGGACAGAAGAATATAGTTTCTGTTCCAAAGAGGACCAGAAATAGGAATGAACGTAGAGTCTGCCGGCAGGAACGTTCTATTGGACATTAAGGATAACAAAGCACTTTTGTTTGATCTCATTTGAGTTTCACAGTAGTCCCGTGAGGGAGACTTCTCCGCATTTTATACATGAGAACACTGAAGCTCAGAAAGGTGGTGTTTTGCTCAGTGTCAGTGTGTTCTCAGCCCCAGCTAGGCTTTCTCTCACTTTCCTGGGCTTCCTGGCCTGAGTCCTCCCCTGAAATCCACGTGAAGGGCCTCTTCCCACCATCCCCTTGAGGGAGCTTCCCGGAACTTCAGAGACCTCAGGCCCTCACCACGGGCTCCCGGGCGTGGTAAGGACCAGGGTGTGTGGGCCCTCTTGTCACCGTGGACTTTGTGCTCTGCCATTTAGGCACCTGCGGAATTCAAGTCACGCGGGAGCTTTTGTGATTGTGAGTGAAGAAGCTATTGCCAAGGGCATCCGGAGGATTGTTGCCGTCACAGGGGCCGAAGCCCAGAAGGTGAGCGTGGCAGTTTGTGGCTTGTGGCTTATTTGAACAAGGCAGGAGGAGCGCAGTCTGTGAACCTGGAGTGTAGACGGTTCCGTAGCTGCTGCGCTCAGAATTGGAAGTACAGTGCTCCCCCCGAACTGTCCTCCAGGGACCCCCACCTGTCAGAAGAGAGCCACCACCGCACAGGACTGCTTAGCTGTACTGTGTTTAATCTTTAAAAATATGTGTAAATTCTGCCATTGACCCCAACATCTATCTGTCTCTAGGAGGGTAAGGCATAATTTGGCTGTAGCTTCCAGTGCCCCCAGCATTCACGTCTCCCTGGGGGTACATGCCTAGTTCAAGACACACAGTGTACGGGGATAGTTGCCCCGGGGTGGGGACTGTGGCTGGGGCCTGAGGGCTGCTGAGGCTTGAGGATCGATCATTTCGTTGGGGTGAGAAGGGCTGCTGACTTGGGGGTTCTTGGTTATCCCCTGAGCCTGAGGTAGTGCAGCCTTTCCGCTGGTCAGATGTGTGAGGAGGGTGCTCCTTCCTGGGGCATGAGGCGGCCAACACTTGCTCCCTGAAGGCAGAGAAACTTCTGATGACTTGGGGGTGTGTTGTTCCATAACCTGCCTTCAGTGCTTGCCACAGTTTACAGATAGCACTGAAGCTGAAAGTTACCTGACCAGGTTTACAACTCTGTCCCTCTCCAGGCCCTCAGGAAAGCAGAGAGCTTGAAGAACACTCTCTCTGTCACGGAGGCCAAAGTGAAGGCCCAGACTGCGCCAAATAAGGATGTGCAGAGGGAGATCGCTGACCTTGGTGAGGTAGGGGTGGCCTCCCTTCTCAGGCCCTGCTCGGGGCTGATACATCAGACACGCCCTGAAGACATCTCAGGTCCTGGTTCTCAGTGCAGTGGCTCTTTGAACTGACTTCTGTTGTCTGGCAGCCTTGCAAAGGGGGCTCTGTGGATCCTGGTCTGCGGACCCCTGGAATCTGCTTGCTGCCCCCACTGCCGATGGCAGGGCCTGTTGTAAGCAGGAGTGGGCACCAGTGTTGAGGGGGTTGAAGGAAGGGGTGCCCACTGTGTCCAGGCCTTCTCATCTCTCATGTCTGTTAATATGTGGAGGCTTCCCGTGAGCCCATCATAGGCTGTGTTCACTGCCTAGTAGGGACCAGCTCTTACAGGGGGTCCCAGCTCTCTCTGTCTGCCCCTTTCTCTCTCGCCCTAATTGGTACAGCTGCCGTAGTTGCTCATAGAGTGGTCTCCAGGCTACTGGATACCTTCTTGTTTTTTGTTTTCTCTTTCCTTCTGGATACTAGTCAGGGAACACTTTGGTGTTCAAAGCCAGAAGGGTGGGATAGGCTTGGGCCTCATATCCTAGCTCCTTGTGGTCTGGATTCCAGTGGTATTCTGGTTCTGGTTCCAGGCCCTGGCCACTGCGGTCATCCCCCAGTGGCAGAAGGATGAATTCCGGGAGGATCTCAAATCCCTGAAGAAGATCATGGATGACCTAGACCGGGCTAGTAAAGCCGATGTCCAGAAGCGAGTGAGTGCTGCCATGCTGGTGGCTGGAAGGGAGTCCGAGGACTCACCCAGCGGAGACTGTGTGGTGAGCTGTCTGGGCCTTTGACCTGAGCCTCTCTTCTGGATTTCCTCGCAGGTGTTGGAGAAGACAAAGCAGCTCATTGACAGCAACCCCAACCAGCCCCTTGTCATCTTGGAGATGGAGAGCGGCGCTTCAGCCAAGGCAAGCGGGGGGGCGGGTGCTGGGGGGGCCTGGGACTCCACGTGCCGCTCTGTGCCTGTCCACTGCTTGTCTCCTCTTGGGACCTCAGCCCTCTGGTGGCTGAAGTGGGAGCTTTGTGGCTCTGAGTGGAGTGGTGGAGTGGTAGTCTGAGGGCCCACTCTCTGGGATTGAGGTTAGGCTGAGCCATGGAGGGATCTGGTGGCTGGAGAGCTACAGCTCCTGGGGATTGAAGACAAACCTCAGAGCTGGAGTGTGGGCAGGGCCTTGTGCTTGGGTCCTCTTCCCCGTACAGTCTCCTGGGACCAGCACCTGCTCTTAGAAGGGGAAGGGTGGCAGGGGGTGCTCAGAGAACTGGGCTCTGCAGACTCGCTGCATGGTGGAGAGCATGGCTCCCCTTCCCCAGGCCTGGCCTGACAGCAGCTTTCCCCACAGGCCCTGAATGAAGCCTTGAAGCTCTTCAAGACGCATTCCCCTCAGACCTCTGCCATGCTCTTCACAGTGGACAATGAAGCTGGCAAGATAACGTGCCTGTGTCAAGTCCCCCAGGTCAGAATACCCTGCAGCCCTGTGCCCGTGGGGAGTGGTGTTGGAAGCTTGGTGGTTCTTACAGTTGTTTGCCAAGACCCTTTTGAGTGTGCAGCCAGTTAGAAACAGCCATCCTCCTGGTCCCGTTTGTCACCTCCTCCGGCACCCCCACTCTCAGGCCCTCTCCTTGGACACGTTTCACTGTGGTGATACCTGGCTTGGCGACTCCGTGTGCCTCAGCCCTGGCCGCAGCACCCAGGAGGGCAGGAGTGGGGCTCTGTGGCTCCCCCATCCTTTTTCATTTCGTCCCCTCTCCATGTCTTCCTCAGTCTTGTCTTCTGTCCTGACTCCCACTTCTCCTATCTTCCAGAATGCAGCCAACAGGGGCCTGAAAGCCAGTGAGTGGGTGCAGCAGGTGTCAGGCCTGATGGACGGCAAAGGTGGTGGCAAAGATGTGTCTGCTCAGGCCACAGGCAAGAATGTGGGCTGCCTGCAGGAGGCCCTGCAGCTGGCCACTTCCTTTGCCCAGCTCCGCCTGGGAGATGTGAAGAACTGAGGGGTAGGGGCAGCTTCCGCTGGGAAGCAGCCTTCCTTCACCCGATGCATCCGTCCAGCCAGCTCTCCATCTGCCACGAGGACTTTGGGATCTTGGGACCCTTAAAAACCCCCGCCTGTCCTCCTAACCCAGCAGTAACTGGAACTCACTCACCTGGGAGCTGGCCTATGACTCATGGCACACATTACGTTTCTGCCCTAAGCCCTACACACCAGCGCCATCGTCTAAAACCACTACCCCAGGATTGCTGTTTATCATCGTCCTGCTCGTGTCTGTAGATAGAGTTCTTTGCGGGCCTGAGGGTCTGGGTCTGTAGGGAGGGATCCTTTTTGCTGCAGAGAATAAAAGGACTCTGTGCAATACCCGATGACGCCATGTGTTCTCTTAACCACCCGCCTCCCGTACAAGCCCCCACTTGACAGCCTGTGGCTCCCACTGGCTTCGGCTTGCGGTCCACACCAAGTCCAGCTCCAGACTCCTGAACTTTGGGAATAGCCACTGGGATTACCTGAAGACATCGGTGGAGGTGGCCCATAGAATGGGGAATTGGGGGGGTGAGATGGAGAGAGGCATTCAGCATTGAACAGAAGATGGGCCGTGGGGTTACTGGAAGCAGTTCCTAGGGAAAGCTCTGCATTTCTTAGGCCTGTGTCCCTCCTCCCCTGCCTCGTGATGTTGAGTGGTCTGGGGGAGGTCAGAGGTTTTCTCTGCTGCAGGGGGTACTTCAGGTGCAGTAGTTGCCTATGCCCACCGCTTTGACCCATCATTCCTGGCTTCCTGACCCGAAGATGAAGGGTGAGGTTTGGGACCTGCCTGGTCCTGAGTCCTTCATTCAGATCTGAAGACAGCTGGTTTGGAAACCGTGTGTGGGGGAGGTTTAAAGGTACTGCTTGCTTGTGCTGGCTCTGGCTGATTTCACGTTTGCTGGGTACAAGAGGTGGCTGTGGGGCCCAGGTTCACTCGGTGCCACTGACTCAGAAGGAGGGGGAAAGTGGGTCTGTGCTAGGAGAAGCCGCAGGGGCTAACTGTCACCAGCCTGCGGGTGAGGGACTGTCCCGGCTTGCAGTGAGAGAAGCATGCAGGGGGAGGGTCCTGAGGACCTGGCTTCAACAAACACATGCCAGGTGAGGGCCCCCAGGGGTACAAAGAATACACAGTCCAGTGCAGCAGAGAGGCCGTTTCATCCATCAACAAGCATTACGCCAGCCAGGGCACTGATGATGGCAGGAAGACAAAAGGCCATTGCCTTCTTGGGGGAAGGCAGAGGGGAACATGTATGAGAAAGTCACGCATATAAGTGCAAAATTAAAATAATTACAACCTACACAAGTGAAAGGACAAAGACATACGGCCTGGGATTGCTCTGGCCCGAGAGGCTAGAGGTTAGCCAGGCCGGCCCAGCTCCCACTTCTGCAGGTCACCCAGGCCGTCCATCCTTCATCCATCGAGATCCCAAGAGTCCTTGCTGCGGCCCCGGGGCTCGGCTGCGCTCGCTATTCTCCCTCCAGGACGGCAGGGGGCGGTGCGGCACCGCCTGCCGCTATCCCGACAGCCCTCGCGCGGGCGCGCGGCTTTAAGCGAGCGGAAGAAGAGGCGCGCGAGGCCGGGTCGGCGGGCGGAAGCGGCTCGCACGCCAGGCGCCGCCATGCCCGGGGACCATCGCCGCATCCGCGGGCCCGAGGAGTCGCAGCCGCCGCAGCTGTACGCGGCCGACAAGGATGAGGCGCCCGCCGCCCGCGACCCGACGCGGCTGCGGCCCGTGTACGCGCGCGCAGGGCTGCTGAGCCAGGCCAAGGGCTCGGCCTACTTGGAGGCGGGAGGCACCAAGGTGTTGTGCGCCGTGTCCGGCCCGCGGCAGGCCGAGGGCAGCGAGCGCGGTGGCGGCCCGGCCGGAGCGGGCGGCGAGGCTCCGGCCGCGCTGCGCGGCCGCCTGCTCTGCGACTTCCGCCGCGCGCCCTTCTCCGGCCGCCGGCGCCGCGCGCCCCCGGGCGGGGGGGAGGAGCGCGAGCTGGCGCTGGCCCTGCAGGAGGCGCTCGAGCCGGCGGTGCGGCTGGGCCGCTACCCGCGCGCGCAGCTCGAGGTGTCGGCGCTGCTGCTCGAGGACGGCGGCTCGGCGCTGGCCGCCGCGCTCACGGCCGCCGCGCTCGCCCTGGCCGACGCGGGCGTCGAGATGTACGACCTGGTGGTGGGCTGCGGCCTGAGCCGCACCCCGGAGCCGGCGCCCACCTGGCTGCTGGACCCCACGCGACTCGAGGAGGAGCACGCCGCCGCCGGCCTCACCGTGGCGCTCATGCCTGTGCTCAACCAGGTGGCCGGGCTGCTGGGCAGCGGGGAGGGCGGCCCGACCGAGAGCTGGGCCGAGGCGGTGCGCCTGGGCCTGGAGGGCTGCCAGCGCCTCTACCCCGTCCTGCAGCAGTGCTTGGTGCGGGCTGCCCGCCGGAGGGGCGCCGCCGCGCCGTCCTGAACCAGAAGCCTGGGCAACGACGGACGCGGAGGGCCGAGCTGCCGCCGTCCCCTAAAAGACCCGTGCCGTCAGCTTCCAGACTGCACGGAGCTGAGAATTCGGAGGGCTGGACAGGATCCGAGGAGGCGTGCACAGAGCTAATGCACTGGACAGCTGTGTTGGAACAGTTTTTGAGAGACTTCCGTTAAAGAAACTTTTCTACTTGAGCTGGTGCTTCCCAGCTACGACCCAAAGAAACTTGCGAATGCGGCCTGACTCCCAAGTTGGAAAGGACTTTTCAGCTGGACTCGCCTGGAAAACGAGACTTGGAGCTTTTGTCTTGTAAGGGATGGACCCTATGCAAGCCAGCTAGTGACTCCCTTCTATGTAATTGGTCTGCTCTTGAGAGAATGGACAAGGGGCTGTGCCTACTCATTTATATCTGAGCTAAAACAAACTCCTTTGTATCTGGAAAAGTTTTCTATTGTCGTTCTTCTCGGCAGTGAATTTAAAGGAGCAAGACTTTTGCACCGAGTAGTGGACCCCTGGGGTCGAGGGCTTGGGACAGCATTGCCTTGAATGTGTCCTGTTCCTTAGACCGACATAAGCAGAAGAAACCGGCTGAAACGGAAGGAGGTGCAGGGTGTGGGGGAATGTGCCTTGAAGGAGGAGAAGCTGCCCCTTGAGTACCAGAGTTGGCCACTGGTGAGGTGTGACAAGAGTATGGAGGGCTGTATGGGCCCAGGAGCACTCTAGCCTCTGGTTTGGTGCACAGCTCAGGGTTGGGTAGCTGGAAGGGGTTTGGCTCTGGGTGGAAGCTAGAGGCCTCCTCCACTGCTGGTAAGAAGTGGGGGTCCAGGCTGGCTTTTTTTTTTTTTTTTTAAAGATTTATTTGTTTAGAGAGAGTGTATGTGTGGGGGACAGGGGTGGGGAGGAAGAGAGAGAGAATCCCACACAGACTCCATGCTGAGCACAGAGCCTGATGCGGGGCTTGATCTCATGACCCTGAGATCAGGACCTGAGCCAAAAATCAAGTCGGATGGATGCCTGACTGACTGAGCCACCCAAGCGCCCCGTCAGGCTGGCTTTATTATTTGGCTCCCCTTTCCAGTCTTGGCTTCTGGAAGGGTGCAGATGAACTTCCAGGAGCAAGAGCTTCTGGGTGTTGGGAAACGAGATGCAGCCTGGCCATTATACCATACAGCAGAGCTGGCCTGAGTGGCCACAAGAGTGGAACCTTTCCTGTGTGGCTCCTGAGCCCTGTGAGTTTGTGCTCAGGTCTGAATTGGAAGAAGGCAGGCAGCCTGGTCCCCTCTGTGTGCCCTGGCTTAGTTAGGAACTTCTGAATGTGTGTGACTCAGCTTCTCCAGGAAGGCCTGGTCCGAGGCAGTCCTAGGACCAGAATGAGGCTTGGAGACTACACCAAGAACCCCTGACCGAGGAAAAGAAACACAAATTTTATTTTTCTCCCTTTGGCATAATTTCTAGAGCAGATCTGAAATACATAATATCACACCAGCCAGAGACAAGATAGAAATGGACATAAAATTGATAGCCTTGTTCTGAAGGATAGCTTTTTAGGGTGGATGGGGAGTCTGGAACCAAAGGGGTTATGTAGGGCACACACTGAGGAGCTTAAAGCTCAGTTTCAGACTGGAAGGGGCACTGTAGGCACATGAGTGTTTCCTGGGCACCACTGTGGCTGGAGAAAGCTGGGCTGGCCACTGCAGGACGCTCCACACTGGGAACTGGCAGGGCCTGGGGTGGGGGGGCGGGGAAGAGCAGCCAGAGTGGTACCTGCAGTCCCCAGGGGCTGACGTGCACCCAAGCGGGGCCTGGGCGCTGCCTCTTGCAAGACGGCCTTGGCTTCATGAGGATGGTGAGCTTGTGCTAGGCAGCTGCCGGCCTCCCTCCCAGCCCCTATCTGGAAATACGACCTCCAAAGCAAAAGCCACCGTTACGGGGAGGCTTCCTGGCTGGTCTCGCTGAGCCTTGCCTCTGCTTTCACTGCACTCATTCCAGAATGGGTGCCTCTGGTTGCACAGTCACCTCTGGGAGGCCTTCAGAAACCCACACAAGGCAAGGAGAAGGGAGCCACCTGGGAAGGAGCCTGGAGGGCTTCCACCCTTCTACCGGCTGCCCTCCGGATCCAATGCCGGATTCTTCCCCTGTAGGAAAAACGGAAGCAGGACTCTGGCCAGGAGAGCTGAGAGGCATGGGATGGCTAGGAAACGGAGGCCTGCCTGCTAACCTCTTCCCTCAACCCCACGTCCCTTTCTTAGCAGCTTTGCCAGCTTGGTGCTACTCTAGATTCTTCCTGAGGCCTGGGAATCCAGAACCACCAAAGTATTCCCTTCATGTAGCGTGGTCTTTTCCCAGATGTGACTCAGGCCCGGGCAGCAGTAAGGGCCCTCCAGAGCCCAGCAGTCCAGGGGGTAGAGCCGGACAAGTGGAGGAAGGAAGACTCATTACTGTCAGCCCCTCAGCATCCCGGACCTCGCAGAGATGGCCCAAACAAACGTGGGGCTTGGCCTGCCGCAGGGAGCACCAATAAGGGAGGAGGATATGGTAGGGCAGGTAGGGCTCCTCCCCAGGGAGCATGGTACCTGACAAGATGGGGCAGGGCAGGAAAAAGGCAGAAATGGGTTTTAACCGGTTCTGGGGCCTCAGGCAAGGGGTCTGGGGCCATTCTGCACTGCTCGAAATCCACCTCCCAGCTTCCAGGAGATGATATTTTAAGCCAGAACAAGCCCCTAGTCCCCTGAGCTCATCCAGCCAGTGGCGAGAGGATAAAAAGTAGTGCAGGGCCCATCTTCTGGGGATTGTATGGGGTACATGTCACATGTCTCCCCTCAACCACCACTGTGGGCTCCTGCACGGGCCTGAGGCTCTCCCTTGCTCACAGGGAGGCCACAAGGAGCCAAACGCAAGGAGGGTGAGGATGAGGGGAGGCGCCACGCCACTCACTGCCTCCTCTGGGTCGTGCTGTCCTCAGAGCTGTCTGCTTCGGGATGGGCCCTCTGGCCCCTGGGCTCCTGCTGGAGTTCAGTGATTCTGCATGAGGAACCCTTACTCCCTGGGCCCCTGGTTTCTTCACTGTCCTCTGACCCTGTGCAGGGGGAGTCACCAGTTAATGGCCAGGTTTTGAGGCCCCAGCTGATCTCAAAGAGGCCACTTGGTGCCCAGCACTGATCAAGGGTACCCAGGGCTTCAGAGGACAAGATGGGGAGGGGCTGGGACACTGTTCTGCCTCCGGATAGCTGCTGAGTGGGGGGGGGGGGGCTCACAGAACAACCTAGAAGCCACAGGGTCTCCAAGCCAGTGGAACAACTAGAGGGAGAGGGGGAAGGGAGGGCAGGAAGGAGGCCTGCAGACGGAAAGCCCCCAGGTGCCCTGGCACCCTCAGCCGTGGGGAAAGCTGGAGCTCACTGGGAATGTGGGCCCACAATTGGAGGTGTTCGACCTGGAAGCTGGTCCCTCTGCTGGTCCATGCGCTCCAGATTCTCCAATAGACGGTCCACCTGGGCTTTGATCTGGCTTAGCTCGCCCCTGATGGAGTGCAGCTCCTCAGTCTGGACTGTTTGGAGAGGGGCCAGAGCTGGTGTCCCACCAGGCCCAGGGGGCAGAGGGCTCCCTGGCCTGCCCTCACTGCTAAGGTTTGCCCAACTCTTCCCTAGCCCTGTAGGTAAGGGCTGTGCCCCCTCACTCACGCTTTATTTGCTCTCGGGGCAGGTGGCTCTTCCTGGCACCCTTGTGGGCACTGAAGCTGCTCTTGACCCCCAAGCCCACCTGGGTCCTCCGGATCTTAACAGGCACGCGATTGATGAGTGGAGGGATCCTTGGGTATTCATACACCCTACTGGGACGGAACAGAGAGGGAGTCAGGCCAAGCAGCTCCACCTGTTTACCCAGAGGACGGAGGAGTAAGATCCACCTACCCGTAGGGGACATCTTCCCTGTACAGCTTGTAGTCCAGGTCATAGTTACTCCTGCTGCAACAGAGACAAATGGAGAAGGGGTCACTCTCCATGGCCAGAGTCCTTGCCTAGACCGCAGTTTAACGTGAAGAAACTCAGGCATGCAACTTTTCCTTAGAACCCCAGGATTCTCCATTAGAAGAGCCTTGAAGGACTTAACCAAGGCCACTTTGGGAGACCACAGCTTCCCCATGTCTGGCCTCTGAGAAGGGGCACTTTCCAGGTGGCTCCAGGTGACAGGAGGGGGACAAGTGCCTACAGCCTTCTGGCCAGCCAGATAGGGGCCCTCCAAAGTTTCCTCTGCCTGACCCAGGAACAGCTGACGTTCTGGATCTTAGTCTGGCAAAGCATGAAAGGGAAGAGTTAAGTCGGGGCCTAAAGCCACGGTGGGGGTGTGAGAGCCTTTAATCCTTGCGTGGGGGTCGCCAGGATGCCGCCCAGCACTGGCAGGGCCAGCCAGGCAGGGTGAGGGCTGTGGCCAGGCCACCTTCCTCTTTGCTCCAGGCCTGCGGAGACAGAAGGAGTTTGGGAGGTCCCAGACTCTAACTGCCCGGCCTCTGCCCCTTCTTTCCTCTGCCCTGCATCTCCAGGGAGGGAACTGGTGGGTCCCGGCCTGGGCAGCGAGGCTCTGTAGGGACACAGCTGCAGAAGCTTCAGGCGCCCCCTACGCCTGGGGCTGGAGGGGTGATGAGGGGGACGGGAGGGGATGCGTGCGGGGGGCAGCACAGTTTCTAAAACAACTTTCGGGTGCTGTGCGCCCACGCCCCCATTTCAGGCCCAGCCCACGAGGGGCGAGGTCTATAGGGGCACTGGGTCTGAATGGAGGACGTTTGGAGGACGTCCTGGTTCCCCCGCGCCCAGGCCCGCGGGTGCGAGTTCCGGCTGCCCCCGCCCCCGCTTTCCGGCTTCAGGAGGTCTGGAGGGGCGGCCTGGAAGCCGCAGGGATGCTGATTCTGCGGGTGGGAGGCGCGTCCTTGGAGAAAGGAAAGCGTGACGGCAGAGCGCGGGGACGTTGCGTACCCAGCCCCCGGGGGGTCGCGGTAAGGGCCGAGGGGGGGCGGTCCCTGGCGCGGTGCCGAAACGGGCAGCCTCCTGGGGGCCGGGAACTAGCGGGCGGGGGCTTGGGGGCTAGGACGGGCCTGAAGCTGACGCGTCCCAGCTGGGTGCGACTGCTCAGAGAAAATTCTCACTGGTCTGGGTCCCCTTAGATTGTCCGGCGCGTTCCCCCACCTGTCCCCCACCGACGGGCCCGAAACCTCGACGGAGAGCAGAAGCGGAGCCGGCGGCTGCTAGACCACCTAGGTCTCTGTGGCAAACCTTTCTAATGGTGTAGCATTGGTGGTTCAGTGGGAGAGTTCTCGCCTGCCACGTGGGAGGCCCAGGTTCGACACCCGGTTAATGCAGACACTTAGCTTCCCCCCCCCCCACCTTCCCTTGCATTTTTTCCTAAAACGACTTTTTGAAGCAGCCAGGAGTGAATGGTACAGGAACGTTACTTCACTGACCGTTTAGCACAGACTTGAGAGCTGCCCGAGTTGAGATGGGGTGGGATGGGTTTGGGAGTTGGGTCTCAGGCCCCATGCACCCTACAGCGGTGCTTGCTGCAGGCAGAGTCCCTCTGGGCCTGAGGAAGGGGGGCCGCGCACCCCACCCCACCCCTCTGTCATCAGCCAGGGCTGAAGCCTGTGCGCTGATCCTGTGGCCTGGCCTCTTTCCCCCCAGGGGGCAGCCACCTGCGCCCATGGCTGCACAGCTGCATCTGGTCCCTGGTCTGGGCTAATTGTTACTGTCGGTAAGTCGGGGCTCCCCACGAAAAGAGAAACAGGACGCAGCTTTAGAATGGTGTTGTGGGCAGAGCTCAAGCCACCTCAAGTGTCCTGAGGGCCAGGGGCAGGGGGAGGAGACTTGGGGCAAGTCTTTCACCGCAAACCTTTCCCTTCAGGTTGAAAACTTCCATTTTGAGGCCTGGACTGGACTCGTTCTTACGGAGACGTCATTCAGCAGTTCAGCGGCCACCAGAACCCCATCGCCACCCTGCCCTTCCTCTGGGCACCATCCTGAGGGCTCGAGCCATGGCCACCGCCGCCCACCCACTGCTGCCCCAGACCCAGGCGGCTCCGGCGCCCCCCCCCCCCCAAAGGGCTTCATCCTCCCTCCTGGAGTCCCCTGGGCCAGATCATTACAAAACCCCTAGAGTCTCCCATGAGACACGCGGCAAACCAACAGACCGCATAGGCAGCTCTGCGTCACTGAAGAAACACCAGGTTAAAGAACCGAGCGTTACCCAGGAGCAGACAGCTGCTCATGAGCCCAGAACAAAAGCAGTGGCAAAGCCACCCACCCTGGCACACTCACAGGGTGACACACACCCTCAGGCAGGTGCTGGCAGGGAGAGATTGGGCCTCATCTGTGTCAAGGTCAAGCTGAAGGTGCAGAGACTTCTCGGAGCAGCCCCCAGCTCAGCTCTGCCATCTCCCTTCCGGGAAGACAAGGCAAACCGAAAAGCAACCAGAACCTTCAGCACAGGGCATTTACACAGTGTGGTTCCTCACAGCAAACACTTGCCCTACCGCCGCCTCCACCGCAAGGTGGAGACCACCCGAGTGCCCGCAGGGGAGCCAGGAGCTGAGTGAGGCCACCACAGATGCCCGGCTCAGGGGACGCGCTGTCCTTACGCCTATGAAGATGGCATGTTGGCTGGCAGAATTTGGTGAGCTCTTTTCTGAAAACGTTTCAAGAGTTCCTAACATTTTCTTTAAGCTTCCCAAGTTAGGGGCAAGATTTCATCCAGGCAAGTTCCCATTTGCTACTTCCCAAACATCTCTAGCTGGAAGAAGCCCCCAGGCACCACGCAGGTGGGGCTTCCCGGGGAGGACCTGGCCCCAGGTGGGAGGTAGGGCACCCGTCTCTGTCAGCAGGGTGGTGCTGGGTGCAGGGTGACCAGGGCCCTGGGAATGAACTGGGTCATCTCCCTCAGTTTACAGACAAAACTTGAGGCCAAGGGAGAAGAGACTTCCAGATGCCACAGTGAGTAGTCTGAGCTGGCCTCCTGGGGATCTTGTTCCATCTCAGGGGAACCCAGAGTGTCGGACAAGCCAGCCACCAGCCTCCCTCCCCGGCAGGCTGCAGGCAGCCCTGGACAGACTCACCAGGAGATGGCTGTGCCCTGATGTCTCTTCTGGCCCGGCTGGGCTGGGCCTGGCCTGGGCTCTCCGGCCATGTCGAAGTCTGAAGAGAGAACAGGAGAGCAGGGCAGAGCCTGAGAGGACGGAGGGAAGGGTGCAGAGGAAGGGCCCAGGTGCCCACGGGCCCCACTGGCTTCCAGGCTGGCCCTTCCCTGCTCCGCCGCTCCGAGGCCATGGATACTGCTCTGTAAGAGGCAGCGCGGCAGAGCATGGCCCCCGTCAGTGGGCAGCCCCGCCTGGCCTCCCTCACACCCCGAACCCACAATGGGAATCAGCCCCATTGCCCGTGGCCTGGAATTGGGGGTGGTACCGTCAAAAGGCAGGAGGGAAAGTATTCGTGATCTCCGTGTCCTCTGAGGAGACCCCTAGCCCTGGCCAGAGTCAATGCTCGAATGCCCTCTTGCTGCCCGTCTGCCTGCCCACTTGCCCGCCTGCTGCTGGCCCACACGCCCCAGCTGCCTGTGGGCCAAGCCCCGGGGGCCGGCCGCGGCGGAGCTGGCCAGGGCGGCTCTGAGTGAGAAGCAAAGCCCGCAGCTGGCCGGGGCTGGGGATGGACACCCCCCTGCCCTCTCTCAGTGGCGGAGGCAAGAGTCCGCTGAACCCATGCAGGGGAGGGCTGAGACGTCCAGCGAGGCGGCCTCTGTGCACCTGTCACGGCAGATCTTCTCGTTTCTGGGCTCCTCTCCTCTCATGTTCAGCACTGGAGAGAGCAGCACTGCGCTCATGGCAGAGGGAGGGGCTTCTGTTCACCCCGGACCCCCCCCTCGGTGCTCAGGGCCTGGCACTCAGCAGGCACTCGTTGATGTCTGTGGGATACGTGGATGGAAGCCCATTAAATCATTCCATTTTTTGTTTGGGGTTTGGATCAGACCCCAGAGTTTCGCTTGTGACTTCAGGGCCCCTCCCTGACCCCACGCCCTTTCTTCCTCAATCTGTGATCGTCATCCGTGGTCTACCGTGGCTGCCAAGACGGTAACGAATGTGAGCCTTCTCCTTTTCCCATCCTCAAGACTTCATGCCATACAAGCGCCGAGCGCACTCACTCAGCACCTGCTTGCTTGCTTTCTGGGAGGAATAGGAGACTGGCGACAGTGTCCCCGAGGCATTGACGATCCAGACTGAGTGTTTAATTGGGAGGAAGTTGGCAGTTTGTCACCTTGGACTTTCTCTTTCATTGGTGGTCCTGATTCATCCCCTCAAGGACACATCACACAAATGACCGTGTGCCAAGGTAAATGCCCGCACTTCCTTCTTGCCTGGCTTTCTGCGTCTTTTCCTTTGGCATATCTTTATACCTGTGGTCACCTTCACATTTGCAATATCCAAAGGGGACAGAAAATCACACCCATGTATACCACACAGGGCATGGGCACATAGAAATAAATGCCTCCTGTGCCCAAGATGGAAGGGTCAAGTGGGAAAAACCATTTATGGCCCCCAGATTGCCAGTCATGGGCTAATTATTGCAAGGGGGCTAGTGGAGTATCTGGGAAGTTCATCATCAATGGCAAACCTTGTCTGATGTGTAATGGGCATCTTCCTGGGCACCTGCCACTTTCAGCCCAGAGCAGACAAGCCTGGGTGCATGGCTGGGCCCCACCCCCACTCAGGGGCTGTATTAATCAAGATTCTCCAGAGAAACAGAACCAGTAGGAGGCATATACCGAAAGAGATTTATTATAAGGAATTGGCTCACATGATTATGGAGGCTGACAAATCTCAAGAGCTGCAGTCAGCAAACCAGAGACCCATGAGAGCCAATGGCATAGTTCCAGTCCAAAGACCAGCAGGTCTGAGACCTAGGAAGAGCCAAAGTTTCAGTTCAAGTCTGAAGGCAGGAAAAACAAAACAAAACAAAAACGGATGTCCCACTCCAATGGCAGTCAGGCAGGAAGAGTTCCCTCTTGCTCTTGGGAAGGTAAACCTTTCTATTCTATTCAAGCCTTCAACTGATTGGATGAGGCCCACCCACATTGGGGAGGGCAATCTGCTTTACTTAGCCCCTTCAAATGTTTCATCCGAAAACACTTTCACAGACTCGCCCAAAATAATATTTGGCCAAATCTCTGGCCACCTTGTGGCCCAAATTGAAACATAAAATTAACTATTAACAGGGACCAAGCGCTGGAAACAGGTGGAGGTCTGTGCTCCATATTCATCTTTCACAAAGGGACATGCCCTCTTGCATTCCCCCAGGCTGTGAGTGCCTGATTCATGAAACACAGACAGTCATAATGAATGACAGCAGATGACACAAGGACAGGGGACATCAGCAGTCAGGTGGGAAGAAAGCAGAAGACAGAAACAGACCAAGTGGATGGAAGGACTAGAATAAGGACAGAGGAGAGAAGCAGAAGAGGGTGGATATATTGGACAGCTGATCTTCAGAGTTCCCCCGAGCTGACTCCCAGATGTGTCCATCCTGAATTAATCAAACAGATGCCAAGTAGTTCACTGATTTTCATAGAGCTCCCAGGAAGAAAGGAAAGGGTCATTGTATCATCTCCAGTACTAAAATATATTGCAAGCAGCAGCCAGCAATGATTGAATTCCAACAATCTCCTGGACATTGTGCTGCAGACTTCACACCCATCATCTCAACCGTCATGGCAGCTTTGCAGGGCAGATGCTGTTGGTACCCCCATCGGACTGTATCCAGCGTCAGGTGGAGAGCAAGCTGAGAGGAGCAATGGGATCTCCGGCCCCTGCAACCACTACCGTGTTACAAAAAGTCAGAGGACTTACTTGAAGGTGCCCAGGGGATCAGCTGGAAGCAGAGTCTGGTTCAGGGAGCACCTCCGGGCTGCGATATCTTGGCGCCGGATGGCTCCATGACCCACTCCAAAAGGGGGCGAGAACCTGGTGAGGGCTTGGGCTGACGAGGGCAGCACTGCAGGCTGGGGTCCTGGGTGTACCAGGTGGCTTCTTGCAGTGGACACGAGTCATTCTTTGAGCCACTTCACATCTGAGCCCCCTTCCTGTGTTACAGGTATCCCCTAGCTTGGAGACAGGGACTGCCTCCCAGGAAAAGAGCTGAAAAATGCCCCTTTCTGCCTCCCTTTCCTCGCCTTCCTTGCCCCTAGGGCCTGGGCACACTACGTGGCTCCTGCCATCAGACCCATGGGCCTCACCTTGAATTTGAGCGGTCAGTGTGACGCAGCTCGTCCCAGCACGTGATGGTGACAAGGACAGCAGCTACCTCCAGCCCCGTCCCACGTTGGTGACGCTGACTGGCGTCTGCGGCAGGGGCAGTGAGGTGCCTTCCAGGCCTGATCCTCTGGCCTTTCCCAGAGCTCCTGGGAACTCAGCAGTCTCTTTGGCAAATTCCTTTTCTGTGTAGAGTCGCCAGGATCAGTTTCTGTTGCTTAAAACAAGAACCTTGATTGATACAAAATAGGACTCCTGCGTGGAAGGAGCGAGAAGCCCAGGGGAAACGGGGGCGATCTGAGGCTGGATAGTGGCCAGAGGACGGTGAAAATCCTGCTAGCATTAAGGGACAGGATACCGGCAGCCCATGGCATGCCATGGTGAGACACTTAATCCTGCGGTCCCCCAGAACAAAGCGTCCCTCAAAGGCAGGGCTTTGGGGATCTGGTGGCTCCTGACATAGAAGAGTATACAGATTACCCCAAAGTCAGGGGCTGTTGGTCAGAGTGTTTTGCTAATGGCACCACACAGCTTGAAGGAAAGAAAGACAAGCTCAGGGGCGCCTGGGTGGCTCAGTCATTAAGCGTCTGCCTTCGGCTCAGGTCATGATCCCAGGGTCCCGGGATCGAGCCCCGCATCGGGCTCCCTGCTCCGAGGGGAGCCTGCTTCTCCCTCTCCCTCTCCCTCTGCCTGCCGCGCTGCCTACTTGTGCTCTCTCTCTCTCTGTCAAATAATAAAAAAAAAATCTTAAGGAAAAAAAAAAGACAAGCTCAGAGCCCAAATTCTCTGCTCAAGGCATGGTTAGAAAACCAGGGAATTTTTATATCTTGCAGCTACAAGGATGAGAGAGTGAGAAAACCAATCTTTTTTTTTTAAAGATTTTATTTATTTGAGAGAGAGAGAGAGCGAGAGAGCACAAGACGGGGGAGTGGGAGAGGGAGGAGCAGACTCCCCGCTGAGCAGGGAGCCCGATGTGGGGCTTGATTCCTGGACCCTGGGATCATGACCTGAGCTGAAGGCAGACGCTTAACCAACTGAGCCACCCAGGCGCCCGAGAAAACCAATCTTAACAGCTTGATCAATGGCTAGGAACTGACACCATCAGGTGGCCTCATACCCTTGCCTGGTCTCTAACTGGGAAAGAATGGAGAGTGGAGGGCAGAGGCCATCAGAACGGGGCTCTTTGGGAAGGTGGAAGACTTAGGTGCTCCCCCGCCCCCAGCCTCCCTTGCCAGCAGCAGCTACCTCTTGATCTCTTGATCGTTCTGAACACCCTGGAGGCAGGAACTTGCTGCTACTTGCCAAACCCATACCCCTTCCCTGGGTGCATATCTAGGTGGAGCTTCTTGCCCTCCCTCACGGTTAGTGGGCTACGGGGCTGAGGGGCGGCCACCAGCTAGCATTTCCTTAAACAATACACCCCCTAATGACTTGCAGTGAAGGAGTCCCCTTGTGAGCTCTCTCCCACCACCCCTTGTTTTCTCTGGACGGAAATAACAAGTCAGACCCTTGCAGGCCCCAGGGAGCTGATGACTTCAAATCCAGAAGGAGGATATTGAATCACCAAAAGAACTGAGGGATTTTGCTAATTTATATTGGCAAAAACCTGGCAAAGTGATCAGGGGACGGATTCTGAGGTTGGAGGATGGGGGTAGGAAGAATGTGAAATGGGGTTGAATGTATTGATACTTCGGATTCCGTGGGGCCAGTCTGAGTAGCTGGGATGGTTCTGATTGTTTGCTCAGATGGTTGCTTGAAACTTGGACTTAATTGTGGCCGCATAACCTAAGCTAATAGTGAAGAAGAAGAAAAATGAGCCTAAGACTTAGCATTTACTACCCACCAGGCACAGTTTTAAGCACTTAATACTTATTTCACAAATTTACTTAGCAAGTAAGGTTTAGATGGTGTTCTGTGGATGAAGGAATCGAAAAAATTAGGGCATGAGCTCAACTGAGCTGATGTTCATCCATGTTTACTGGTTTCGGGCTCTGGTCCAGACACTTTAGTGTACCAACTCAGTTCATGATTCTCATTTTTAAAAAATGTTTTAAAGAAATTTGTGTATTTATTTGAGAGAGAGCGAGAGCAGAAGCGGGGGGAGGGGCAGAGGGACAGGGAGAAGCAGGCTCCCCGCTGAGCAGGGAGCCCCGACGTGGGGCTCAATGTGGGGCTCGATCCCAGGACCCTGAGGTCTTGACCTGAGTCAAGGGCAGGTGCTTTAACCCGGTGAACCACCCAGGGACCCCAATTATCCTCATTTTACAGGAGAACGTGAGGCAGAGAGATGTCTTAGGGCGACCTGGGACTGAGGGGTTTCCCAGCATGTAGAACATGGAGTGCTAAGACCCAGACAGTTCCAGGCAGACTGGGGTGACTGGTCTCCTTGTTAAGTAACTTGCCCAAAGGAACGTGGTAAGTGGCAGAACCTGTCCTGAAATTCAGGTGTTCTGACTTGAGGCTCAAACTCTCCACCTCTGCCGGTGGTTCTTGTGTCTGAAGATCCTGCGTCTCAAGTAGCTGGAGATCTTGTTTGAAAAAACCAAAACCCAAGCCCTGGCCTCACCCTCCCCATTCAATCCGTTGGGGGTGGCCGAGAATTTGCTTTTCTACCAAGTTCCCAGGTGATGCCGGTGCTGCCCGGCTGCAAACGGACTTGGAGAATCACCGCATTCGGCCACCTCGCCTCCAGACGAGAAGGCTGGGGTGGACTTCTCAGGTAGGACACGGTCACTGCCACCTCACTCACAAAGCCCGAGATGGCATTGAGAAACACGTGGGTGAGGGAAAGGCCTCCGTGCCAGGACGACTGACGGGGGAGGCTGCGTGCAGCGGGATGCGAAGCTGGTGTCCGGGCTCAGAGGGGCACGGGATTGCCAGCAGTAGTTCTCAAGGCCAAGGTGGGGTTGCCCCGGAGGGGACTCCAGTACCCCAGTACCTGGCAGCCGTGGCGCGAGTGTCTACCTGGCCTGACTTTGCAGCAGAATTTGGGGCCTGGCTCTCTGACTCTCCCCAGGATCCTGTGACCAGCCCCCCCCCTTTTTTTTTAATTGAGGTGAAATTCGCATAACATGGAGGTAACCCATTTGGTGGCATTGAGTACATTCACCGTGTTGTGAGACCACCACCGCTAAGTTCCAAAACATTTTGGTTCCAAAATAAAACCCAGACCCATTGAGCAGTTACTCCCCGTTCTCCTGCCGTCCCCTGGCAAACACCAGCATGTGTTTTGTTTCTGTGGGTTTACCTATTCTGAGTATTTCATCTGAATGGAATCGTACCATATGTGACCCCTTGTGACTAGCTTCTTTCACTTAAAATAACATTTTCAAGGTTCATCCACCTTGGGAGCCTGTATCCGTTCTTCGTTCCTTTTAATGGCTGAATAATATTCTGTGGCACGTCCATTCATCCACTGGTGGGCATTTGGCTGGTTTCCACCTTTTTGCTGTTGGGAATGATGCTGCTGTGAACTTTGTGTGTAAGGACTTGAGTATTTGTTCTCAGTTCTCTCGGGTATAAACCTAGGAGCGGAATTGCTGGGTAACATGGTAGCTGCACTGAACTCTTTGAGGACTCAGCAGACTGTTTTCCAGAGTGGCTGCACCATTTCAAGCTCCCACCAGCAGCCCATAAGGGTTCTAGCTGGTCCAAGTCCTCGTCAACATTGTTATTCTCTGTTTCTCTGATAACAGCTGTCCTAGTGTGTGTGAAGTGGTGTCTCAGTGTGGTTTCGATGTGGATTTCTTAATGACTAGTGATTTTGTGCTTGTTGGCCATTCGTATAGCTCCTTTGGAGAACTGCCTTTGCTCATTTTAAAGTCATTGTTTTTGATAAATTCCTTTTCTGCTGATAAATTCCTTTTCTGCCATGGTTAGTCAGAGCTGTTTCTATGTTTCTCCTGGTTGCAACCACGATAAAAATTGCGGCTGCTACACTTGTCCCCGTTCCATGGTCCCGGGCCACACTCGCACCTCCAACCAGCAAAGCCTCTCCACACATCACAGTGTGCAAATGGGCCAGGGTGCTTCCCAGACCCTGATGAGGGCACCTCCCAGCGCTCACCTGCCCACAAGGCCCCTCTCACCACTGTAGGGAGCGGAGGGAGCCAGGGCCACGACACCCCTCCCGTTCAGACAATCACTAGGAAAGCAGGAGGAACACGCAGGAGCCCGCATACTGTCTACAGGGAAAGGCTGCCAGCAGAAGCACAAAGGCCACAGAGCCAGTGGTGAGAGGAGCTGGAGCAGGAAGTTAGGGAGGCAAACAAAGCTTCTAAATCTGTGCATCACTCAGGGGCTAAGACTGGAAAGCTTCCAGAAGGTGGCCTGGGTCACGTGGGTGGGCAGGGAAGGGGTGGGTAGCGGGCAGCCAGCTGTGAAGCCTCTCAGGCATCCTCTGGTCTTCCCAGGATCATTCTGGTCGGCTGATTCCCCTTCAAAACAAGCAGTCGCAAGTCCGGCTGATTCATAACTTAGTTTAATCCTTTGTGGGGTGCACCCTGGGCAGTGAGGAACCTCCATCTGCCCCAGAGGGTCCGGCGACCATGGAGGAGAGTGGTCTCTTCTGGCTGCTGGCCCTGCCTCCTGTTTGGGCGCCTGACACCCACCTTCCCAATCAACAGCAGGCTGAGGGGCCCCGGCTCCCCTCCCCCTATGGCAGACTCCCTCTGGGCCTGACTTGTACCCCCTGCCTCCCTTCCTGCCAGGTCTCTCTGAGACGTCTGTGGATGTTGGCTTGCAGTCCTGGCCTGGCCCTTGTTCCAGACAGGTGGGCAGCTGGGCGAGCGCGGCTGCGCATCCGGGTGCTGGCAGGGGGTCACGGCCAAGTCTCAGGGTCCCGGGTCCCACCGGGAAATGTGCTCCTCAGCTGGAAAGGAAGCCGGACAGAACGAGGGTCAGTGGCAGCCTGGGCAGTCCTAGGATGGGGACCTTTCTGCAGTTGGTCCTGAAATGGCTATGCTCCCACGTGGAGCTCCAGACCTTTCCAGCAGGTGCCGCTGGGGGCAGGTTCTGGGCCACGTTTCCCCTCTGTTCCCTGCCACAGTTCACCGGGCTCTAGGGAATCAGGGAGCACTGGTGAACCCAACAGGTCCCTAAGTAGCAGCTTTGGTGACGGGGAGAGGGACCATGGAGAAATTCCTGGCCAGGCTGTTTTTCCAGTCCGCCGCGTGGACATGCTTCGTGAGGCTGGGCTTCTTTCTCTCTTTTCCCCGGGCCTCAGGGGCCCGAAGGCAGCTCAGAGCGCCGAGCAGGACTTCCCCGGCGGCCCTGCATGCTCAGACACTTTGCGGGTCTGTGACCTGGACATCCCAGCCCCTGGAGCGAGCCAGCAGGGACCAGAAGAGGGGAGCTGTGAGGGGGCCCTCACCAAACTGGCAGATGTAACGGTTTCGGGTTTTGCAGCGCTGGTCGTTCCAGTTGAAGGCAGCGGACGCCTGTAACTCCACACAGTTGCCAAACCTGCCAGGCCGAGATGCTGGGTGCTCAGCGTGGGGCAATGAAAGTAGGCTTCCATCTTCCACGCCAGCAGGCCCCCCTGTGTCTAAGAGCCCCGTCCCACAGATGGGGCCTCCAGGAGCCAGACCCACCCCCCAGCTCCCATGCCTGCTCCCCAGTCCTCAGCCGCTCTTCTCAGGAAGAGGGATGGAGGGACCGCTGAGGGGACAGTGGATGAAGCCTTCTGGAGTTCCCTCTCCTCTGTGTGAGCCTGTGGAGGCCGGGGTGTGCCTCAGCTCAGCACCGTGCCGCACCCAGCCGTGCCCGGACTTCCTGGGCACCGGGGGAGGCCCAGGCCCTCAGGGGACTCAGCCAGGCAGCGGGCTGGGTGGAGGTTCTTCAGTGGCATCTGAAGGCTCAGCCAAGGGCCCAGGTGAGAGAGGGAGCCCAGGGGAGGGAGGGCACCCCAGACTCACCCCTGGTTGTCAGGCTGCCCAAAAGCAAAACTGGTGAAGGATTGGTGCTCCCCCGTGGTCCAGCGGAAGGAGTCCTTGGTGGTCTTGTAGGTGAGCCCTGGGCCATGGCAACTAAGGTTGGTCCACCACCCAGGGCCCCACTCAGAGCCCAGGTTCCCTGAGAGGAGCGCCCTGAGCTTGGAGCCTGCTGCCTAATGCCCTTTCGGCTGCCAGCCCTTAACCCCCTTCCTAGCTCTTCCAGCCCCTGGTGACTCTCCCTCTCCCTCCCTTCCGTGCTCTCCCCAGGGAAGGAGATTGCCAGTCCCCTTCTGGGCCCCCAGCCCCCACCGCACCCTTACTGTCTGCTGGTGGGTTTTCACTGCCCAGATTCCTGCACCCCCAACCAGCCAAGCACTCACCGATCCAGAAGTTCCTGGTCTCAAAGTCGCTGTCAGGCACCTCGTTGGTGGTCTCCAGGCGGCCCAGGTAGAAGGCGAGGATGTCCTGCACTTTCTGGCTCTCGATCTGCGCTAGCACCCCGCCCTTTCCCTGTAACCCCCACTCCAGGTCACAGTGGCAGGGCCCCAGAGCTCAGGCCAGCCCGTCCTGCCCATCCCGCCACAGCCAGGGATGTCCTCTCCCCCACCCCACAGCCTCCTGCTTCGTAACATCCCCTCCCTGCATCTTCTCTCTCTGGGCCTGGGGGCCCTGCCCTGGGGAGGTTTTTGTTTCATGTGTTCAGTGTCCTGAGTACATTGGAATCGGTTGCCAACATTAATACATCGAGAGATCCCAGTGAAAATCTGAATTTCTGATTCTCTTGAAAAATCCCAAGTTCTGGCCTCCCTGAACTCAGCTACCTGCCTGGCAGCCAGCAGCTAGAGCTGAATTAGGACGGCTCCTTAGAGGGGGGGGTTGGGCGCGGCCTCCCCCCCTGAGTCCCTCAGCTCATTCAGTGACCTCCTGGCTTCCATGGGCCTCTGAGTTTGTGACCCCTGCTTTAGAGTAATGACCAGAGTCAGGGCAGGAGAAATCGAAGGAACCGTCTCTTAGTCCGAGGTCCCTCCATGAAGACCCTTGCTTGAGACCCTGGGGGTCCCTGGGAAGGCAGGGGTCCACCGTCACCTGGCATTTCATCTTGGCTCCATAGTAGGTGTCTGCCTCCGAAGACACCAGGAAGCAGTCTCCGTCGATCCTCAGGTCACAAGTGTGGAAGGGAAAGTGCACCTTGGCTGGGGACAGGGGAGCCTGACTATGCGTGGGGGGGACCTCAGACCCATCACGCCTTCCACCCTGCCAGGGAGCCAAGCTCAAGAAGCCCCTTCTTCTGGCCACCCTCTCCAAGCTGGAGGGTGGGTGGGAGTTGGTGGCATGCTGGGGAATGTGTAACATCCAGCTTGCTCTCTCGTAACAACAAAAACAAAAAATATTTGTGGCATTTGCCAATTTCTGTGGTGTGAATACCCCCACCGTGGCTGGTTTCAAGTTGCCAAACATGATGGGACTGAACAGGGAGTCAGGAAGAGATGTGGCCCGTGGGCTCCCGTGTGCCGGTCTGAGCCGGATGCAGCACCCTGGTGAGGGGCTCCAAGGGGGTGGCCTGGCTCATCATCGGGGGACCTCAGGGCAGGACTCACTGGCACACTGGGCTCCCCCATAGCCGACATCACAGACGCAGGAACACTCCTCCTCCCGGAACCGGCCATGCACGCACCGCACGCTGCACCGCACTGCCCGGGGTGGGGGTGGGGGGAGAGGACGGAGCTCAGCCCGCAGCCCCCGGACCCCGTGCTGCCCCTCACAGGCCTCGGAGTGTGGGGAATGGCCACCCGTGACAAGAAAGACCCTCAAGGATGGAACCCCAGCGGGGCTTCCAACTGCTGCTATGCTTGGTGTCCGATTTGATCTCCATCATAGAAGAAAATTGGGGTTTGGGGGGATGACCTGCCTGTGGTCACAGAGCTGGGAGGGGGAGAGCGGGACCAGAGTCTACTTCTAGATCCTGATAATGTGCTCCTCCTGCCATCCCAGGGCCTAAGGGCCAAACCTGATTCCACTTTGAATCCCCTACACGGCTCAGGGTCCGGCAGGTGCTCAGGCTGGTGGTTGAATGACTATATGCAGTGTTCAGATCAGCAAGTACCTGGTCAGTAGCCACCCACTCCCTCAGGACTCTCTCCACACACTCTCAGCAGGTGCCACACGGCCCCTGGACACACCACGCTAGCATGTGTGTCCCTCCTCAGCCCTGCGGCTGCCTGCCTGGACGCTGGCCCGGGCTTCACTCACGGGGCCCCCGGGCAGCTGTGACCTGGGGCTCCGGGGGCTCCTCACCTTGGCAGTATCTGCCTGTGTAGCCGGGGGGACAATGGCAGTGGCAGGTGCTGATGTTGAGATGGCCACGGTTCCGGCAGCTCATGCGACATGGGTTTCTGGGGACCTCTGGTCAGACGAGGGTGAACTCTGAGAGGGGGCCCTCCTTCAGGCAGGCCAGGCGGCTGCCTCCCCCGGTGCCAAGGGCCAGGGCTTCGAGGACAGTCCCAGTGGATGCTGCCACCCTCCACGAGGCTCCCCACATCGAGCTGTCTTGTACCCCCTGCCCCAGCAGGAGGCAGGCAGGGTGGGGCGCTTACCACAGAGCCCCCCTGCATGGTCCCAGGCTTTGAAGCAGCCGGAGACACTGGCCGTGCAGAGCGAACACCAGGAGCCCTTCTTATAGGGGACGATTGTCTTCCCGTTTACCTCCCAGTTGCCTCTGTGAGAGCAAGCACCAGAGGGCTGCAAGGGCAGGGGTGGGCCTTGCTGTCTGCCCCACCGGCCCCTTCAGCTCCTTCTGGCCCACCCAGGGAGTCAGGGAGCTGGGGGAGCTGGGGGAGCTGGGGGAGCTGGGGAGATGTCCTAGGAAAGTACAGATGGCCTCCAAACTAACATGAATACTCCGTTCTTCCAGCGGGCAAAGCAGAATGGTGCTGCCAAGGAGGGGCCACATTCGGCTTAGCTGGAATCTCGGGGGCTGCCCACTTCCACACCGTCTCCCTTTCCTCCTTCCCTCTCCCCGTGAGGGTGCAGACCCAGGGGTGAAGGCCTTTGAGGGGGTGGCTGAGCGTTCTAGCCTGGGTGAAAGTATCCCCCAGCCCACAGCCCAGCGGTGGACGGCAGTGTGCTGCCGTGGTGGGGGCTCACCCGGGAGAGTAGGCGCAGACGAAGGCTTCCATCTCTGCCTGGGCCCCAGAGCACCGATGCCGCCCACAGCCCAGCTGGCTCGACGTGGCCCACACGAGCTGAGGAGACACGGTGGCTCAGAAACCCTATCACGGGCCCCCCCCACTCCCAGTCTGGGGGCCGTCAACACTGATGATGCTTGCCTGGGGAGGGGAGACACAGCCTCTGCCCCAAACGAGGCAGACAGAGCTCCCTCGGGACCTCAGGAGCAGTGCTGTGCTGGGCAGAGCTATGAGGACAGGCAGGGATAGCTCAGGAAGGCTTTCTGGGTGGGGGGGCGGAGAGGTTTGGATCAGCAGATACCTGAAGGAAGGAGAGAACTGTGGATGGGGGGGAGAGTGGCAAAAGAAAGTCTTGGACCTCAAAGGCCTTGCGACAGATCGCATACGTGGCTACAACACTTCCCTCCTCCCTACAGCCCACTCTTAAACGTGCCTTTGCATTTCTTTGCAATAAGAGGAGGACTCTCTTTTCCAACCTTGAATCATGCTGGCCCTGTGGCTTGCAGTGGCCAACAGAATGCAGCAGAAGTGATATGGAGCTGGGGGCTCCAGCGTGGCTCAGTCGGTTAAGCGTCCGACTCTCGGTTTCGGCTCAGGTCATGATCTCAAGGTTGTGAGATCGAGCCCTGTGTCAGGCTCCAGGCTCAGGGCAGAGTCCGCTTGGGATTCTCTGGTTCTCCTTCTGCCCCTCCCACAGCTTTGTGTGTGTGTGTGTGCGCGCGTGGGTGTGTGCTCTCTCTCTCAAATAAATAAATAAAATAAAGTCATTTTAAAAAAATGATATTGAGCTGGTTTTGAACCTAGGCCTGGAGACCCCACAGGCAGAGGTGAGCCAGCTGAGGTGAGCCCACTAGACAGCCCACTCCCAGCCCACACAGTGGCTGACCACACTCGCTCATGGGCCCAGCAAAGACCAGAAGAACCTCCCCACTGGACCCAGCCCAAATTGCCAACCTACAGAATCAGAGGATGCTAAACTTTGGGGTAGTGTGTCATGCAACAAAAGCTAACAGGTACAGGTCTCTGACAGTATTCAACACTTGGACTGAAAATCTTAAAATCAGGGACAGCTTGGAAACAGCATAGTCAATACAGGGGAATGGTTAGGCGAACTCCTGCAGCGCTCAAAAGGACAGCTGTGAAGTAGGGAGACACGGACATACGTACTCAGTCATTGGAGAACATACATTCTCTTTAGGAATGCATGCAACTTTTGCAAACATTGACCCCTCACTTAACCACAAAGAAAGATTCAAGAAAAACCAAAGGAACAATATCCCATGGGCTGCATTCTATAAATTCAATGCAATAAAATCTCAAGCAAATAACTCAGAAGTAAGGAAAGGTTGGGGCGCCTGGGTGGCTCAGTTGGTTAAGCATCTGACTCTTAATTTCATCTCAGGTCATGATCTCAGGGTCTTGGGATCAAGCCCCATGTCAGGCTCCGAACTCAGCAGGGAGTCTGCTGGAGAATTTCTCTCTCCCTCTGCCCCTCCCCCTACCCCCCCAAATAATAATTTAAAAAAAGAAGTAAAGGGGAACCTGGGTGGCTCAGTCAGTTAAGCATTTGCCTTAGGCTCAGGTCATGATCCCAGGGTCCTGGGATCGAATATAAAAAAATAATAGAGTCAACTGAATAAAGTAAAAGAAAGTAAATAATGGGGGCACCCCGTTAAAATACATAAACTTAAAAAAGTAAGTAAATAATAAAGATAAGAGCAGAAATTTTAAAAAAAGAAAAAGGATAAAAACAAACAAAAGCTGATTTGTTAAAATAGATACATCTCTGGGAAGACTGGTAAAGAATGAAAGAGAGAAGGTGCAAATAAACAAAGCTGATAATTTTAAAAAGACCTAGCTACAGACACAGGAAATTTTTTTTTTAGATTTTATTTATTTATTTGTCCGAGAGAGAGCAAGAGAGCGAGCAAGATCACACAAGCAGGGGGAGCGGCAGGCAGAGGGAGAAGCAGGCTCCTAGCTGAGCAGGGAGCCCGATGCAGAACTCGATCCCAGGACCCTGGGATCATGACCTGAGCCAAAGGCAGATGCTTAACCCACTGAGTCACCCAGGTGTCCCAGGAAATATTTTTTTAAATCCCTGTTTAATCCTAGTTTTTTAAAAAAAATTTTATTTATTTATTTATTTATTTGAGAGAGAGAGAGAGAGAGAGAGAGAGAGAGTAAGCAGGGGGAAGAGCAGAGGGAGAGGAAAAATCCCAAGCAGACCCTGTGCTGAGCCCAGAGCTCAACCCGGGACTCTATCTCACAACCCCGAGATCATGACCTGAGCCAAAACCAAGAATCGGACGCTTAACTGACGTTCTGCTCTTATTTTTATTATTTACTTTCTGTTTTTTAAATTTTATTTATTTTTCTTAGTAATCTGTACACCCAACATGGGGCTCGAACTCATGACCATGAGATCAAGAGTCACATGCTCCACTGTCTAAGTGAACCAGGCACCCCCATTATTTACTTTCTCCTACTTTATTCAGTTTACTCTATTATTTTTTTATATTCTTTGTTTTTATTTTTTAAAGATTTATATTTATTTATTTGAGAGAGGGAGAGCAACAGAGGTAGCGAGAGAGAGTATGAGCAGGGAGGAGAGGGAGAAGCAGGCTCCCCACCAAGCAGGGAGCCCGACGCGGGGCTCGATCCCAGGACCCCGGGGTCATGACCCGAGCCGAAAGCAGACGCTTAACCGACTGAGCCACCCAGGCGCCCCTAGTTGCTGGTTTTTTCTTAAGAGATGAGAACAAATAAAGTTAAACATTTTCTAAATGTAGGTGGTGGGTAAAAGGGAGTCCATTACTAGATTTACGTTTGAAATAGTTCATACTTAGAGTTGAAAAAAGGAAAAGTCTACAAATCGTTGGAAGAGTAGCCACCAATGTGAAGACGGCCCGTCGCCCTTCTGAGCCGACCCTGGGGGCCCGGGGGCTGGCCCACAGCCTCACCTGAGTGTAGTGGGCGCAGGTGGTGTTGCGGGCACACTCGGCTGCCACGTGGCTGTACCAACCCCCCTCTGCGAACCACAGGCCCACCACGCCGACGAAAGACGCCGAGCCCGCGGGCAGCAGCTGCACGTTCCAGCCCACCTGCTGCAGGGCCCGAGGTGCTGACGCGGGCTTCCGGGCTGGGGCGCCACAGACGGCCGCCCTGGCCTGAGCCCATCGGGCCAGGCTGTCACTCCAGTCCTGGGGGCCGCACAGATAGAGATGTCAGCGGGGACCTTTGGGCCGTGCCTAGTGATCCCACTCCCTCCCCCACCCCCGGGTGCGGGGGTCATGCCGAGAGCACTGGACGGGGAGTCTTGTTTCGCCCACTTCACCCCGGGGCCAGGGAAGGTCAGACCGGACCTGCAAGGAGCTCTCGGAGATGTGTTGGTAAAGGCACCAGTGAAGTCTGGGCACCTGACCCGGAGCCTGGCTCAGGCGGGACTGAGAGCTTCCGTCCTCCTGACCCCAGTGTGGGCACCCTTCGGCCCTGCCCTAGGCACCACCCCAGAGGGGGATGGGTGTTCCTGAGCTGTGCCAGCCTGGGCAATGGGATGGGCTTCTGTGGTAGATTTTTCTGTCTGGTAATGTGAGCCCGGGGCAGGGCCCAAGCCATTCAAACTGGTTTTGTGTTTGCCGTTAGGTACAACTGGCTCTAGCCATTGTCAGGAAGGCTTGGTTGCTTCCATCTGGCTTTTTGTTGATGCAAAAGGGCCTTAGCAGCCAGGCTGCTTTGTCTTGTCCTCCCCACCTACCTGGCCTTGCGTGGGGTGCCAACGGGGAAGCAGGACCAGAGAGGCTCCTGGCCTCAGGGCTTTGGCCCCAGCCAGCACTATTCTCTGGAGTGGCCCTGATCTTCTCTCCCCACCCACACACCAGCAGACTTGCCCTTATACCCCCACGGCCACCCAGTCGTCCCCCTCCTTAAATCAGGGGCTCAGCAATCAAGAAGACTTGGGTCACCCCATCACCATGCCCTGGGCCAGCCCAGCCACCTCACCCCAGTTGTGTGGCCTCTAGCAGTCCCCTAATCTCCATGAGACTCAGCATCCTCATCTGTGAAATGGGGACAGTAAGGTACCTGGAGGGTAAGATTGTCGTGGAGATTCAAAGGGTACAGGGGGCAGAGTGCTGTGCTCATGGCCTGACCCACCGTGGGCTGGATAGCTGTTCTGATTTTACCTCTAATGAGGACTGGAGCTGGAGTAGTGGGGACTGCTTGGGGGGCCCCTTGGCAGCCCTGCACCACCCTAAGAGGCTTAGCCTCCACTGGGTAAAAGCCCTAGAGGCCCGCAGAGGTGAGAGAGGCTGAGTGGTGAGGCTCCATTCTCATCTCATCTTTTATGAAATGCTGATTTCTAAGACTTTGGCCAAAGGCGCATGAAAATCATCGACACCGATGACCCAATGAGCGGGAGCACGTCCACGCCAGGGACTTGACCTGGGAGCATGAGGCATGGGCAATGGGAGCCAGGACCTGGGCCTGAGAAGGGGCAGAACTTCTACAGAGCAGGGAAAGGGGGAGAAGCGACCCCTTCCCGCCAGCCTGCCCCACCCCCACCTCCTGGGAAACTGACCCGAGAGCTCTCAAGGTCACCACCACTGAACCAGCCTGGAGGAGTTTATGGGAGGCAGCCATGGGGAACCCTGCCCACCCCCACACTATCCTGCCCTCACCCCGGGGCCTGTTAGCGTGTGCTGAGGCAGTGTTTCTGGGCCCTTGGATGATACCACCAACTCTGCACGTCCTACCCCAGCCTCCAGAGAAGGAGCAGGGACCTTGGAGGGGCCCCTCCTAGTCACCCAGATAAACCCTGAAGAAGCACTGGGTCCTGGTCACACTCAAGCCCCCTCCCTCAAGCAGGATGCTTCTCCCTCCCAGGCTTCTGCCCCTCTGATCTTGCTGGGACTCCTTTGTGGAGCTTCTCTTTCCTGCGGGCCTTCTTCCATGTTTTCTGGTCTCCAGGGCAACGGGATGGGATGTGAGGAAAGGCCAAAGGACTGCCCTTCTGGGAAGCAGGCCGCTGCGGAGCCCTAGCAACCAGGCATGGTCCCCCCAGTGGGCAGGGTGACTGGCTGCCCCCCTGCCCTGCCCAGGCGGAAGGGCGCCTGTCACCGGCATGGCCTCCTGAGCCCTCTTCAGGGTTGCCCCTCCCGCTACCCCCCGGGCGGGCCTGCCTTGGGGTACTCACCATTCTCTGCATGTTGGCTGCGGGGGGGTGCACCCGGCTGCGCAGACGGTTATGTACGGAGAGGAGCAGGAACGCCTCCTTACTGCTCAGGGCTGGGGCGGGAGACACGGCCAGGCCCCTGTATAGCAGGACCTGGGCTCCCCCCGGGTGACCCTGGCTGATGGGGTGGGGGTCGCCATGGCAAGCTCAGAGGGCAGCCCTGCCCTTAGTGAACAAGAGCTGATGTGGCATGGGGGGATGGGGGGCCTACGGGAGACAGAGAGCTGAGGGGCTGGGAGAGAGGCAGGTGTACAGGGACCCTTGAGCTGGGGCCTGGGCTAACAGGAGAGAGGGGGGGCCACGGGCTGCGTGTGTGGAGGGGGCAGTCCTGGGGCCCCCAGCTACAGACTCGGCTGGTATTCCTCCTTGACCCCCAAGCCTGGGTCCACTCCCCTTCATTCTTCCTGCTCCCCAGTCCCAGCCTCCCCCATCCATCTTGGTTCCCTGGGCTACCAGGTGGCAGGGGCGGGGGGGGTGCTCCTTAAACCACACTAGCCTGCCCAGAGCTCAGGCCTGAGCACTGGCTTCCAGAAGGCCCCTGGCACCGATCTGCGGTGCTCATAGCTGTTCCGCGTCGTTCCTCACCCAGGGGCCCCTTACCTCCAGGAGTTGGAGCCTGATCCTCCTGCAGCGGGAGTAGCCGCGCCTCTGTCCAGGCCGTGCCAAGGAGGGCCAGGAGCACGGGCAGGAGGCCGGGCCGGTGGCCCCCCAGCCTGGCGGAGGGCTCTGGCCACAGCATGGGCCTGTTGGGCGCTCCGGGTGTGGCCTGGCTCAGCCGTCCAGCTTGCTTCCCAGGCTAGACAGAACTACTCACAATCTCAAGGAGGCAGGCTGGACTGGCAGACAAAAGGGGGAGGCTGATGTGAATAATCGGTGTATCCAAAAAGCCTCCCGTTGACACTGGCATGAAGAGACAGCCAGCTCCAATCCCAGGGCTCCCTCCCTCCTCCAGCCGAGGGCCTGGCCGGCAGCCCTGCCCACAACAACCAACCGAGCAGTGTGCACTGACCCTGTGGCCCCTGCTAATCATTGCAGGATTATTAGAGCCCTTGGGGAGCCCTGGGAGACCCTGCTGATTGGCCCACAGACATTCCAGGGCGGTGGATTAGCAAATGATGGCCGTGCCCTGGCTGGGACAGTGTCCTTCAGGCCCACCGGCAGCTTCTAGGCCCAGGACCAGGCCCAGGCCCAGGCCCAGGCCCAGGCCCGAGGCAGGCAGGCAGGAACTGGGCAAGACCCCAGGGGAGTTCTTCCCTTTCTTGGGAAGCTTATCCCAGCCCCCAGCCATGAATTAAACATAGGCAGATGGTAACCACATACCAGGCAGGTACCACCGGTGGGTGGGGGCCCTGGGGGGTTGGGTTTGTAGGGGAATGGGCTAGGGCTGCACCTGTAGGAGGAAAAGAGTGCCTTAGGACTCTGGGCAGTATCTGTCTGGGCAGTGTGGGGGGCTGGGCCCCAGCCCCAGGGGACCTGCATCCCCCACATGTCTGCAGGCCAGGAGAGGGCCAGGCGAGCAGAGGAGAGCACGTGATTTCCTTGGCTGACTGGAGTCCTGCTGGGAGCAAGTCGGACTCTAGACAATCAGGCAGCACATTGCCGTGATGCTTTGGGGCCTGGCTGAGGCCTACACGATCCGATCCCACCAGAATACAATGAAACTGACCTGCACTGTGGCCCATGATTCTTAAAAAAGATGAGGCTATCCTGCAGGCCATGGCCAAATGCTCACACCCCCCACCCCGCACCTCAGGACAGATCAAAGGTTATTCACCCACCACAAAGGATAGCCTCGGAAAACAACTCCTTCCTCCTTCTGGAGTTTGTGTGACCCCTGACCTCTAGGCCAGCACCCTCTCAGAGCCAGGTGTCACCTACCAGGAAACTGCTGAGATGCAAGTGGGCTTGGCTTTCTGGGGAGAAACACTGATGGAAAGTGGATATTGTCATGGGAATGGGGGAGGGGGCGGGGGCAGGGCCAGGCATAAGGACCCCTAAGCTGGCCTGGGGTTGTGTGTCCCCCCACACAATACCCCAGGGCCTTGGGAGTTTCTTCTCCCTCCAACGGATGGCCAATTTCAGATTCATCCTGCCTGGGTCCTAGCAACGCTTAATAACAGTGACCTTTCTCTGCAGAGTTCACAAAGCACGCACGTGGCTTCACCAAATTGTCGCAACGACCCTGGGCATAGGAGGGATGCTGTGCCCATTTTGTAGATGAGGAAGCTGGGCTCGCTGTGTCTAAGGGACTTGCCTCAGGTCGCCAGGCGAACACAGGGTGTGTCCCAGCTAATTCAGGCTTTCTGTCTTCACATTCCTAGACACTGGTGCAAATCTGCTTTCACGTACGTCGTGGCCCTAGGAGTTCTCTATCCCTCTCTCTCTGCCCTTCCCGTTCATGACCTCTCTCTAAAATAAGAAGGAAGAAAGAAATCTTAAAAAAAATAAAAAAGGTAGCTCACACAATTTTGCTGAGCTCCCAGGCACAACCTGGAATAAATTTACATCAAGCCCAGGTCCTTAGTAAACAGGTCATGATAAGCTCAGTTAAAAAGCATTAGCCCTAGCGGCACCTGGGGACTCGAGCCCAGCTTTTGTCATAAGCATCTGCTGAACAGACCCTTTGCTCCTCGAGCTTCATGACTCTCATTCCTTTTGGATCACTCAGTGTTGCTCATCCCGCCACAGTCTCCCACCCCCTAGGTGCCAGGCCATGCAGCGCACCTTGCAAGAGTAAGAAAAGCAGCTGTTGTGCTCTGAAAATTGTGCTCTGAGCCAAGTGCTTTATCCACATTATTTGAGTCTTGCCAAGAGAGAAAGAAAGAAAAGAAAGAAAGAAAGGAAGGAAGGAAGGAAGGAAAGGTGTCATTGCCCATTTTACAAGCAAGTAGGTAGAGGCTACGATGAATAATTTTATGTGTCAACATGGCTAGGGCAGGGTGCCCAGAAGTTTGGTCAAGCACGAGTCTGGCTATCCTTGTGAAAGTATTCTCTAGATGTGATTAACACTGAAACCAGTAGACTGATTAAAGCAGATCACCCACTATAACGTGGATGGGCTCATGCATTCACTTCAAGGTCTTAAGAAAAGGACTAAGGTCTCCAGAGGAAAAAGGAAGTATGCCCCCTCGACATCATGAGACCTCGACATCAATGATTCCTGGGGTTCCCACCCTGCCTGCCTGCCCTGCAATTTCAGACTTGCCAGGCACCAAATCCTTAAGATAAATCTCTCTGTATATACACACATCCTATATGGCCCTCTCTCTCGTTCTCTATAGTCTCTCTGGGTGACAACTACAGCGGGGGCTCGGGAAAGGTAACGTCTCGGTGTAATACTCCAAGGGGGAGGCAGTGCGGGCATTCGGACCCAGGCCAGGTCAGCTCCAAAGTCATGTTCTTAACCAAACAGGACAACAGCCCTTCCACCCTGGACTCTGGGGGACTGAGTCAGACGATGCCCCAGATCCAAGTGTCTGAGGTGCCTAACTCCACAGACCCCTCCAGGTGAGGACAGCGGGAGGGAAAGGGCACATCCCTTTTATCAAGGCTGGCCAAAGGAGCCTCTCCTCAGCCCCTCCTGAGTCACGGGGGCCACATGGGGTGTCACCTCTCAGGGGGAGATTTGATTAGTCTGATTTGGGTTTCTAGTTCAACCCGACAACCCGCACTCCAGATGCAGAGCTGGGAGGCCCCAGGAAACTTCATTGGTATGTCACAGCGCCACCTACTGCTCCATTGGAGGGCCAGCTGCAGTAACCGAATGCCCCCTGCTCTCTGAGGCCAGGACCTTATCCCCATTTTACAGATTGGCAAACAGAGCTTTTGCTCGCCACTTTCCCCCATTCGCTCAATCATGTGATAGATGCCAGGCATGATGCCAGATGCTGGGGGTT
>NC_138384.1:11643053-11658805 GCF_054177405.1 Leptonychotes weddellii | reverse complement strand
GGAAACTTCATTGGTATGTCACAGCGCCACCTACTGCTCCATTGGAGGGCCAGCTGCAGTAACCGAATGCCCCCTGCTCTCTGAGGCCAGGACCTTATCCCCATTTTACAGATTGGCAAACAGAGCTTTTGCTCGCCACTTTCCCCCATTCGCTCAATCATGTGATAGATGCCAGGCATGATGCCAGATGCTGGGGGTTCAGAGAAGCCAGTCCTCCTCAGAGGGATTGACAGACGAGTAGAGGAAAAAACCAGTAAAGACAGAGGTGGAAAAGAGTAGAGTGGGCACACCAAAGGGAGGCCAGTTGTCGTGGGAAGGAAAGGCTTCACCGAGGAGATGCTGGTGATGGTGGGCTGAGGTTTTGAAATTCTGGAGGCGTCTGCCAGGCTGATGGGAGGGGCCACGGGGGATCATTTGATTCTCAAGTCAGGACTCTTCCCCAAGCACAGAAGGACAGGGGCCGGAAAGGACATCTTAGCGAGCAAAAGATGTGTTTGGCGGAGTGGGACTTGAGAGCAGGGTGTGAGATGGGATCAGTGGCACACGGGGGGCAAACGGGTCAGGATTCGGGCCCCAGCCTCGCACACAGTTGGCCCCAGAGCCACCTGGGGCACCTCTGCCGGTCCCACCATGGAGACCGTGCTCCGCCACGCTAAGGAGTCTGAACACGTCTCCCCAACAACGGGGAGTCCCGAGGAGCTGTTAGGTTAAGCCAGTGAGTAAAATGATCTGACGTGCTTGGGAAAGACAACCCTGCAGAGTGAGGATGGGGTGACACCAGAAGCAGGGACCATCCTTTTAGGGATGATCATCGCAGCAAGGGATGCCAACTCTCTGACCTCCAGCAGCGGGGGTGGGGAACGAGAGGCCAGGAGAGACGAGAGATCTGGGGACACAGACTCGGTTGAGCGGGTGATGAACTAGAGGTACAGAGAGAAGCCAGTGGGGTGACCAGATGACTCCCCGGTTTGGGGCTCGGCTGACGGTTCGTGGACGTGAAATAAAAGGAGACTTGGAAGACAGGATGATGAGGTTGTTCCTGACGTGTTAGCCTGGGGGATTCCCACCTGTAGCTGCTGGAACATTGCTTGGATGAGCAGAATAAAGACCAGTGACTCCAAGTTGGCAGGGAGTGGAGAATTCCTCAAGGGGATGAGGCCGTGATGGCATCATTCCTACAGGGCTACACTGTCAGAGACCCCCTACTTGAGCTGCACAAGGCGGCGTACAAACCAGCCCAAGACCTGGTGCCTTCCACCAGCATTTTGTCTCGTGCTTCTGGGCCTGCGGTGACTGCGGTTTGGCTGGGCAGCCGACTTAGGCTGCGGGTCAGTGGGCTTTGCTTCAGGGCGGGGTCCCATCTGTTTCCCGCGTCTGTCGCTCATGCCGCGTGATCCTCCGAGATACGGTGGCTACTCAGGGCACCATCTAATGATGACAGCGGCACCCAGGAGGGCTGATGACCACGCACGGTTCGCCTGAAGGCCTCGGTCGCTCCACCTGCACACGGTGGCGGTTGCCTAGCTTTTAAAGCAAGGTCTCAGCATGGCTGACGCCAACCAACATGACCGGACGAGAGCTATGCTCCAAGCCGGTCATGCGCTGCAAGCTCACGGGGCAGACGAACGAGGAACTGAAAATGTCCAGTGTACCACAGCCAGGGAGCACCTCCCTGTTACCCTGTGTGCTCTTTTCTCGCTCCCTGACCCAGCCTCAAATGGCCTCCTGGCCACCTGCCCGGTGCTATAACGCAGCACCTTTGGGTTCATTTCCAGATCTTCCCCCAAGCTGTGTGATCTTGGAAACGTCACGTTCCTTCTGAGTCTCCATCATCTGCTAAAACCTCACCTCCTGAGACTGTCATAAAGATTACATGGGATGATGTGTAAGAAACACCTTGTCCTGCTCAGGGACCAGCGAAAGTCCTCCCTAACCCCACAGATCTCTCAACAACTACCACGTGTCCTGCGGACTCTTCAACAGGTGGCATCCAGTGGTTTCGAGAAACAAGAGAAGTTGCTGGAAGTCTCTGGAGAAGTACTGATCAGATCTCCAGTCCTGTTGATTCCAATTCACGTGGAGGGGATTGCTTTAGGTGCCCCAGATGATTCTAAGGCACCCCACTGGCGTCTAGCACATGCTCAGCACTTACTTGACTAGTTCACCGGTTTCGTGGGTTAAAGACTCAGGTGTGAGTCCTCGTAACCTTCGGAAGGAGGAAGGGAGGCCCTCTGTCCCCAGGCAGGCCACCGCCGCATGGACGGTGCTGTAGTGTCTGCCCGTGTCTGCTGTCCCTGGGTGTCCAGAGTCTGTTTCACACTCTGCTAACACAGATGCAAACGGTTTTATGTACCACGTTTAGCCTTTGTGATGGCAAATACGACACACAGGCACCAGAGATGAAGAACGTTTCACAAGCAGCCACGGCCAGAGTAATGAACATGTCTGTTTATTCACTTACAAACCTAGTAGCATGAAAAGAACATCTTAATTAAAATCCGGTTTGATAGAAATACAGGGCACGATGTTACTACCGCCTTCATGGACTCAGAAATGCTGGTCGCTCTGGGTGCCTAAGATCAGCAGGGCTCCTGAGAAAGATCCCATCCCCTAAAGTGCCCCAAACGTCCTCAGGACCTCGTGCTGTCGCCACGCAGGGACAGGAAGGGGCTGAGGGAACTGCACACTTACAAAGGTAAATAAGGAGTTACGTCCCTGTACAATCATTACAATGGCACTTCCCAGATCCCAAGAGTAGACCCGAGAGTGAAGGGTGAACTGTTCTGCTAGAAACCCTTTGACTGAAACAAGCTGCAGAAAGGCGCTGGATCTGGGGACAGGAGGCTCTGGGGGGAGGATGGGAACCCATCCCCCATGGAGAATGAGTGAAGTTACTTTCTTTTTCTCTTTCCTGTCTACACCCACCATTGGGTGTAGAGACATTCTGGGGTAAGGCACGAGAACCCGGCTTGGAGAAGAGAGGTGCTCCCAGCTGCAGTTCTTGGTGTGCAAAGGATCAAAAGATCCTGGCACAGATCTTTTGAAAGAGATGCCAGAAATACCTTCCCCACCCCTTGTAATTTCTGTCCTTGAGAGACAGAAAACCTACAAGGCAGAAGGTTTGCAAAGGTGAATCCAAACATCAAGCGAATAAAGTCCTACCAGGACATGTGTAATTGGGCATGGGATGCTCTGTTCTGTGAAGTGTCTAGAGTACAGGAAACCACTGTGACCTTTCTCAGACAAGGAGTAGCCAAAAAAGATTAAAATATTCAATCCTCTTGAAGAATAGTGCAGTTGGTGGGTACGAGAGCCTACAAAGTACAAGAATCAACGTTGACAATAAAAGGAGGCTTAGGACTTTGCAGAGAAGAACAACAGTGGTGGTTGAGGGAAGCAGGGAGAAATCTGTACAGCTTGTTCAGCACTCACTGCTTGTCCACAGAATGGGATGAACACCTTAATGATCACTTTACTTCACCCACCGTTTCCTACAGACAGTGAGGTTTCTCCCAAATTCATAAGCCTGCAAATGGCATAGGTCAAGCTGCTCATCAGGAAAGCCTGTGAAGGTTTTCTCCCCAAATTGCCACGTCTGGGCATCGGGAAAAGACTTCCCCAGGAATACACCTCAGATGAGTTCGTCTATCTCCTCTTCTTTATGGGCAGTCAGGTGACACCAAGCTCTCGGCCATTAGCCAAAACATTAAAGTATTTCTCTAGCACAGAAGCCCGGAACGTCTTAAACTTTCACGTATCAGACTAGCCAGAGACGGACTTTCTGTCCTCAGGCAGCCAGAAGTCATCGGCCGTGTATCGTGTGAGTTAACTGGCGATCGCGTCTGGGGTAGAAAGTATGCAGCTTGGGGGCTGGCGTGGTGCCACAGGGGTGCCACGGAGCTTTCTTGCCACTCGCGAATGGAAGAAGCCCTCTCTTTCTTGTGCACTGCGGAATCCCATCGCCCAGCACGGTGCCTGGCCAAAAGAGGCCATAAGGAAACAAGATGGGCTTGTGTGGCGAGGGGGCCCTGAATTCAACGAACGGGAAACGGGAGTGTGGCGCAAACTGCAGGGGCCGCTGTACCCTCCGAACGCTCTCCATTCAAAGAGCTAGTGACTGGACGACGCGCCAAGCAGGGCTGCACGTGCTGGGAACGCAGCCGTGCCTAAGACCGAGGTTCTGTCGAGAGAGGGCAGGGCTTGCAACTGGCGGGAAAGGCAGCCCACCAACACAGACCGTACAGGGGGACGAGTTCCACAAGGGAAAGAAAACAGGGCCACTGACAGTAAGGGAGGGCGGGGCGGGGGCCTTCTCAGAAGATGGACTGAATGAGTCCATTTCCTCGGCGCAGACAAGGCAGGAAGGTGCAGAGTGACGACCGGCCCAGAGCTCAGGGCCTCTAAATCCCGCCTCCCAGGTCGGGCCAGGCCGGCGGGGCGGATTTCAGTCGCGCTCCGCTACAGCCTCGCCCAGGAGGAGCCGAGCGCCTGCGGGTCCAAGACGCCCTTTGGCGCCCTGGACCAGAGTGGCTTTGAGCCGCGACCCACCCGGGGACGGAAGTGGGAACGCGCCTGGAGGGCAGAGCGAAGCCCCGCGCTCCCCACAGCACGGCAGGGCGAGCGGCCCACCGCGGACGTCCCGGCTCCACCTGCAGAGGTCAACCGGGTCGGCGGCCCGAGCTCCGAGACCGCCCCGGACCACCGCAGCTGCCGCCCAGAGGCCCGGGGCGGGGCCTGGCGAGACCCAAACAAGCCCCACGTGGCAGGGGCGGGGCCGCCGCGGGGCCGTCACGGCGCGCGCGTGCGCCGGAGCGATCTCGCGCCGGCGTACCCTTGTGGGGGCCGTAAAGCGCGGAAGGTCGCGGTCGCCGGCTTTCCCCGGAACTTTTTGCTCCCTCCGCCCCGCCCCTTTCCCTGCCCCGTTCCCCGCGTTCTGGCGCCGGGACCCCCCGCAACTGTTGTGGCTGCTGCCCCGCTGCCGCCCGGGTGCTGCTGACCGCGGAGCCCGCGGGGGCCCGTGAGGTAAGGAAGACAGGGGCGGGGCCGCTCTGGCCTCCCCTCCGCGCGCGTCTCCGCGTCCCCCTTTCCGCTCTGGTCTCCCTCGGGGGTGGTCCCGTCCGCCCCTCGTTTCGCGTCGCTTGCGCCGAGTCGTCTGGGGACTGCGGCGGCCCGGGCCGAGAAGGGTCCGCCTCATCTCTCTCAGCCTGTCCGCGGCTGCGCTCCGTCCGGCCGAGGTGGTCCGGGCCTCGGACACCCGTGCCCGGCTGGCTCGGGGCCTGCGCACCGGCTCCTCAGGGGGCGTCCGCCGGCTCAGCCCGACGTCCAGAGCGGCCGGGGTGACCTCGCTTCGGGCTCCCGGCCTCGGGCAAGCCCCTAGCGCGCATGAGGCCGGTCTCGCCCGGTCTCGCCCGGTCTTCCTCCACTGCGGGTGCAGTTGCTTTCCCGCCTGGAGACGTGCGGTCCGCCTGTGCTTCCCTCACTTGTAAGACTGCTGCAGAGTGCGGCGGCCGAGTTACCGGGAAGAATGTAGGCCCAGGGCAGTGAGCCGACTTCGTGATGTGCGACCACTCGGGACCGATGTGAAGGACACTGAGATTAGATTCGGGCATCTTCAAGTGCATTTTGCCGGTGTGTGTAAGCCTGACGTGCGGGGCCGCGGAGGGAAGGAGGAGGGGAGCCGGGCCACGGGGCACACTTGGCCAGCGCTGGCGATTTGTCTTAATTTCTTCAACTTGTCTGATCACCTGGTGGCACTTGTTGAGAATTACACACCCAGGACCAGCAGGATCCACTCTCCAGAGAGGGAGCCTGGGCTAGAAATGTGCTGGCTGGCTCTTGTGCTGAGGCAGGTGTGGGAGATGTTGTTAATCGCCCTCCACTCACCTGGCTTCCTAGTCCCCAGCGGCCCATTTGTACACACGCTGTGACCATACAGAGGAACAACTCAGAGGGACTTGGAGCTGCCCTCTTGTTCTTCTTGGTGTAAGCAGGTGTGAGCATACCTAGTGCCGATATCGCGGTTGCTTGGCAGATATTTTTCTTCTTAGCAGAAAATATTGTAGGGTCATCTTAGTTTTTAAAACATGTAATTTATTTTTGGGGCCCCTGGCTTGTTTAGTTGGAAGAGCATGTGACTCTTGATCATGAGTTCCAGCCCCAGTGGGGTGTGGAGATTACTTAAATAAAACTTAACATATATATTTATGTGTGTGTTTATTTTAAATCTGGTTACGACTTTTATTTCTTTGTTTTTGACATCTTCAGTTTCTTGTCTACCGACTTTCCCTTCTCTGCCATCAAACTTTGCCTTGGTTTTGCTGCCAAACCTACTTGGGTACTCTGGTGCCTTCCTTCCTTTGTTTGCATTCACTTTAAATCCTTTTTTGTTCTTGTTTGCCCTCACCACTTCAGTGACTCTTTGAAGGTCATGCACACAGGGTCACAAATCCTTTTCTTGGTTCTTATCACCCTAGGCTTTTTTTTTTTTTTTTAATCACCCTAAGTTTTTAACCTTGTTTATTCCATCTTGAACCTCAATTGTTGTTATGTGTCTTCTGTTACATTTGCAGTTCCTTTTATCCTGCCAGGGGATGTGCCTTGTGGTTCTGTCCTCACAGCTACCCTTTCTTTACTCATCTGATGTTGTTTGAAAGGTAGCAGGGAGGAAAGATTCCAGGGCAGACTCCGGTGCCAGCCCGGCAGGGTTTGACTCCTGGCTCTGCCCCTCACCGGCATTAGAGAAGCTCGGATGAGTGACTTCTCCGTGCCTCCGCTTCTTCAAGCGTAGAAAAGAAACGTTAGTATCTACCTGGTAGGGTTGTGAGGCTTAAGTCCGTTGTACACGCCTGAAGCAGCATCTGGCCGACTGTAACTGCCTATGAAGATATTACCATTTTCTGTTTTTAAAATTCTGTCACGTGATTTAGATATCCCCTCCAATCTGCGGGCCTAGCCTTGAGATCCCAGAGTCCTCATTGAACTTTCCCCCCTCTCGTGTGTTCTTTCCTCTCAGCCATTCGGCAGTGTGTATTTCCTGGGTGCCTCCCCTGAATGCTGGGAAAACCATGATCAAGTTATATAATTGGTCTCAGCTCCCAGAGAGCTCCATCGTAATAGGAGACTGAAAAGGACCACTTACTGAGTGCTGCGTAGGTGCTCGTTGCCATGTTTTTCCTTCCTGTCTGATTGAGTGTTTGTAGCAACCGTGTGAGGTGGGTAGTCCTAGCTCACCTTATGGACGAGGAGCCCAGGGCACAGAGATGTGGCATAACTTGCCGAAAGTCAGAGCTAATGAGAGGTGGGGGGAGGTTTTCCAACCCACAGCTGTCTGCCTCTCTCTCAAGCCTACATTCTCAGCTGGGTGGTTGTGCTGTTTCCCTGATGGGCGAACAGACCGTGACACAGTCCGGGAGGCTCTGTGCTGGGAGAAGTGCAGGGTGTGATGGGAGAACATAGAAGAGTCACCCGACCCAGTGTTGGGGGAGAGGAGGTCTGGTAAGATGTCGGATAGGCTGAGAGCTGAGGCAGTTCCCTTTGTCTGCGGGGGGAGAGTGGCAGGAACTATACTATTTGGTTTAGAGGAACAGCGTGCCCAGATCCCGGAGGTTTCAGAATCCTGTCCTGTTTGAGGAGTTAATTACAGGTGGTTGCGTGTGGCTCCAGAGAAAGAGAGCAGAGATAAGAAATGAGCCAGAGAGTGAAGGATCTTGCCCTTCCTGGGAAGGACATTGCCTTTTCCTGAGGACATCAGAAAGTCATTGAAGGGTTTTAAGCAGGGGCGTGAAACAAGATTTGCATTTGAGAAGACTGGCTCCGAGTCCTGCGTAAGGACTGTGGGGTGTTGGGGAGAACGGTGTACAGAAGCCCCGTCAGGAAACTTCTGCAGTAATCTGAGCAAGGGTGGCGGCCTGTACTCAGGTAGCTGCAGTGGGAATGGGGAGAAGTGGGAATGAGGGAAACGTGGCTGTGGAATCGTTAGTCCATGCTGGTTGGCTGCATAGAGGAGAGGAGAAAGGAGGAGCCCAGGGTAACACCCAGGGTTCTCGAATATGGGGTCACTGGGGGACACAGAAGTGGAGCAGATTTGGAGATTGAGGAGGATGGGTTTCCCTGTTGGAGGTGCCCGGTTTGACCTACGGGAGCCCAAGTGGACATGCCATTGTTCCGCTTAGAGGTACAGGCACAAAGGTCGGGGCTGCTGTGGGTTGGGCTCTCGGTCACGGTAGGCAGTGAAATCCCCCTGGAGAGTAGTGGCCCGAGGGGAGAAGCTGGTCCCAGAGCACCGTGAGGGACGTGGACTCGGAAGGACGGGCCGGGGAGAGAAGCCAGCGAAGACGTGACCAGGGTAGTGGGAGTCAGGATAAAAACCGGGAAAGGGGGTGTGAGTAGCGGGAGCGATGGGCGATATGCGGTGCTGTGGAGAGGATGTGAGGTGGGGCCGGTGTCCCCGGAAGTTGGCGACGTGAGCCTTCTTGGTGAGAGCAGCGTTCCTGGCTTGGCGGGCAGAAGCCCAACCGCTTTGGGTTCAGGACAGACTGGAAACGGGGAAAAGGGGACAGATCATATAGGAAGCCCTTTCCTGAAAGTATTTGTCAAGTGAAAAGACAGGCTGTGAGATCACATTAAGAGTCCGTTCTGGGGGCGCCTGGGTGGCTCAGTTGGTTAAGAGACTGCCTTTGGCTCTGGTCATGATCCCGGAGTCCTGGGATCGAGTCCCACATCGGGCTCCCGGCTCAGCAGGGAGCCTGCTTCTCCCTCTCACCCTCTCCCCTTCTCGTGCTGTTTCTCTCTCTCTCTCTCTCTGTCTCTCTCTCTCAGATAAATGAATAAATAAACAAAATCTTTAAAAAAAAAAAAAAAGAGTCTGTTCTGGCTTGACAGCCGGCAGACTCTGCAGTCACTAAGGAGTAAGGAAAGAAGGACACGGGACAGGCGGCAGCACTCAGGTGGGCAGCAGGGCAGCACACTGGGACTGCTAATTTTGTATGATGGGAAATCATGGTTTTAAATTTTATTTATTTATTTGAGAGAGAGAAAGAGCACAGGTATGTGCGTGCGTGCCTGTGAGTGGGGGAAGGGGCAGAGGGAGAGAGAATCCCGACGTGGGGCTCGATCCCCCGACACCGAGACCACAGACCTGCGCCAAAGCCAGGAGTCGGATACTCAGGCGCCCTGATGGGAAGTCCTAACTGCCTCCTACGTTTGTGCTTTTTGCCAAGACCATATTTTTTACCATTTAGAATTTTTAAAATGACGCTACTCGAAGACAGTTACAGAGCTTTTGTTCCATTTCTTTGGTGGGTTGGGAGGACTTGAGCATATGAAAACGCTGAGGGTCAGAGCGGAGCACCGAAGGTACGTGGAAGAGGAGCTGGGTTCATGGAGCTGAGTCCCAGGGAAGGAGGGAGAGGGATCCGGGGCTCTTGTGGGGCGACGAACTTTTGACCCTCTGAGGGAAGGAGAGAGGGTTGTAGATGCAAGTGGGATGATTGGTGGAGTTTCAGGGGATGCGATGAGACAGGTTATCTGCTTTGAAGGGAGGAAGAGAGGAGGTGGGGTCCGAGGTTGGGAGAGGAGTGTCGTGGGTTCAGAACCCGAATGTAGACAGACATCTGCCTGTGGCTGAACCCGCGGTGGCCCCGGGGCTAGGCAGGGGGTGTCTGCTAGCCTGAGCCTCAGAGGAACTGGGCCTTTTCGAGTGTGACCAAGCAGTAATAGTTCTGAAGGGAGGAGGAGGCAGATACTCACCCCCCAGCCCCCCGCGTGGCGAGCTCAGTAGAGTGGGGCTGGCCGTGCGGCGGTGGCCGCTCCCTCAGAAGAGCTGCGTCCCCGTGGAGACAGGCGAGACAGTACTGGCGAAGGGCCGGGTGCTTAACTCCGGAAAGGATGTTCTGGAGGGCGCGGTGGAGAGGTCTGGAGGGGAGGACAGCAGAGAGAGAGACACGGAGGGAGGGACAGAAATTGGTCACGTGGAGACGAGGTTGCAGGAAGAAGCTTCTGTCTTGAGACCCTTGGACAGGGACCGAGGGTGTGAGGCCTGGTGACTACCGCCAGGTGGCCGAGTCCTCAGCCCTGGTTGGATGGGATTTATCCTGGGACGCGGTAGAGGCCTTGCTCGGTCTCCGTCCTGAGATGCTGTGTGGTGATGGACGGGCACCCACACCTGGGCCTTGGACGAGTTGGGCTGTTTGGGGCCCGCCGTGGGTAGTGGCATGCTGCTGGGCGCACTGTCTGCCGGGGCTGTCCTCTGAAGTCCCCCCTCTCCCCACGCTCGGTGACCCTGCCGTCTCCCGGCAGGTCTGTCTGCAGTTTCCTGAACAGGCCTCTGCTTTGCCGGCAGAGTAATTCTCTCTGGTGGCCCGATCCCGTACCCTTTCCCTTCTCTGCCTTATGATGCTAGTTGTCTCGTAGACACGTGTGCTTGGTCACAGCGCGTGACACCCGAGTTGGCGGGATAAGCCCACCCGGACTAACCTTCCCCTGCTTCCGGGAAGAGGCCTGCTGGTCCTTGAGTCTCCCTCCAGCCCGTGGCCTGGGCAGACCCGGGGCACGCCGTCCCTCGCTGCGGCTTTGGGTCCTCTCTCTCTCTCTCTCCCCTCTTCCAGGACCTCGTTCTTTGTCACCACCTCTCCTTCCGGACCCACCTCTTTCCCCTTTACTGGCCCTTCCTGCCAGCAGTGAAACAGTCTCCACGGCCCACGACTTGATAGACCAAGAACCCTGCTCTGCTCCCATTCTTTTCTTGCTGCTGGCTGGTTTTTCTGCTCTCTTTGGAGCAGAAAGTCAAGGAGTGGTCTGCACTCCCTCATCTCCTCGCTCTGGAGCTTGCTCTGGTCCGGATTTCATCCCGAGCACTCTCCTGGGAATGTTCTTTCTGGGGACACCAAGGACCTCTGTTGTCAAGTCCCAGCGGACGGACCCTTGGCCGTCCTGCTGCACCCCCGGGCACCCTCCGTAGCGAACCGCTTCTTAAAACCCTTTCCTCTCTCTCGGCTTCTGTGACACCGCAGCCCAGTTCTCTTTTCTGCCTCGCCGAGGCTCCTTCTCGGTCTGTTGCACCACTTCTGTTTGTCCGGATGCTCTGTGCGTCTGCCCAGCGCTCTGTCCTCTGTCCGGTACTTTCTTTCTCTTCCCAAGCTGTACCTGCTGGGGAGCCTCAGGGTTCTTCTTGTTCCTCAGCATGCCGGGTCTCGGATACCCCACGTGTTCCCCTGGCTGCCGGCCTGGATGTCCAGCTGCTGCCTGACCTTTTCCCGTGCGTGCCCGCCCGGCGTCTTGCACTTGACCCCTCAGAGGGGAACGTTGGCTTGTCTGCGCACCCGCGCCTGCACCCTTTCGCAGCCTCCCTCTCGCTCCCTCTCCTTCCCCGTCTCCCTCCCCATCCCTAGCCCTTCATACTGTAGTAAGTGGCACCAGTTGCTTAACCCAGAAACTCTGCCATCATCCTTATTTCTCCCCCTGCCCCATTTTAACATCCCGTTTGTTGGTAAGTCAGGGCCGTCATTTCACCTCCAGAACAATCCAACCGTGGCTTTGACTCCCCTGCCACCGTCCGGGTCTCAGCCCCCAGGCCCTCCCTCTAGGACTACCGCAGCAGCTGCCCGGCCCTGCCTTTCCTCTCGTTCTCCAGCCCACTTCCCGCCGCCGTGGAGCCTGACTGATCTTGGAAAAGCATATCTGATCGTTTCATTCCCTGCTTTAGTATTTTCCTTTGCGCCCGGAGCAGAATCCCAGCTCGTCACGATGGCATCCCAAGCGCTGTGTGTCCTTGCTTCCTGCCTCCCTCTCCAGCCTTGTCTTGGGTCCTCTCCGCCTCGCTCCTCGTGCTCTGGGCACACTGGCCTCCCTTCTGTGCTCGGACTCCGCAGGGTCGGCCTCCCCTCAGGGCCTTTGCACGTGCCTGCGCCTCTGTCCGGAAGACGCATCCAGCTGATTCCCGGTCACCATCAGGTCTCTCCTCCGACGTCCCCTTCTTCCCGACCGTCCTAGTTTACATATGCCTTCGGGCGTTGCAGCACACCGGCCTTGTTCCTTGTTTTATGTGTGTCTGGGCCGCCCCTGCCACAGGCACCCTCACACACACTCACACACCCACTCACTCTCTGTGTCTCTAATGAAAGGTGCATAAAGGCAAGACCCTCCTCCTTGTTGTCCCCTGCTGTCTCTGCAGCTGGCAGAGCGTCTGGAACTGCGCAGGGCCTCAGACATTGGCCGAGGGCATGATTAGCGTTCTTTGGCGCCTCCTCTCCCTTTCTCAGTAATCCTGTGCCCTGAGTACAGTACGTGGAATGAAATCTGGTTGCTTTCTCCGTCTAGTGTGCATGTCGGGGGTCTCTGCCGTAGCCAAGTGAGAGCACCACGCCGAGCTGCTGGCAGACGTGATGTTTTACCGGCTGCTGTCGGTGGTCCGAAGACAAAGGACCGGCCGAGGATGGCAGAACTGGTCGTCGGGGAGGAGCGGCGCGTCGGCTGCCGAGGCGCATTCTGTCGCCCTGCCTGCCCAGGCGCAGGTGGTCATCTGTGGTGGTGGGATCATGGGCACATCCGTGGCCTATCACCTCTCCAAGATGGGGTGGAAGGATATTGTCCTTCTGGAGCAGGGCAGGTAAGGACCAGACTGCGTGGGTCCCCTCAGCCCCTCCCCTCCCGGTAATGTTGTCCCGCCAGTAGCTAAGCTGACTGGCGCTAAGTCGCAGGACAAGAACCACAGGCAGGCAACATCCCCTGGACGCGGTTTTGCGATGCAAACCGCCCGTGTTTTCCGGCTTGGACAGAGGTGGCCGATTCCAGCACACCCAGGTCTCTAGAGAGGGTGCGTTTCATTTCAGGGTCACGGCACACCTCGCCGTCTTGTCCTCTCCGTTGTAGTCACACAGCGACATCAACCCCGTGGCTCAGGAGCTTCCTCTGTGAGCCGAGATGAAACTGGCTACCTCCTGCCTGATCTCTGTTCCTTTTCCCCGTGGAACTCACTCACTCGAGAGCAGTGGTAGATTTACAGAACAGACGTGAAGGTAGTGCAGCAGTCCGTATGCCGGGGTCCCGTGCACACCTCGGAGGAACACCTTAGGGTGGGATCACCGTGAAATGCAGTGAATCCGTGTGGATACCTTAGTAGTAACTGAAGTTCATGCTCTGTTCAAGTTGTGTCACTTTTCCCCTAATGTCCCTTTTCTGTTCTATTGCCTACCAGAAATTGGATGACCTTTAACACGTCCTTTGTATTTATTTCTGAATAGGCAATACATGTACACGAGTCAGATTGAAAATTGTAAAAGAGTGTACAGGGAAAATTCTGCCTCCCACCCCTGACTTCTAGCTGGAAGGTTCCCTCGCTGGAGGCAAGTTAAGTTCCTTGTGTATCGTTGCAGATACTCCCCGAGTCATTATATGAGCAAATCTGTATCGGTCAGTTTGTATATGTGTACCCGGGTATTCGTTTATTATTTTTTTCTCTTTTTTATACAAGTTAGTAGCGAACCTTAAACAGTGTCCCTCCCCTTGCTTTTCTCATTAGGGTTGTTCCGTATTGTTGCATAAAAGCTTTCTCTCGTTCCTTTCTTTATGGCCGTGTAGAGTATCCCATCGTAGAGGGGTCCTCCAGCCTGTTCAGTCCCGCTCATGTCGGTGGATACGTAGGTTGCTTCCATCTTTCGATATGACACACGATGCCATAGTGAGGATCTTTGAACTAGTTGCATTCACAGCTGTGGGAGTGTACCTGATAGCATTTTGGATGCATCCTGCAGGCTGGCTGCCGGCTCTACGAGGTTCTGTGCTGGTATCCTGAGCACCGCCAGGCACTTGACCATCGAGCAGAAGATGGCAGACTATTCCAACAAACTCTACCACCAGTTAGAGCAAGAGACGGGGATCCAGACAGGTAAGCAGGTAATCCGCCATTTACTGGTCCGCCTGTGCCCCAGACTCTGGTGCTCCGTGCCGTGTGTGGCCCGACGCCGCGTCAGCCTGCCGACCTGGTGGTCAGGGCTTGAGTCTTAGTCCGGGCTCTGCCAGTCGCCAGGGTCTTTCCTGGGGCACGTCTGTTGGCGTGCTGGGCTGTCTCCAGTTTCCCTACCCGCCGAGGGGATTCCGTCCTTGTCCCAGATCCTTTCCAGAGCCTATCATTCTCAGGATAGGAAAGGCTTCCCGGGCCATTTCCTATTATTTCACTCACTGAAGTCTAGCAAGTGGCCACGCTTGGCTCCTGGACGAAGAAGCCAAGGACATACTTCCGTTTCGGTGCTTGATGGTGAAATCGTGGTCTGACCCGCTGCATTTCACCAGTTGCTCCGAAGCCCTCTTCTGACTGAAAAGCTTAAACGGAGGTTACCCGTTATGCGTGTCAGCAAGGGAAAAGAACCCAGGGAATCGTGAGCTAAGTACGACCGGAGCAAGTAGAAGGGGAAGGCTGAGCCATGGGAGGGTCCCGCACGATCACAAGTTAGAAGCGTGTCTGTCAGCGTGCCGTCAGGTGATGCATCGGCCAGGAGCCCAGGGGCGAGCCTCGCGTCGTGGCTGATGAAACCGTTTGGTGGCCACGGGAAATGTCCCGGGGGAGGAGCGGGGCCTAGTGATGAAATTCAGGACGCCCCCGTCCGTCAGGGTTGCTCTTTTGAAGACCCGCATAATTCAGATCACAGGTAATTCCAGGCTAATCCTGACAAGGATGGTAGCCTGATCTGTTCGCCCGCTGAGGCGGCCCTGCCGGGGGTCACAGCGTAAACACAGTGGATGGTCGCCTTTGCTGGCCGGCTCAGACCTCGTGTGACCCGTGACACGGTTCTCGTTGGGAAGGTGAGATTTGAAGTATTGGAAATTTTGATGACAGGCTGAGGTTTTATAGCATTTCCCCTTCATAGGATTCCTGCTCTGGCAAAGTGTCCTTGTGTCTAAGTCCTCGATTAAGACTGAACGTCTGGGAACTGGGATTGGGTAGCTGTGTTCGTGGAGAGAGGAGATGCCAGGAGAGGAGCTAGAGGAGGGGAAGGAAGGGGCTGTAGCCCTCGAGCACATAAGCAGGGCTCCCAGGCTGGCCCTGCCCCGGCTCGGTGCCGAGAGCGGGCGCCTCACTTGCCTCGCCCTGGTCCCCGCCCAGCAGATGAGCCTGACTCCCCCACGGTCACCTCTCACTTGGCCAGGCTTTCTTTGGAGAGGCGAGGACTCTGAGTGAAGATAGTAGAAGGTGTTCCTGCTGCCTCACCACCTCTGGCTTTTGTCAGGGAGGATGCCTGCTACGTGCAGGACAGGCGGGAGCGAGTCCCTTTTGGTTGGATTTAATTTGGTGGCCACGGGTACTTGAATCGGGTGGTAAGCAGAGTTTGAGTCAGAAGAGGGCCCACCTAAGGGGCCCCGAGCTGGAACTACTGGCTTCCCTGCGGTCGGTCCCCTGGTTCGGTCCCTAGTGCTTTGCCGAGCCCTGCATTGCTTACCTGCTTGGATGCTAGAGGAACCCGAGTCGTAGGCCTCTTTTCTGTAAGCTAAGTTTGTCTCACTTGAGTTCTGGGTCACCATCTGGAACCCCTTTTTGGGCCTGGTATCTCCTTGATGCTTGCAGGGCAGCGAGGAAGTCAGGCAAGGGAGAGTCCGGGGATCACCCTCAGTCTGTCACCCCCATTGCAGTTCAGCCGTGGTGCAGTGAAAAGGGGATGTGGGGTCCCCCGATGGAGGATTCTGTTATCCGGCAGGACGCGCAGGGGCCGGTCAGTGGACTGCTTTTGAGACTTAAAGACACGTGACATATGCACAACTTG
>NC_138384.1:11636194-11642553 GCF_054177405.1 Leptonychotes weddellii | reverse complement strand
AGACATGAGGTGCATCATGGGCGAGTCTCCTTCAGTTCAGGGCTACTTTGTGCTGGCGGGAATGAACTCTGCTGGCCTTTCATTTGGTGGAGGGGCTGGAAGGTAAGTCTTCCTTGCTCAGACCCTGCTTGCTGGGTGCTTCCTTCCTAGAGTTCCCCGTTGCTAATGTGGCGTGTAATGGATGTATGTAATCTGGTATATTAATAATGAGGAGGAGGTACACTTAATTCGAGAATCGTCCCCTTCAAAGTAATCACTGTGGGATATTCCAGAAATGTCATGGTGCACAATGTTTTGAGAACTCTTCTTTTGGAATTAGTCTCGAAGCCTGTGGGATGTACTTTTGTATTGAATGCTCGCCATTCAGTAATCTGGAAATTTAACAAGTAGGTTTGGAAGACCAGTTAATGAGATTGTTATAGACATATTAGCCTATCTAGTGATTCACAGATGTAGTTGCTCATAAAATAGCTGGGTAATAAAGTCCAGTGACCGACTTTTAGGTTAGTATAGTGAGAATCACTGGGTGCTTCTGTTTTCTTCTCTTCCTACTGTGTGACTAAGAATATACAGAGTGTGTTTCACACACCAGTGTGGGTCCTCAGGTAGATGGGTGATATGTCAAGCGCCAGGTTCTTACTATGTAATCAACTGTCCGACAGGAGGGGAGGTCAGATCCATCAACAGAGAGTAACCTCAGGACGATAGTCCGAGGCGCTCTCTCCAGGCTGCCACCACGCTGTGGAGGTTAATAGCTTACCCTTGGTTTCCACGTTTCTCTTCTTTGGTAATAGTATAAATGGTTTTATGGAAAGTGTTTACCCCTTGTGATGGCAAATATATTTATTGAGTTACTAGAGTTGAAGAACATTTCACAAGTAGACACGGCCAGAGTAATTAAAATGTCTGTTTATTCATTTACAAACTTAGTAATACGAAAAGAAAATCTTAATTGGAATCTGGCTTGATAGAAACACAGTGCACAATATTAATACCGCATTCATGGAGGCAGAAATGCTCAGTCCCCCTAGGTACCTGAAGTTATCAGAGCTCTTGAGAAAAATCCCAGCCCCTAAAGTGCCTCCGATGTCTTCAGCACCACAAGCTGATGCTACACAGGGACAGAAAGGGGCTGAGTGAACTGCACATTTATAAACGTAAATAAGGAGTTACAGCCTTGTACAATCATTACAGTGGCATTTCCTGGATCCCAAGAGTAGACCCGAGAGTATTAACTATGCTGCTAGAAACCCCGATTGAAACAAGCTGCAGAAACTTTCTACCCCTCATCTGCTTGATCTGGGGAAGGGAGGCTATGGTGGGGTGGATGGGAACCCTCAGACTGAAATGAAGTTTCTTTTCATCCTTCCTGTCTACACCCACCATGGGACATTCTGGGGTAAGGCACGAGAACCGGGCTTAAAGAGAGGTGCTCCCAGCTCCAGTTCTTGGTGTGCAAAGGAAATCCTGGCATAGATCTTTTGAAACAGATGCTAAAAATATCCTCTCCACCCTCTTGTAATTTCTGTCCTTGAGAGACAGAAAACCAAGAAGGCAGAAAAGGTTTGCGAAGGGTAAAAATAGGTACATCTAAATAAGAGAAAGCGAGCCCATGAAGAAATGTCTAATTCTTCAAGGGATGCAGAGTCTCTGCTCAGAGAAGTCAAGAATCATATTATACAATGAATAACTCTGGTGTTTAATGGACAGAGAAGGCAAAGACATACAAAAATATTTAGTTCTCTGGAAAAATAGTGCATTTGTAGTGATGAGGGACTGCAAATGCAATCCCTGTGCGGGTGGGGAGGGAGCCTTACAACTCAGCACCTTGCAGTGGAGGAGGCCGAGGTGGGGGCTGCCAGGCAGAGCCGGGGCTCGCTCACAGTGGGACACGGTTAGCACGACCCTTCGGTCAGCTACCATTTCTGCCCCTCTGCTGTGCTGCTCCTGAATCCATGTGCCTGCAAATGACTGTTCTTGAATCGTGAAAATGTTCCCTTTATCGTGCTGATAAAAGCTGCTTTTATCAATTTGGGGAGGGATGTGGGTGCAGGGGGGTGTGCAAAAGGAAATGGAAAGAAACAGTAGAAAGTTCTTCAGTATTAAGCACTAGTGACCACACCTCTACCTTGGACACTGAAGGGGAGCCTTGCTGCTCCTTGCTGCTTATACTGGTCAGGCAGCTACAGAGAGAAAATTGAACCCGGTAGCTACCCCTGAAAGTCAGCTGGGACACAGCCTTCTAGGGTCAGAACCAAGACAACAGGTTATAGAAGCTTCCCTTTTATGTCCCTTAGGTTCTCAGAGGAGGGTAAAGACTCACTCCGATGCCAGCACACGTGTCCGTGAGGCAGAGGATAGACCAAGCCAGAAAGCAAGGTGAGGGGTCAGCTCTTCAGTGAAGCTAAACCACTTTCAGAAAGCTGCTGTCATTCCTGCTGCATCGGTGGGGGTGGGGGGGGTGGGGGGGTGTTAACATTTCAAATGCACTCAGAGGCAGGGTAATGGAGAAAGTGGCATTACTTTTCACTTGTTTTAGTGACTTTCTTGGAAAGAGGTAAAACTGTTGGTCTGTACAAGAAGGTAGAATCCATGGACATGTCTCCTGGTGAGAAGCCAAGTGACGGGGTTTCTCCTGCAGAAATGGGGTAACTGAGGTTAATCACTGAGCTTAAGTGGTCTCTGGGCCCTTGGCCTGAACGGCAGCTCTTGTATTTGGGGGTACAGGGAGAGACCCCCGCCCCCAGCAGAGCACTAGAAATGTAGTGGGAATTGTTGGGTTCTCTCTCCTGGAGCAGGTCCTGCCCGTGTGGTGCTCGGTGGCTCCAACCCAGGTTAGCAGGTCGTTCTTGTCCCTCGCTCTTAAATTTTCCAAATTCGAGCTTTCCTGACTTTGCCATTGTTATGGACAGGTAGTGTCTCTGCTGCAAGCTTCCATATAAGACAAGGAACCACGGCAGGGAACCAGGATTTACATACATGTGGCACGAGTAAGCAGGTGTTCCAAGGGAGGAGAGGGGCCACAGGAGACGGGCAGCCCTGAGTTTTATCTGCTTGAGGCCGGTACACTTTGTGTTTCCAGGTTCAAAAAGAAGAGAGTAGAGCCCCTCCCTCAAGAGAGCACAAGAGGTGACGGCGGATCATTTCAGAGAGAAAAAGGACCAGCCATCGTACCGTCTGGGAGTCCAGATCTGAGGGATCTCTAGGGAGAGACGAGTGATCACACAAGGTAAATGCACGTGGCCTGACTGCCCGGTGTGCAAGGAGACAGGAGTGAGTCACCCCCTTCAGAGTTAGGACCAAAGAGAGAAACTACCCGATTCACACTGATGATGTCTGAATTAAGCAAGAGATTTCAAGGGTGTCAAAGTGGCAGAAGCGAAGTGTGTGTCAGGGCCCTCAATAAACAAGTGATGCCTCAGGATATTAACATCTCACCAGAGTCTTAAAAGTGTGACCCTTAACACATAAATCTAGGATGTCTTTTAGATTCAACCCTAAATAATCCTTCATTTACAAAGACGAGCGTGGCACAGAGCACGGCATACTTTAAGTGCCGCGTTCCTTGGTCAGTTGGGCCCCTGCCGCGTCGGCCCAGCGCCCGCTCTCCTATGCGCATCTCCACTGCTGCACTCTGCTTTGCAGCGGGGCGACCGCTCTGCCCCTTTCTCCTCCTCCTCCTCCCTACCCAGGGGGCAGCAGCTCTCAGGGAACAGAGTTCTAACGACCTACTCCCTTAATAAATCAATCGAGACCTCCTTGAGCAGTCACTAATCAAGTAGGAGTTGTCTGGCTGGGGAAATGGCAAGCAGTGTCTAGAAGGAATCCATCTGATTAAGTAAACACCCCAAGGACAGACCCGCCGGAGAATTTTCAGCTGCTCTAAAACAAAAGACTCTCTAGTACAGAGACCTATCAGAGCTAACGCTTCCAAGTTACCACAACAAAGGTTTAAAATCTGGAACAGCACAGGATGGACGCAGAGCCTACCTAACAGTGTGGAGGGCCTTCCCGGCGCCCCAGGCCCTTTTCCATTCCAGAGACCCAGAGCGCCGGCTGGCTGGCGGACAGACCCACAGACCCGTGGGGTCAGTCGGGGGGGATCTGCCTGTTCTGGGCCAGAGGAAGCCAAACATGGGAGGCCAGCCAGCAAGGTTTGGTTCCTCACCAGGACAGCACACCCACCCTGTTCCGCAGGGACAGCAGCGCCTGCCGCACGAGGGACAGGTGAGGGAGATGCTGGGTCGGGTCACCGAGCCTGGAGCGGCGGGAAGCAGCAGCCTTCTAAGGGCGGGAAACCACCTCGGTGCTGAGCACCTCCGGAGAGCAGACCCTTTCAGCTGGGAAGAGCAACACAAAAGGCAACATGGTTTTCCCTTTCAAACACCGGCTTGTTTACTCAGGCCAACAAACCCTCTGAGACAGAAGGAATTTTAGGCCGGAGCCAGGTCAGCTGTTCGCTAGAGACCAGGTAACGTCCCCGTGATGCCGCTCATGAGTGAGGTAGATGGTCATCCTCTTGCTAGAGGGGTCAGGGTGCCCACCCACAGCCCAGTGGAAAAGGAGAATGGTCTGCCTGGTGTAGCACGGGCGGGCTCGCGCAAAGCGCTGAGTCAAGCACACAACACCCACCAAAATGAGCGGGTGGGCGCTCCGAGAAAAGTGAGCCCCCGCTTCCCTTGCTTCGAGACACAACATTAGAAATCAGACGGTCACGGTTACCTACTTCCACAAGTGGAGTGTGCACCTGTCCTGCCCATCAGCCATGCTTCATGTTGCCACGGGAATCGGGGGGGTGAAGGGGTGGGTGGGAAGAACAGCCCAGAATGAGTAGCAGATGGGAAAGTGCAGAAGGGAGGAGGAAAGGTGGAAGGAGAAGAGAGGCTGCAAAGCAAAAGGTTTAAAAGCGGGTGAAGTTTAAAATCCCATCAAGGAGCTGGGAGGACAGGGGTGGTGGGGGGGGGGAAGCCCCGCGGGAGTGGGCAGGTGGGGAAGCGAGGCTAGTGGCCATTACTTCCCGTGCAAGTCACTGAGCTCCACGTCATCCTTCCGGCGCTTGTGGGTGAACAGCGAGGTGACCGGGTAGAGCTTCGCCTTGGCCTGGAACCGGTGTCCCGCGATGTCAATCTCATACTCCCCCCGGTTGATGAAATCTGTTGTCACCACCTGCTCTTCCCCAGTGTCCTCAGAAAAATTGTGCACGAAGCCCAGGCAGACGTGGCGCTCCAGGGTGTAGCTGTAGGCACTGCTGGTGGTCTTGCCCGCGTACTGCCCGTTGCGGTAAATGGGCTCTCCCCACCACGGCCAGAGGTCCAGGTCAGTGTCGTGATCGTCCAGGATGAACATGGTGAGGCGTTTGTACACCCCATTCTGCTTCTGCTGCAGCAGGGCATCGCGGCCGATGAAGTCCATCCCCTGGGAAAGAAGGGCAAGGCTGAGACGGGGCGGCCGCGCTGGAGGCCGCACTCGCCCCCCAGCGCGGCTTTCCCACTGCATGAAAACCTGCTTTCACCATATTAAAAGACCTCAGAGAACTTCTGTAACACAGGCATACATTTTTCAGAGTTCACCCACAAGACCACATAGAAAAAAATATTTAGGAAGAAAAATCCTCCAAACGTACTCGCTAGAATTATTTTAGAAAAACTTATGTTTTTATATAATCTCGACAAAAAGCCCATGCATATACATCTATATTCAGTGCATACAGGTTTGTACAAGAAACCTCAGCAGGATAGAAACTGAGTGATTATGAACAGATAAAACAGGTGTTTTTAAATTTCCTTCATTCTTTTCCCTATTTTCCAAAATTAGTATTACTTTTATAGCAGAGAAAAATCGTTATCTGTAATTGCTCACCGAGAAGACTAGAGACCTACTGCACTGCGAGGGAAGGACTAAGAGATTTTGTTGAGCTGCAGCGAGCAAGCATGTGGAGGGCCGGCTGGGGGCAGGTGGGGAGGGCAGAGCGGAGACGCTGCTGCTGGGGCAGCTCGGAGTGCGGGTCGGTGGGGGGCAGAGGTGGGAAAGAGACTCGTCACTAACATCCTCTTGACCTAGGACTTTTTTAAAAAAAAAGTTCATATTTACTTTGGAAAAAAAAACAAAAAATGAGACATTTGAATGTAAGAGGAGTACTGTGTACACACGTCCGTGGCACGTTACTGGAGAAACTTCCCTGGAAGCCCAGAGTCTGCAGGAGCGCGAAGCAGGGCACCTGGCTGCTTCAGACAGTGGGGCGTGTGGCTCCTGAGCTCAGGGTTGGGGCGGGGTTGGCGGGAGCCAAGTGCTCACAACGTTTTCTTACTAGGACAGACATTTTTCATTCTAAGGACATCCTCCTTGTCCTCGTTGACCCA
>NC_138384.1:11623246-11636094 GCF_054177405.1 Leptonychotes weddellii | reverse complement strand
GTACACGTGCAGGGCATACTAGAGGGGGAGACCAAAGGTCAGTGACCCGCCCACCTGCAGCATTCAACACGGGCTGGGTCTGCAGTGCCGATGGCGGGCCGCCTGCACCTTGACAAGGCAGAAGGGTGTACGAAATTCTCAAGATGTCTCATCCTTGACACAACAAATCACTACAGCCCAGGGGTCATGAGCCAGGGTCACCCCTAACCCCAGTTTAAGCTCCATGAAAGCAGTACCCATATCCCTTCTCTATGGAGCCTAGGACAGGGAGCGGTCCTCAAGTGCGAATCCCAGATGCACTCCGACCACCCCATCCGTGGCCAGGCCCCTAACTGCCTCTCCAACAGCCCGCTCCTCTGCCCCTTGCTCTCTTGCCCCACTCACCATCCCCGTGACCCCTCATGCACGGCCTGTGCCATGAAATGTGGGTCACAGACAACTCTGTGTACAGTCTGACTGGTCACAGATGATGGCACATCGGGAGACCCAGATCAAGTCCCAGAGGAGCCAGGAAGGCAGCGCGCCCCAACCCGTGTCCCACAACAGCCAGCCTCTCGTGGCATTCTCTTCTCGGTTCCAGAAACTGTAAGTACTGGATAGCTTAAGTAAACAAAGTTTTCCAAACGGAAAGCAAATGTTCAATCCCTACCTAAACACGCTATGTGGAATCTAAAGCCCAGAACAGACAACATTATTTGCTTTAAAAATTGTAACATGGACAAAACGACGAGAAATCAGAGAAATATCGTACGATTGCACTTCTAAGCGGAATCTAAAACCACAAAGAAACGCAAACTCACGGAAAAAGAGACCAGAGTTGTGGTTCGAGAGTTGGGAAGTGCAAGGAGGGGAAGTGGAGGAAGGGCGCAGAAGGCACAGACTTCCAGGTAGGAGACAAATGAGAACGAGGGAGGGAGCGAACCACCTGATGGCCCTGGCAGGGACCCTGCTGTGTGACAGATGCGGAAGTTAAGAGAGTGAATCCTAAGTGTCTTCATCACAAGGAAAACCCCTTTAGTGCTTCTTACAGCATCTCTGAGTCGAGGGACGCTCATGAAACTCAGCACAGAAGTTCTTTCACGGGACCTGTCCGTCCACCAGGCTGCGCACTGAAACCTGACCAGTGACGTGTGCCCACGACGGCTCAATAAAAATGGAAAACCAGAGGGGCGCCTGGGTGGCTCAGTTGGTTAAGCGGCTGCCTTCGGCTCAGGTCATGATCCTGGAGTCCCGGGATCGAGTCCCGCATCGGGCTCCCTGCTCGGCAGGAAGTCTGCTTCTCCCTCTGACCCTCCTTCCTCCCATGCTCTCTGTCTCTCATTCTCTCTCTCTTAAATAAATAAATAAAATCTTTAAAAAAAAAAAAAAAAAAATGGAAAACCAGAAAAACACCCGGCTTCCCTGGCGTTGCAGTTCTTCCCCCGGGGGTGGGGGGGCTCCGATGCACTGCCAGTCGCACTCCTTGGGCTGAGTTGGCATCTACTGAACGAGCCACGGTGGTCAGGACAACGTGGCCCGGGGGAAGAGCCCCTAGAAGAGCCCCCGTGTTACCGAATCCACACACAGCTGTGGCACCTGTATGAGCGAGCCGGGCCCCTGAATGGGGGTGGGGGGGACACTCACAGGGAAACGACATTAATAAAGGGCCCTCATCCCTGGTGCCTTCCGTTCAGTGCTTTCCAGTCTCAAGCTGGATACTGGAGTTAAGAGGAAGGCCAGGGAAGAGAGATTTAAAGCAGGTGACTAGTCTTGGTTAGGTGAGAAAAACAACTCCCCAGCATGTCCTCATTTTCTAAGTGCTGGGGATTTAGTGTGAACAGAACAAGAATCTGCCATTTGCCACCATGTTTTCGGAGACATTTCCCTCAAAGAGACAAGTATAGCTGACAAGTATAGTTCCCATGGGTTTGAACTGCGTGGGTCTCACTTCTACGTGGATTTTTCCATACAGTACAGGGCCGTAAATGTATTTTCCTTAGGATTTTACTAACACTTTCTCTAGCTTCCTAGATTATAAGACGACAGTACACAATACATAGAGCACACAAAATATGTATCAATCAACTCCTTCTGTGATCAGTAAGGCTTCCAGTCAAAAGTAAGCTATCAGTTCAGGTTTTTGAGGAGTCAAAAGTTCTATGTGGAGCTTTGAGTGGGTGGGTGCCCCTGACCCCCACATTATTCAAGGGTCAACTGTATAACCTCCTTGAGGACAAAAGCCAGCTTGAAAAGAACCCAGGCATGGCACAAATCACCTCCTGGACTCATGGAAAATAAAAAACGGGACCAGCCCAGGATAATCAGAGGTAGAAACCAAGGCTCAAGTAATGAAGCTGCTGGAGCCACAGAGCCTCCCCCTCTTCATCGGGTTTGGCCAATTCATGACACATGCATCCAAGTGGCAAATTCAGACTCGATCCCTACCTGTACAAGCACAAGTCAACTACCTCTGTACCAACTCTTCCCAAACCGTGAGTAATCCCTTCATCTTAATATTGTTATATTTGTCTGGACAAGCACATAAAGTTCCATGAGATGGTAAATGCATGCTTCAGCTAGTAACTAAAACAAAGCCTAAGGCTGTAAGTAATGTGACTAACATCAAGAACAAGACAATGATGCCTAGGATCCCTATGCCTTGTCACAACTGGACAAGAGAAACTGTAGGAATAAAAGTTAAGAAAAAACTATTTATGTATTTAAGATTGGACCCTGAAAATTCCAGGGACTCAACTAAAGAACAACTATAAGATAATTAGTAAGAAATAAAGACTACAATAGAAAAAATAGCTTTCAAAAATCACAATCACTTTTGGGTGCTTGGGTGGCTCAGTTGGTTAAATGTCTGCCTTCAGCTCAGGGTCCTGGGATTGAGCCCTGCATCTGGCTCCCGGCTCAGCTTCACCCCACCCCCTCGCCCCTCTCCCCCTCCTTGTGCTCATACTCTAATAAATAAAATCTTCAAAAAAAATCATAATCACTTAGAAGATAATGGAACAAAGACACCCTTCTCATTCACAACAGCAACAACAAAATATTGTAACATCTACATGAAGAAAACTTAAAAATACCTCTGAAAGGTCACCAAAAAAACTTAAATAAAAACTATAAGGCGGAGCGCCTGGGTGGCTCAGTCGTTAAGCGTCTGCCTTTGGCTCAGGTCATGATCCCAGGGTCTTGGGATCCAGCCCCGCATCGGGCTCCCTGCTCAGCAGGAAGCCTGCTTCCCCTCTCACACTCCCCGTGTTCCCTCTCTCACTGTCTCTCTGTCAAATAAATAAAAATCTTTAAAAAAAGAACTAAACTAAAAGGCAGTCTTTGTAAGATTCAATACATCATGTCAGTTCTTCTAATGTATAAATGGTAACATAATCCAAAAAATGCAGTGTTTTTAACTAGATAATTATAGTTTCCAAGGGGAAATAAGGAAACATGAATGGTTTCCTTCCAGAGTTTTCCAAGCTATGAAGGGGAGATAAGAGCAAACCAAATATTAAAATACATAATAAAGACTCAGTAATTAAAACAGTGTGATCTTGATTATGGATAGACCAAGGGAACAGAATGGAAGTCCAGAAATAAACCCAAATACATAGAGGAATTTAGGATCTGGTAAGGGTAGAATGCCAAATCTGTTTATCCATATGGGAAAAAAAAGTCTGATCCTATCTCATGAAGTACAGCAAGAGACACTGCAAAAGGATGGAGCATTGAAATATTAAAAAAAAAAAAACCACAAACCCATACAACAGAACAACACAACTATAAAAGCACTAGAAGAAAACTGAAAAAATTTTATAATCCTGGAGAAGTCCCCTCTATGCATCAAACTCTAGAAGGCACAAAAGATCAACTCAATTACATAAAAATTGAAAAAATTTCTGCAACGTATGAAACATTTCTCATAATTAAAAAACAAACAAAAACCTATGTGGCAAAAAAAAGACAAACGACAAACTGGGGGGCACCTGGGTGGCTCAGTGGTTAAAGCCTCCAATTCTTGGTTTCAGCTCAGATCACGAACTCAGGGTTTTGAGATCAAGTCCCACATTGGCCTCTCTGCTCAGTGCCAAGTTGGCCTGAGACACTCTCCCCCTCTGCCCGTCCCCTCCTTGTGCACACTCTAAAATAAATAAAATCCTCAAAAAAAGACGACAAATGACAAACTGGGATACACCTCAACAGCAAGGACTGATTCAGACAATGCCTAGAAACTGGTAAAAAGACCAATCATTCAATACAAAAATGCACGGAGGGTATGCCCAGAACATTCATCCGTGCAACATTTATTAAGCATTTACTATGTGCCAAATACTTCTCTAGGTGCTGGGGATATAAAAGTTAAATATTCCTGCCCCAGAGAACTTACATTTAAATAAGGGTAATCTGATGAACGAAATAAAATACATTTTATCAGACAGTGATAAGCCGTGCAGCAAAACCACACAGGGAAAGCGGAGCGGGAGAGCCGGGCGTGGGGTGGAGGCTGCGCCCGTACGGCCGCCTCGGAAGATGCCATGTGAACAAGCCCTGAAGCAGGTGCGGCCGTGAGAGCCTCTCTCGGGGGGAAGGCCGGGCCAGGGAAGGCGCGAGCGAGTGCGAAGCCCCCGGGGCTGGAGAGCAGCGTGTTCAAGAGGCAGAGGAGGCAGGATAAGGTCAGAAGAACGGGATGGGGCGCAGGCAGGCAGGAGTGCGTCAGTGCTACTGATGAGCTTTTACTCGGAAATGGGTTCAGAAACGGCTTCATCTCACACCCAGCAGAGCGCAGTGCGAGCGCCGCACCTACCGGCTGCGGTGAAAGCGGCGCGGGCGCGCGCACGTGCACGCACGCGCACGCACACGCGCCACGGGAAGACTCGTACACACAGCTGCTTGTACCAGCAAAGCACTACAAAGCGCTACAGAAACAGACGTCTATTGGTACCAGACTGATGGCGTAAATGAGGATTCGGCGAGGTGAAGGATTACTAACCACGGATAAAAAATGAGGAGGAAGCTCTCCTCTTTAGGTACTGCCTGGGAAGGAGCTCTACAATACATTATTAAGAGATCAAGAAGAACATCAGTATGCTTCCAACTGTGTTTCTAAAAAAGGGTTAGGAGTGTCTTTGAACTTGCTTGTGTATGCACAGAATCTCCGACATGACCTACAAAAACTAAGAGTTGGATCATTAGTGGTGGTTGGTGGGAACTGGTCAGGTGGCACTAAATCCTTCCTACAGATTTTGATTTTTAAACCGTGTAAATGTATTTCCTATTCAAAAAGGAAATGATTTAGTTCAAAATGTTGAAGTCCCTCTACTGCAGCCTCTCTCAATTCCCAAGGCCCGGTCCGATCCGGCTCTCTAACCCTGCCAGGGCCCAGCAGGCGTGGGAAAGCCAGCCGCCTTCCTCCGGGAGGCTCACCTCTATGGGGATATAAAGCATGAATCCCGGCTCTCCTGTGTGAGTCATGCTCATCACCCGGATGCCATTCGCGTAGCCCACACTCATCTCCTGTGGAAGCAAAAGGAGAAGTTGAGTATGGAGACTCTTCAGAGGAAGTGAGCCCTCCACGTTTCTTAAAGTGATGACCACCTGACGTGAACCCCTCTCATTAGCTCTGCACCCTCTGTTTGAGCCTAAAGGACATATATGTCAATGAAAGAAATGCATCCTCAAAGTGGTCTGTTTCCAAGTACTGGGGTCACCAGGGATGGAGTACTGTCTCTGCAGTCTCTCTTCTGATGAGAGGAGGGCCAGCCAAGCTGCTGGTGGGAAGTGGAGGCAAAGTCTTAACAAGCATGAAACATTTCTTTTCACAAAATCCTGCTAACGGTTTGTTAAGTTTAGTCAGGGGCATGAGGAGCAACGAAGACCGGGTAAATGTCTTCTCCGGGGGATTTGGCAAGTCCTGGGCACCTGTCCAACAAAAGAGGACACCTGATGGCCACAGAACACAGTGCACCTGCTTCTCTGGGGTCAGAGGCTGGCCTTCTAATGCTCAACATGTGTTTACGGCGGCTCAGTTACCTAACGGGCCTCTGACACAATCGCTGTTCTTATCCTGGAAGTGGCAGGTCCCAGATGGCACCGTAGCAAACTACTCCCACGGGGAGCCCGACACGCTACTCTGTAGGCTCACGCACGTGGGTCCCTCGTGCAGGAAGCAAACCATGCAGGCGAGGGTCTGCTGATGGCTAACGGTCAGTTTTCTGTTGCTTTCCCTCCGCCATGAAGAAAAAAAACTGTACAGTCAGTAGGTAGATCCCAGCTGGGGTTTGAACTTCCCAGAGCCTTCATCAGTAACCGTCCCCCAGCTGTTTGTTACAGGTTACCAAACCACTGGTCCGTTTGGACCTCTCTTAGCAGTATTCAGTTGCCATTTCTTTTACTCAGTTACAAGTTGCTACTGTTGCCAAATATAAGAAACTTACATAAGCTCTTCAGGGATTCACCTAGACTGCGGCTCCCCTAGAGATGCCAGTACACAGAAGTTACCCTGTGAAGGGAAAGGGGGAAGCACTGCATGGAGAGAGGGCACCTGACCTTAACTAGAATGTTTTGGCATCCGTGTCATAATCCTTTAACTTACAAAATTTAATCCACTGCTACACAAAGCAATAAATATATAGGGCTGATAATCAGAGAAGTTAAATCCCTTTGAAAGATATCCTAATGCTTACTGAATAGGGAGACCTGGAAGAGTGAAAAATAAATCAATTTACTCATTTTGTTTGCTTAATGAAAACCACAACACCCTTTGTGGGCACTGATGCTGTAGTAAGAACATGTTATTGCCATCCCTATAAAAGAAATAATCCCTACTCATTTAAAAAACTAAAACTTTATTAGCACCCACCTTGCAAAACAGACTTGGGAAGTGGCCTGGAGTCATAGGGGCGTAGGACAGCTCAGACAGCACATCCACAGCTCGGGGACCGATCAGATTGAGGGCTAAACAGAAAAGAACGAGAGATGCCAGTCCAGGTGACAGCTGAGCCCAAGAGCAAAGTCTGTTTTGGACTTGCTCCCTTACTGCCAGGCCTGGGTGTTGAGACCATGACAGCAACCCTTTGCTCAGGCAACCCAAGGGCGGACAGAGAGCACCTCCTTTCTGGCAAACACACCCCTCGACAGGCCTGCTAAGTGCAGCTCCTGCCTGCTGGTGAGCAGACAGCGCCCCACAGCCTCCTCGGCTGCGACACTGGGGTCGTGCGACCACGGCCTGGCCCGTGACAAGAGCCCGCTTCCAGGCCTGGCCATGAACTCCCCGCACAGTTCCCACTGCCTCCCTCTTCCCAGTGCTGCCACGGGACGGGAAGAGCCCACTCCCAAATCTGCACCGGGAGGAGAGCCCTGAGGAGAGCCGCCCAACCACCCTGGAGTCCATCATGTGACGGCAGCTGGTGGTAACCGCACGTCAGCCGTCCTCACAGGCTAGACAGCTTTGCTCCCACAGTCTGCCAGTCTGGTGGCAAAAAGGAAAACGTGGTTGGTGCCATGATGAATTGGGAGTGAGGGCCTGTTGGGGACAAGGGCAGGTGTTAGTGAAGTGGGAGGGGCAGGCCTTAAACCAAGAATGTGGACGTGGAGGGGGCCTGCTCCCCCACAGGACTGCTGAGGAGGAGACGATCAGGAAATTAAGTCATCCCCCAAAATTATTCACTCACTTAAAAAAGCTAAGGGGAAATTTTGAAGAAAATAATACTTAAGCAATAAATTAAAAAATACTTTTCTGGGCACCTGAGTGATGCAGTTGGTTGGGCATCTGACTCTTGATTTCATCTCAGGTCACAATCTCAGGGTCGTGAGATCAGGGCCCGTGTTGGGCTCATTGGGGCCCATTCTGGGCTCAGGGCTCAGCATGGAGTCCGCTGATACATCTTTTTTTTTTTTTTTTTTAAGATATTATTTATTTGACAGAGAGACACAGCGAGAGAGGGAACACAAGCAGGGGGAGTGGGAGAGGGAGAAGCAGGCTTCCCGCCGAGCAGGGAGCCTGATGCGGGGCTCGATCCCAGGACCCTGGGACCAAGACCTGGGCCGAAGGCAGACGCTTAATGACTGAGCCACCCAGGCGCCCCGATAAATCTTTCTTAAAGGAAGATTTATCTATTTTAGAGAGAGAGAGTGCATGCACGCCAGAGGGAGGAGGGGCAGAGGGAGGGAGAGAGAGAATCTCAAGCAGACTCCACAATGAGCCCGACGCAGGGCTTGATCTTCCAACCCTGATATCATGACCTAAGACAAGATCAAGAGTCGGATGCCCAACCAACTGTGCCACCCAGGTGCTTTGTCAGACACATAAAATCTTTAAAAAAAAAAAACAAAACAACTTTCCCATTCATTCAACCAATATTTGCACTACTCCATGCTGGCTACAGGGGATATAGCAGTGAACAAAACAAACCAAAACTAAAGCACAACTCACTCCACACCTCACTGACAAAAACGGGGGTATTAGAGATCAATGTTGTGCGACCAGAAAACCTCTTGCACGCCTCTCACTCTGACCCCCATTTCTGAATGTCAAATAGAAGGCAAATGGAGAAGACAAATCTGGACAGGCTGGCCTTTTCCTGTGCAGCTGACCCCAGAGGGCCCCCTTACCGGTGTATTTCCAGGTGACGTCCTCCAGAAGCAGGTTGCTGTCTTCCGGCATGTGTTTCTTAAGCCAGGCCCAACAGTGGACCTGCTGGTCGGTGGGGGAAATCATGAAGAAACTGAAAGGGAGACGGACAGTAATCAAAGCCAGGCAGCAGAGAAAGGGTCAGGAAGCAGGCAGGTTAACTCATTTCAAAGCAACCAATGACCAGAAGACCAGCAAGTGGACTCCTAGCTTTCAGAGAGGGCCAGCAGCACCTAATTCCAGGATCTACCACGTCAGGACAAAGCAGAAGATTTGGGCTTCCTGTCGGTGCCAAGAGAGCATACAGACCTACTACCGTAAGCAAACGTCTCCGCCCCCTAGGGTGACTGCTCTGTCCACATGGAGTTTTATATAATCTGGGGTGGTTTCTTCTCCTTTCCTTTCCTTGTGATTTCCGTTTGTACCGCACTGCCAATGAACAGGCCATGAGTGACAGAAACCTCTTTGTCCTCGGTGTAACCGGGTTTCCCGGTGCTCGGCTCTGCCGCATGGCGTGGGGGGGCGGCCGCGGGCCTCACCTGCGCTTGCCCAGGCGCGCGATGCTGCAGTCGTTCTCATAGCCCCCACCCTGGTTGAGCATGCCGGTGTGCACGATGTGGCCCACGGGCACATCCAGGTCATTGGAGAAGAGGTACTGTAGGACTTCCAGCGCCTGGTCCCCGGTGGACTGCAGGGTTAGGGAACAAAGCAGACAGCGTGAGCACCAGAGCACGTGGCCGGGTGACACCGTCTGACGGGCGGCATGACTTGCTGACGAGACTCCCTTCGTCAGTCCCCGGGCAACACTGCCTGCGGATTTACTCCACCACAAGAAGCTCTAGAGAAAGCTAGCTCTTGAGTTGAATGGTAAGTGGGCCTCTGCAAGCAGATTACAACCCAGAAACAGCTAAAAATTTAGAAAAATGCTATAATACAGATAAAACACTAAAATATACCACAGTCCTTACAAAAGCAGTTTTAAAGTAACAGATGAAAAACGGGGGGCATTCAATGAATATGCAAAGGTTCCTAATCTCTTCTTTTGGTTCCCAAGCACTTACTGTTATTTCAAACTTTGTGAAAGACGACATGTCAATGACACACACAGCTTCTTTGCAGCACTTGACTTCAGACTCCACAATGTCAAACCAGTCTGGCTTGTAGAACGTCTTGCTCTGCTCCAATGCCAGGAGGTCTGTGGACCAGAAAACAACAAAAGCAAGAGAGAAAAGGAGATTTATATTGCGGACCCTCCATGTATAGCTTGGTAGAGTGTGACAGGTTTTTCTTATTTATTCTTCTAGGAACACATTCTAGCTATAATACATTTTAAAATGGGTTTTATTGGTTCTTAAAGCAAAAAGGAAAAAAATGAGAATGGCCCTTTTTACCCTTGTCTGGTGGCACAAAGTACTTCGGCCTCTCAAATCCATGTTTCTCCATCCACCTGGCTCCTTGTGCATCCAGCCGGTCATAGAGAGGAGAGGTGCGTAACTGCCTCCCGGTCTGGAAGTCCCAACGGGGAACCTTCAGATCGTACAGCAGAGCTGGAACAGATAAGGACAGTCTCTGCTAGCCCAAACCACAGGGCAGAGAACACAGCATCCACGAGATTCGGGACTTGCTCCTATTCACAAGAGCATGCTCTCCAGGCTAACAGGGCCTAATCCGAAAACGGTACCCCGTGTAACAAGCCGGCTCCAAAAGAAAGACTCATGCTGCAAGAGCTGCTATCATCCCTCCATGGTTACACAGCTGTGAGTCACAGAACAGCTCCAGGTCTCTGTTCACAATCATCGTTTCGAATCAGTAGGCAGAAACAACGGGAGGACGGTCAGACTTCCACAGCAGAGAGGAAGGCTGCATGGCCAGAGCACCCGGGGAGCGACAACGTGTGAAAACATGGTGCGTGCTTCCTTACAGGGCCCGAGTCGCTGAGACCTCAGAACTGTTACAGACCTCTCTCTCCCGCATCTAACCTGCTTCCCAAGTGAAAGGGCACACAGCATACCCTGATTTGGTGGCTCTGAAATCGGACAGGTTGCATAGTCCTGGCCCAGTGACAAATTCACATAACAAAGCTAGAGTCAGAATTTATTTCTCCTAGGGTCTAATCTGCAACAGCAAGATGTAAAAATAGCCAGAGTGTGAGCTCGAGTCCCTTGCACAGAGAAAACCTGACCTCACGGCATTCCACACAAGAGGGACGGCAGGGTGGGGAGGAGGCTGAGAGATTCAAGAGAAGGGAGCCACGCTGCTTGCCTTATCTTGTGATGATTTTTCAGTCTCCTCTCACACTTAAGGTCCTACTTACCCTTTCCCCACTTTCTGTCGTGCCTGCGATTCCTGTTATGTGAGAATCAGAGGCGGCCACCATAAGTGTCATGTCATCAAGGAGAAACTTATGCTCCATTATGATTTGCACAGGTTCTAAAGTAACTATGGCTGGAGAAGTCAGGACTTATAGCAGTTCAACATTTTAACCAAAATAATTGTTAAAATTAAAGAACCTTAGTGGCCACCCACACTGCTGCCAGGCCCTCTGGCTTCCACAAACGGTTCTCTGCCCCAGGCTAGAAGTGAGCACACGGGTACTGAAGGTTATCCGTTATCCAAAAGCCTCATCATGAATGGAACCCCCTGCTACTAAACCAAGAGTTCACTGTTAATCAAGAATGGTGCTCACAGCCAATGTAGAAACTTGGCTGTGAGCATAAATATGCCCCAAATATTTAGGAATATTTTGGCAAAGTCTCAGAACAATTGTTCCTCAGTACAGGGCAGTGAAATGACAGTCTGATTTGGTTCAATTCCTGATACAAAAGCTGACCCTAAGGATTTACTAGAAAGTAAATCAGAGACAAGGTAGAGTACCAAGTTAAAATGAAGAGGCCTTCAAAGCTGGACGGAAGAACAAGGAGAACGAAAACGTATGTTTTGTATTTACACGAGAAGTGGTTTCCTATCTTGTTAGCACGTAACAGTTAATGACAAAAATCACTAAGAGAAGCTTGAAGCTCTGAGAATAACGTGGCAAATTCTCTGCCCTGGAAAGCAAATCATGATCTCAGAGATCAAGTAGGGAGTGAGAGCATTCACCTGGCACGGGGACTTTTGCAGGCACAGTGGAAAGCAGACAACCCCAGGCATCCACAAGGAGCTGCCGAGGGGAGGTGGACAGCAACTACCACCCGGAAGGCCTATTCTTCCTAGCCCCAGAGGTAAATAAAAGACAATATACTAAAGAGAAGGTTCCATAAATACCACACGGGGCCTGAGGCCTCAACCAAATATCAGAAGCTTGACTCGGAGCAATTTTTAAACAACTGCCCCTCAGATTGATCAAAGAGGCCCCAGGGAAGAAACCTTCAACGAGGCGCAACTGGGACTGAGCTCCACTCACGCATGACTTCCATGACCCGGTGGCGCAGAAAGGTGCGGCTGCTCTGGAGGGCTCCAAAACGCTTCAGGTCCAGCTCCCAGATGTTTTCGGATGGGTAACCGTGCACCATCCATTCAGCGAGGTACCTGTTTAGACGTGGGGAAAGTTGCTAGACCTCAGATGGGACACTCTCCTAACTGTAGGAGGAATCAAGAACCAACAGAAACATCCCATCTTGTCACAGACTGGTTGAGAAATTCTGGGCAATTTCCTTAACTTTTCTGATCATGGATCCATCTATTGTTCTCAAAACCGCTGATGATTTTAGCTCTAATAAGATTCCCTAGAAAGTGCTATAAAACAAGCCACATCTATGAAAAAAGACTAAAATATACAAATGTACTCTAATTTATCCATCCAGTGGTTTTTTTCTGGAAAACTCTCGGAGGTTATACAACTATCTGACCACATCTCAGCTCCAAACACTTTTGGTAACTCCTCTTCCATAAGAGTTTTCAGAGCCATTCTACAAGTCACTCAAGAAAAATGGCCTCATGAATAAAAATTTAAAAATTTAATTGTGATAAAATACACAGAACATAACAGAACAAAAGAGAACATAAAATTGACCATCTTAATCATTTTCATGTGGGAGGTTCAGGGGCATTAAGTACGTCAACACTGCTGTGTGACTGTCACCACCATCATCTCCAGAACTCTCCATCTTCCCCAACTGAAACTCCCTCTGGGAAGCCAGCAGTCCTTCTCCACTCCGCTGCCCCAGCCCTGGCAGCCACCCTGGCACTCCAAGTAGCTCAGAGAAGTGCAACTACACAGTAGTTGTCCTTTCTGACT
>NC_138384.1:11618079-11623146 GCF_054177405.1 Leptonychotes weddellii | reverse complement strand
ACGCAGGAGAGAACTGAGCAGGGGCTCTGAGCCATAAAAACAAAGCCAAACACAGGCCTCAGCTTTAGGGAATTCAAACTCATCCGCTCCTTGTGTTTCCCGACTCCCTCTCCTCTCAGAAAATCTCTTGGAAGAGGCTTTCTCAGATGAGCCAAACGGGCCCTGAGCAGAAACCATGCTGGAATTAAGGGACAAACCTACGAAGTGCTTGGCATAAAGACAGAGAAAAAAGACACTCTTCAGAAAGACCAGGAGCTGTGGAAGCGCACACAACACACGGGAGGACAGGTAAGATTTCCAAGGGATCAGTACTTGGGGAAAAGCTCTTCGGCGGTACCCGAGGAGACATGCAATCAAAGCAAGGATTTCCTAAGTTGGAACAGCTGCGAAAGACAGGTCCCCAGCCTGTTTGAAAGTCAGCCTGTCATCTGGGAATTTTTCCACAGGGACACTGGCAACAGATGAAACCAGACTGAAGCTGGCTGGTGGGTACACAGAGGGTTCTGTATACTCTTCTCTCTACTTTTAAGTGTCTGAAATCTCCCACAATAAAAAGTTTACTTTTAAAAAACGCCCATTAAGGGTGGGAGGGGAAACTCTTCATTATAGACCCCTTCATATCTTTGGAATCTGGACCCTGGGACTATATTAACTATCCAGGAAATAAAAATAAATTACAAAATCAAGTAGCATATAAATACCTAATCACTATGATATACACCTAAAACTAATACAGTATCATAGGTCAATTCTTCAATAAAAACAAAAACCAACTAAAAGACCGTATTAACAAAACAATTCTGCTTTCTAAAAATTTCTTCAATCTTACATGCTGTCCTACAAAAAGGTTTCCTCCTAGCCTAAAATTTCAGCAGTGGTTTTAGATAATACGCCAGAAGTCCCTTAACCAAGATCTTCGTCCCCAGAATCTGCTACCCATAACTGCAGCCTTAGGCAAACTCTGCAGGCTGCCCTCTGTAAGCGCCTCATGGGGCCGTTAAAAAGATCAAAGAAGGAACTCCTTGAAAATGCTTCAAAAAAGATAGCATCTTAGACAAACACAGGACGTTATAGTTATCCTCTAGCTCGCACACCAAAGTGATCCCAGTCTTCCTGCAGATTCTGAATCTCCAGCTGGTTCTTGCCCTCAGTGAAGATTGGCTTCGGGTTCTTCTCAAAGCCCCCAAACAAGATGCCACCCTGCCAGTTCCGGATATAAATTCTTCCATCAGCATCCACAATAGCTAAGGAAGAGAAACAACAAGGGAGTGGGGGACAGAAGAGAAAAGCAAGGTTTAGAGGTAGGCCAGTTTTCTAAATGGACAGAAAAAGCAGAACAAAGACACCCATTATTGGCTTTATTAGCAAAAAAGCATCCAGTGAACGCAGACCTTTCGAGGTTGTGGGGGTGGGGGATCTGCCCCCTCAGATTTACAGGGGACCCTGTTTCCCTGATCAGCTACCTAGAAGCTCTGACTGGTGCTCGTAACCAAACTACGGAACTGCCGCAGCACCACATGAAAGCCTAGCAGAAACGGGGGACCACGAGCCCATTCTAGGGGTTGAGACCTTCCAGGAGATGTCAAGCCCTCTCCTGTGGCACTCAGGGTCGTGGAGCAACCTGATTGTAGCTTACCTAGAACCTGTCTGCAACGTATGCCATTCAAGTCAAAAACTCCAGGTTACATTCCAAATTCTCAATTTGGACCTCTGTGTGGGACTGCAATTAGCTTACAAAACAAACCAAAAAATTGCTTCAGTGGAATGTCTGTTTTGTCCATCCTTTCATAAAGAGTTCTTAGAGAAAAGGTAGAACTGGGTCGGCCTCCCCGTAACACGCTCCAGAAGAGACAAGACTCTTTCGAACACAGTCTATCCTGAGCAGAAAGTCTTCCTTTTCAGGGACAGGACAGTGGCAAGGAAACAAGATTAAAAACAAAGTGTAAGTCCTCACTCGGTGTGTTGCTCCGCAGAGGGGTCTCCAAGGGGCGAGTCAGAACGTAGAAGTGTTCGCAGGCGTGTAACGGGATACTAATCGGCTCCTCGTTAGACAGACCCAGCTCGTATGCCCACTACAAACAGACAGATTGATCCGTGGGTGCGAAGAGGAAGAGAAAGACAAATGAGCATATTCAGCCGCTTGCAGGAGTTTAACTGCAAGTGGCCTGTGTGTGCTCTTGCCCCAACGTGAGGCATGGGAAGCCAAGGTTCAGACTGCTTTAGTTATGTGGATGGGGAGCAACACGGTCCTTTTTAAACCATAACAATTATTCTTAGACCAAAGAACAAGAGATTCAGCAACCAATAAAAGGAGCTCACTGGGGGGCAAGTGATGCCCTGTTAACAAAACGCCTGGCCTCGACTACAAACCCCAGATCCCGTCATATGTGACGTCTGCAAGGCAAAAAGTACCCCTAGGTCAGGAGAAGCAGCTTAGTGTTCCTAACTGAATTCACACTGCTGACACAAAAAAAGAGCCCCATGCTTTATTTGCTAGGCTGCAGGATGAAATGAAACACCAGAGGAGACCCAACGCCAAGGATTTCTGTCAGTGCCCGACCATTTCACAGACTTCCTGGCACCCTTTAACCCAGGGTGGAGGAAGGAAAATGTCATCACTGGTGCTCCTCTCTGAGGACTAGCTACAGGCCTCTGATTTAGAATACAAGAATTCTGGGCACCTGGGTGGCTCAGTTGGTTAAGCGACTGCCTTCGGCTCAGGTCATGATCCTGGAGTCCCGGGATCGAGTCCGGCATCGGGCTCCCTGTTCGGCAGGGAGTCTGCTTCTCCCTCTGACCCTCCTCCCTCTCATGCTCTCTGTCTCTCATTCTCTCTCTCAAATAAATAAAATAAAAAAAAAATCTTTAGAATACAAGAATTCTGAGTTTTTAGTCCAAAGAAGGAAAAGGTGGTCCCTGACGTCTGCTTAATTCATCACAGTATTAACCTTACATCTCCATACCTAAAATGCCAGAGGTAAAAGTGAAGTGATAAAATCAGTGACCCAGTACTGTGGCTAACCTACCTGACCAGCACAGTTGACAAAATACTGGCACTCGATCTGTCCTTTATCTGTCTCCACACCAGTAACTTGACCTTTCTTGACCATTACATGAAGAATGCTGGTCCGGTCATAGATCTGAACACCTGTTCCAAGGTAAAGAAAGAGTTGGTGAATCCATCCTCTGATGGCCCAGAATTAAGGCCTCTGCAGCAGATTCTCAACCCCCGAGAAATGCTGAAAAAGCCAAGTCAGTGTTTTATTTAAAAAAAAACAAAAACTCCCAGGAACCACATCCTAAGACTGTGTCAATGGGCCTATTCCAAGACTGAAAACAGCAGACAACTTTAGTACAGAACTCAATTCCAGGAATCATAAAACGGGCAGGGGAGAAAAAGTTCAAATAAGGCATCTTAAACCCTAAACCACCCACACCGGGAATCAGTTCATCCAAAGTACAGAGCACCTTGGACACTGGTTAGTCTTCCCCTCATTCATTCCAACCCCAGGACATGACCAGCCGTGGATTCAGTCCATGCTGTGTCTTCTGACCTTGGAGCTTCTCATGTTGGGCTGGGGGGGAGCGGGGGGGGATTCCCTTAAGCTTGAAGTGCACTGGTCAGTACTAAAAGCAGTTCCTTAGAACTTTAATAAGGGAAATGTGGCCCTGAGGAAACACATTTATTAACAAAGGGTATATTCAAACAAACATTCTAAGAGCCGGCGTTCAACAATGGAAGCCGAGCTGGCGTCGCTGCCAGCTGCGACAGCTTCTTCCGTAACCTCTTCCTTCTTCACCCAGAAACCTGCTTACCATTTTGGGAGGCAGCACTTGCCAGGGCAAGAGCCACGTCAGCAGAGGACACTACGGCATCCTCGGGAACATGCATGGCCCCCACCAGGTCGTGCACGTTGAGGAGAGGGTGAAGTTCGGCGACTTTCTTGGGGGAGATGATCTCAGAAGGGATACCTATGACGCTGCCGCAGAACACAAGGGGACAATGACATGCATGGCCCTCTGGCAGACATCAGTCTGACAGGAGCATCGGGACAGGCTTCTAGCCTCATACGTACTTCAGTCTTGAGTTGATGCGCTTCAGGGAGATCAGCCGGTCCTGAGTTTGGGCCAGAAAGACCGAGCCTGTCCTTATGTAACCTGTAAGGAAAACCAGCCCAGACTGAGCAGCCCAGGCCTCCTGCGGGGCCAGGCGGGCGAGCCCACTAGACTACAAGTTCGAAGAGCGGTGAGGAGTCCTGGCACTGCCACCATCCAGACATCCTCAGCTAGGATTTGGGGAGGATCGAGTGGGACTTTCACGTACATCTTAAATAATCACTCTTAAAATAAACACGAGAGATACTGTTGCTACAAAGCCTTTTGGAAGGGAATGTACCCCAAAACCCATCTTCCTCCCCATGGTTTTGGTGGAAGTGTGACCCCCGATGCAGGCCACTCACAACATCGGTGCGGGGCTGGACCCCCCCCACCTCCCCGGCAGAGCCAGGGGGCATGTGGCCGAAGCTCAGCCAATCAGACCCTCCCGGAATACCGGGTCTGGAGCAAGCAGGTGAACGGCTGGAGGCCGATCATCTCAGGAGCAGCGGCGTCCTGGCCAGATGGGCCATTTCCCGAGGGGCTGCCTGCTGTGGGTCCCCCCGGTCCGGCCTCCACGCTGCCTCCTCCAGCTGGCAGCCTCCTGCCAACTCGACTGGCTCCGAAAGCCTTCCAACAAACTCCTTTTTGCCCCAGATGGCCGGAGGCGACTCCTGCTCTTTGCAATCAACATACCTGACACAACCTTGATCATGCTTGGGTCAATGACAATCTTCCTAACATGCAGTGACTCTCAGTTCTGATAATGAAAAAGCTGAATCAATCAGGGTATCTTTTTTAAAAGGCAGCACAGGAGGGTCACTTAAATGTTTTTCTCATCTCTTCTGAAATCATCAGGTAAATATGCCGTTCCCTGACATGACAAGAATGTCTCCGTTTGGAGAACTGAAATTTCAGAGACTGGTTTTTAAAAACTGTAGACAGACCAGGCCAGTGCAGTGATCGTGGCCA
>NC_138384.1:11550844-11617579 GCF_054177405.1 Leptonychotes weddellii | reverse complement strand
GGCTCAGGTCATGATCCTGGGGTCCTGGGATCGAGCCCCACATCAGGCTCCTGGCTCAGCAGGGAGCCTGCTTCTCCCTCTCCCTCTGCCTCTCCCCCTGCTCATGCTCTCTCTCTCTGTGTATCTCTGTGCCTCAAATGAATAAATAAAATCTTTAAAAAAAAATATTTATGTGGCACCCAGGATATCAGATTTAAATTTTTATTAATAATTTGAATTTATTAACATTATTAAAATTTATTAAAATTTAGGTTTAATTTTTAAAACAATATAGATAATACCAAACTTGAAACGCTCCAAAAAATAGACATTAGCAAGTCAGCCCCCACCATTGTTTTCCTTCCAAAATAATTAGTTACCTGACGTATCGCAGGATAAATGTTACTAGTGTTAATAGCTACTATTTATCAGGGACCTGTGTTAGGATGGTGCCTTATAACATATCCTTACATTCACCCCTGTTTGGGAGACAGCATTACCCCCGTTTTGGGGGACAGGAAGCAGGTTCAGAGGGGCAGAACATTTTGCCTGGCAATACAAGGACCTATAAAGAGAGAATCCAGATTTTAAAAAAAACCCAAGGGATTTCATGTTTTTAAATCGCCTAGAACAATCGATATTAACTCCTCCTACCCATATACCTGATGCCGTTATGCCAGGAGCTGGGCAGGCAAGCTCCCTGGGAGGGAACGAGGGAGGGTGTGTTTATATCCAGACAGCCATCAGACAACACTAGTAAAAACAATAGCAGGGACCAGGCTAAGCCTGCTAAGTTCTTTACATGGATGGTTTTAGACTAACTACTCTCTGAGGTAGGTGTTGCTGTTCCCATTTTGTGGGAGATGAAATTCAGGCTCAGAGAGGTTAAAGAATTTGGTTAACTTCTTACAGCTTAGAAAAGAAGTCTCAGAGACAGGATTCAAATCCAGGCAGCCCCCAGGAGAGCCTAAGCTCTTCCACACCTCTACCCTGGGCCCCCCAAGAGGTGGCTAAGAGAAGGTGAAGGATCCGAGGGTTGAAGGCAAAGACCTGAAGGGATAAGAAAAGGAGCCAGGTTCTGGGGCTAGGATTCCAGAAACGAAGAGTTGATGTCTGTCTTGTAGGAGCTGTGGGTTTGTTGAGAAGACGAATATAAACCACCGGTGGAGGAACAGAACTAGGTCAGTGGTAATAACAACATCATAGCTAGCCGACTCACTGTTCTGGTTTATCTACCGCTGCACACCCCCCTCCCCAACAGGGATTTAAAACACCAATCATCTGTTTTGCTCATGAATCTGTCGTTTGGGCCAGGCTTGGTGGGGTCAGCTTGTTTCTGCTCCACGTGGCATCCGTGGGGGTGGCCTGAAGGCTGGGGGCTGGAATCATGTGATAGTTCCTTACATGTCCAGCAGTGGCGGCTGGTCATCAGCTGAACCCCTACACGTGGGCTCTGCCTGCCGCTGCCCAGCTTCCCCCCAGCGTGGCAGGCCAGCTGCATCATTCGTATTAGACGATGCAAATTAAAACCACACTGAGACACCCCTACTACACCCCTACTAGAATGTCTAAACGAAAAAGACTGGGAATATACCCAGTGTTGTAGAGGATGCTCTCATACAACCATTTTGGAAAAGGGCTGGGCAGTTTCTTTGGAAGTGGAACATCCACTTACCATATGACCCCGCCATGCAACTCCGTCGTAACCACCTGAGGGAAAGGAAAGCCTATGTTCATAGCAGCTTTATTTGAACTGGCCAAATATGAGAAACAACCCAAATGTCCATCAACAGGTGAACAGATAAGTAATTTATGGTATACAGTGAAATACAATTCATCAATAAAAATTAACTGCTGATACATGCAACAACGTGGACAGCTCTCCAAGTTATTAGGCTGAGTTAAAGAAGCCAGACAAAACAGTGCAGGTACGGTATTATTCAATTTATATAAAAACCTAGAAAATACAAACTAACCTGTGATGACAGAAAGCACATCAAAGGTTGCCTGGAGATGCTAGGGGTGGGGTGGAGGGAAGGATGGCAGAGGGGCATGAGGAAACTTTTAAGGTTGATGGATATGTTCAATATCTTGATGTGTGTCAATTATATTTCAACTTCCAAAATGAATACTATGGTGGAAAAAGGAAGGGTCTGTGGGGTGAGACACATTGTGGCCGCCATCTTGGAAAATACAACCTACCTCATTCAGCAGGTGTTTCAACCAGGTGTGTGCTAAGTACTTTACAGCGCTGGTACTAAGTCCACCCACCCAGCAACCCAACCCAAAGTGAAGATGAGGAAGTGGCCAACTCTTTATTGTTATTATTATCTTGATTGTGATCAGAGAGCCATGAGGTCTTGGTCTCTGGGAGGGAAGGGCGTCTCAGGGCTCTGGTGAGCAGGACATCAGGGCTTTTCTCCCTGAGCCGCAGGAGAAGCTGCTCCCCACTTCTTGGGACACATCAGGAAGCAGAGGCGCCCTTTAGAGAGCAACACAATGAGGTGGAGGCTTTGTGGGCGACTGTCGGGACATGGCTGCTGAACTGAGAAGCAGGAAGGGGCTTGCAGAGGGGCCTCTCTTGGGCAGGAGTGGTCCCCCCTTCTTCTGCTACATTATCCTTTTGGACAGGTAGATGCCCGCCCAGGACCCTCTGGTAATTGTATCCAGCTTTCCTCTGGGAACCACCATGTTATGACTTGAAGTCCTCAAAGGTCAGCTAAAATTGCCCCCTGCTCCCACCACAGCTTCCAGAGGGCCCGGCCAGCTCACTGATCTCAGTAATTCGCTTGGGCAAATGCATGAGCCAGGCTAGATCAACCAACATCAGCCTTGGAGATGTGCTCTAAGCAACAGGAAGGAGAATTTCCCTTTTCCCTGGGGTGGTTATGCTGGCCAATGGAGCCCTGGATGCTGCTGGGCATCTCTCCACCACACCTGGAGAGCCTGCCTGAGAACCAAACCGAAAGATGGATGCAGGACGGAGAGAAGGAAAGGGATGTGTTTCTGACATCATAGTTCAGGCCTGTCCAGCCATCCATGAAGCTGTGACCTCTTCAGGACTCGTTTTGGGGGGCAATAAACCACCTCCTTTGCTTAAACCCGTTGCACTTGGGTTTCTGTTTTTTGCAAACCAAGCAGTCGTCTGTGCTTCGACCCAGCACTCAGATGCCCCACCCCCACTCCTACAGGGGCTTTCCGAGAGACCCGGATATTGGGGTTGGCCCGCAATTGCACTGTGCCTGTCTGTCCCCCACACTCCAGACCTAGGGAGGAAGCAGACACCCAGGTCCTGGTTCTGGGGCCCCAGGGAGGGCGCAGTTTGAGAAGTGCTGCACGCTCTATCCGGTCTTGGGGCGGTTACGAGATGGCAACCCAACCAGAGCCTCCGAGCGGGGTCCCGGTATCCTGGCGTGGCTGGGTCCTGTGCGTCTGGCTATTGCTGTCTGTCTCCGGTGAGGTCCTCCCTTCTCCCTGTCGCAGAGCCTAATTAGGCCTCTCTCTCCTTTTTATAGGGGTGGAGGGCTGCCCAACAGACTCTGGTTTAGGAACCTAGAAGGAGTGGGTGTGGACTGGAGAGAGGCTGGTGCACAGCCCCGTGGACCCCTCACTCCCAGCCCCTGTGGTGAATCCAGGCCTGAGTGACAACAGGGCGCCAAGAAGGTGGGGGGATGAGGGGGCTGAGCCTTGGGAAGGGCAGTTGAGGGATGGGAGGGTCGGCACCGGTACTTGGGGAAGGGGGACAGATCCCTTGTGTGATGCTGTCCAATGGAGCTAAACAGAGATAGTAGAAATTTGTGACACTGATCAAGCAGTCACTGTGTGCTAGACTTTATCTCATTTAATTCTTATGACGATTCTGTGAGGTGGGTTCTACAACCCTCACTTTACAGTGACACTGAGGCTCACATAAGGTGTCCACAGTCACACAGCTAGCAGATGGGGGCTGACCTGGGGGCCGCTGGGGGTCTGGTGGAAGCGGTGGAGTTCCTGGGGGGAGGATGGGCTGGAGCAGGACAGAGGCGTCAGCAGGAGCAGCGGGAGGCTGGGGGTCATCCAGGAGGCAGGAGGTGACCCAGGCTGGGGAGGCTTCGGTGGAGGGGAGGACAGCTGGGTGACAGGATTTGCAGGACCTGGAGACCCAGACTTTGTCTGCAGGCTGGTGAAGCTCCGAGGATGGGGAATGGAGGGAGTGGGGAATCTTCCTCCCTCTAATTGTGTGGAAAGGAGACCAGAGAGGAACCGAGGAGTTCTCAGGGAAGAGCTACTCCAGGTGCGCTCCTACAGGAGCCAGGAGAGACAGGGAGGGAGAGATAGCGGGGACTAAGATGGAGGCACTGGAAGGGCTGATGGGACAGGCGGGAGGGGAGGTGGGGGGGTGGCTAGCGGGGGTGGGGGCTGGTGAGAGCAGACCGGGCTTTGACACAGGAGTGGTCAAAGTCAGTGCTGCAGAAAGTTCAGGAGAGATGAAGACCAGGAGATCTTAGTACCTACTGGTTGTGGTGGTCAAGTGTGGTGGGAGAGAGGGGCTTGTTCTTTTCCAAATGTCAAACTTTTAATTTCTGACTGTAATAGTAAAGCCTGAAAAATACAATTAAACAGGGGTAGAAATATTAAAAGGTGTTAGGACCTCCCATGTTCTAAACCCACACACTACTGCTATTAATGGTCTTAAAATCTCCTTCAGATTTGGGGATACAGCCCAAAACAGACACATACCTATGTAAGAGAATTCCCATTGCTCCACATCTTTGCCAAAATGAAATGTTACCTTTCATTTTAGCCATTCAGGTGTGTGTGCACCTGATCTCACTGTAGTCTTAATTTCTGTTTCCCTGATGAATAATGGGATTGAGCACATTTTCATGTGTATTGAACTTTAGGATATCTTGTTCTGTGAAGGGCCTGTTGAGATTTTTGTTTGTTTTTCTATTGGTTCGTTTGACTTCTTGTTACTGATTTGCAGGTCTTTATATAATCTAAATAGAACTCCTCTGTTGGTCATATGTGTTGTATCTTCCACTCCATGGATTTTCTCACTGTTGTTAATGGTATCTTCTGATAAACAAAGGCTCCCAATTTTAATGTTGTTCAAATAAAAGTTTTTCCATTATAATTGACTTTTTTTGGTGTTGTATTTAAGAAATCTTTGCCTTCTGAGATTTCTTTCTAGGATTTATGCTGATATTCTCTTATGTTTTCCTCTAAGCTTTATTGGTTTACGTTCCAGATTTAGATATATAATCCAGCTGAAACTAATTTTTGGTTGTAATCTACGAAGAATGGAGGTTAGAATTCATTTCTTGTGCATATCAAGTTGACCCAGCACCATTGATGGAAAGGACTGTCCCTTCTCCATAGACTTGCAGTATCCCGTTGTCATAAACCTGTATCCATGTTTTGGATTCTGTCCTGTGTTCCACTGACCCCTTGTCTATTCTTGCACCAACCCCACACTGTTCACATTACATCAGTCCTTTAATGGTTTGGTTCCCTGGTAGTGTAAGTCCTCCAGCTTTGCTGTTTTTCAAGATGGCCCTAGATATTCTAGGAACTTTTTATTTCCATAAAAATTTTAGGATCAGCTTATCATTTTCCACAAAAAGACCCGCTGGGGCTTGATTGGAACTGTTTTGACACTGTGTACCAGTCTGGGAAGAACTGATAACTCTATAATATTGAATATTCCAATACATGCACATAGTATATCCCTCCACTTATTTACATTTTTACAATTTCTTTCAGTAATGTTGTATAGATTTGTGTAGAGGACTTGCATATTTTTATTAATTTCTAGGTATCTGATGTTTTTGATGCTATCATAGATATTATTTTATTAATTTCATTGTCTATTTTTCTATCTTCACCTTATATCCAGTGACCTTGCTAAACTCATTCATTAATTCTAATATAGTCTATACACTTAAAAACTTATTATGAATACCACTAGGTTGTCTACAAATAAAATTTAATTTCTTCCTTTCCAGTTCTTATGTGCTTTTAGAAACAACTTCTGTGAAGTATACATGTCATACAATTCACCCATTTTAAGTGTACAATCGAGTTTTAAAGCATTTTTTTTTTAGAAGGGTTATTTAGAAGTATGCTATTTTCCAAACATTTGGGAACTTTTCAAATATCTTTGTTAGATTTCTAATTTAATTCCATTGTAGTCAAAGAACATTATTTGTGTCACTTGAATCCTTTTAAATGTAGTTAAGACTTGTTTTATGGCTCAGAATGTGATCTATGTTGATAAAAGTTCCATGGACTTTTGAAAAAAAAGTGTATTTGGCAGTTGTTGGGTGGGTTGTTCTATAAGTAGCACTTATTAAATTGGTTGATGGTAAAAAAAAAAAGTTGTTTGATGGTATTATTCAAGTCATCTTTATCCTCAGTGATTTTCTTTGTACTTCTATCAAATACTAAAAGATGGGTGTTGAAATCTCTGGCTGTTATTGTGGATCTTTCTATGCAGTTCTATTACTTTTGCTTCTTTTATTTTAAAACTCCATTATGTGCATAAATGTTTAAGATCGTTAAATTCTCTTGATGAATTAAGCTCTTTAACATTATGAAATAAAACTTTTTACCATCAGTAATATTCTTTGCCCTGAAATCAACTTTATCTGATTTTGATACTGCCCCTTCAGTTTTTTTTTTTTTTTTTTTAGATCATAGTAGCATAGTATCTCATTTCCATCTTTCTTCTTTTAAACTATTTTTGTCTTTAAGTGGGTTTCTTGTGATGGAATATAGTTGGGCTTATTTTCTTATCCAATCAGACTTTCAGTTGAGGTGTTTAGACCACTTGCATTTAATATGATTATTGATATGGCTGGGTTTATGGTAGAATGACCCCTTTACATTATTAAGTGGACATCTTTATCTCTCACACTGTTTCTTGCCTTAAAGTCTACTTGGTCTGATATTAATATAGCTATACCAGTTATATTCATATTTTTTTTTTAAAGATTTTTATTTATTTGTGAGAGAGAGAATGAGAGACAGAGAGCATGAGAGGGAGGAGGGTCAGAGGGAGAAGCAGACTCCCCGCCTAGCAGGGAGCCCGATGTGGGACTCGATCCCGGGACTCCAGGATCATGACCTGAGCCGAAGGCAGTCGCTTAACCAACTGAGCCACCCAGGAGCCCCATATTTTTACTTTCAATGTTTTGATGTCCTAATATTTAGAGTGTGTCTTTGGTTAGCAGGTTATAGTTGTTAGATTTTGATCCATTCTAACTTAGTCTTTCAATAATAGAATTTAGTACACTTATATTTAGCATAATTACTAATATATTTGGGTTTATATCTACTCTATTGTTTGTTTCTTCTTTCTTTTTCTCTATTTGTTGTTCTTTTGGATTCTTTTAAAAAATATCATACCTGGGGCGCCTGGGTGGCTCAGTCGTTAAGCATGTGCCTTCAGCTCAGCTCATGATCCCAGGGTCCTGGGATCAAGCCCCGCATCGAGCCCCACATCGGGCTCCCAGCTCCACGGGAGGCCTGCTTCTCCCTCTCCCACTCCCCCTGCTTGTATTCCCTCTCTCGCTGTCTCTCTGTCAAAAAAATAAATTAAAAAATCTTAAAAAAAAAATATTCCCTCCTCTAAAAACTTGCTAATTAAACATTCTTTTATTATTCTTTTAGTGGCTACTCTGACAGATTAAAATATGCATTTCTGGGGGCGCCTGGGTGGCTCAGTTGGTTAAGCGACTGCCTTCGGCTCAGGTCATGATCCTGGAGTCCCGGGATCGAGTCCCGCATCGGGCTCCCTGCTCAGCAGGGGGTCTGCTTCTCCCTCTGCCCTCTTCCCTCTCGTGGTCTCTGTCTCTCATTCTCTCTCTAATAAATAAATAAAATCTTTAAAAAAAAAATAAAATATGCATTTCTGACTTTATGGTATAATATAATATTACATTGATCACTTCTCAAATAAGGCTAGGATATTAGAGTACTTTAATTTCACTTGCTTCCTCCCAACTTTTGTGTTGTTCTGGTAAGGTATTTTAAGTCAATATATATTTTAAAGACATTTGTATTGCTTTGTGCAGACAATGTTTATTTATATTTAACTACATATTTACCCTAAGGCTCTTCATTCCTTCATGCATTTCCCTATTTCCATCTAGGAAATCTTTGCCTACTTTTTTTTTTTTTTAAAGATTTTATGTATTTATTTGACAGAGACAGACACAGCAAGAGAGGGAACACAAGCAGGGGGAGTGGGAGAGGGAGTAGCAGGCTTCAGGCACAGCAGGGAGCCTGATGCGGGGCTCGATCCCAGGACCCTGGGATATCATGACCTGAGCTGAAAGCAGACGCTTAACAACTGAGCCACCCAGGCGTGCCCCTAGGATCACTTTTCTTTTGCCTGAAGATTTCCCTTTAGGATTCCTTTTGTGAAAGCCTCATGGTGACAAATTTTCTCAGCTTTTATCTGAGAACACCTTTATTTTAAAGACTGTTTTCATTAGGAAAAAACAAAAACAAACTATGTTGGCAGTTTTCTTTCACCCCAGAACTTTAAATATGTCTTTTCATTGTTTTCTGGCTTTCATCATATCTGATGAGAGGTCAGCCATCAGTCTTAGTGTAACATAGTTATAGTACATTAATCAAAATCAAGAAGCCCTGTAACCTTGAAACAAATAATACATTATATGTTAATAAAAAAGTCTCATCAAGGGCACCTGGGTGGCTCAGTTGGTTAAGCGACTGCCTTCGGCTCAGGTCATGATCCTGGAGTCCTGGGATCGAGTCCCGCATCGTGCTCCCTGCTCAGCAGGGAGCCTGCTTCTCCCTCTGACCCTCCCCCCTCTCATGTGCTCTCTCATTCTCTCTCTCAAATAAATAAATAAAATCTTTAAAAAGAAAAAAAGTCTCATCAAATTAAAAAAAATCAAGAAGTCAACATTAATATGGGATTTAACCTACCAATCTTACTCAGATTTCACCAGTTCTCTCTCCAGTATTCTTTAGAACAACAACAAAAAATATGGTCTAGGATCCAATGTAGGCTCACACTGTATTTAGTTATCATATCTCTTTATTTAGTCTCCTTTAATGTGGAACAGTTCCTTAGTCTTCACCTTTCATGAGAGAGTGCAGGCCAGTTATTCTGTAGAACATCCCTCAGCTTGGGTTTGTCTGATATTTCCTCGTGATTAGATTCAGGCTATGCATTTTTGATAGGAATACCTCAGAAAGGAGGTAGTGTTCTCAATGCATTATATCAGGGGGCACATGAAGTCTATTTGCCCCATTCCTGCTGATATTAATTTTGATCATGTGGTTAAGCTGTGTCTGCCAGGTTTCTCCACTATAAATTACTATTTTTTTCTCCCTGTAGTTAACAAGTAATTTGGGGGAGGAATTTTGCGAATCTATGAAGATACTGATCTCAACACACACACACACACACACACCCCACCCCCCCCCAACCCAAAAGCCCAAAACTTTTCATCATCTATTGATGCTACTATGGTGGTTGTCAAACAGTGGCTTTCTAATTCCAGAATTCCTTCTACAATTAGTTGGAAGTCTACAGAATGCATTTTTAATAAGAGTTCCATCTACTTCTCATTTGCTTTGTTCCTAAGGGCCTACCTCTTTGGGGTTTTCAACTGAAATCCTGGTGTATACAGCAGGGTCTTTCCTTTTGAGGGAGGCTGAATTCTGATCTCTTATCTTCTCAGCACTGTGACTCTGCAAAATTCTGCTCTGCTTTACAGAGGTCTGGGCTTAGCTTCTAAGGTTCTCATCTTGTAAAACTTCAGACTTCAGTAAATGGCATGAAACCTGAACTTATATTTGAGGCTTCTCAAACCTTCAATTTCGTCACTCCAGCCTAAGAGACTATAAAAACCTCTGCTAATTTCTCTTGTCTCACTATAAAAACCCTTCTGCCTGGGGAAAGCCTGGATCCTTAGCCTCCTGCCAGTCAGCAAATGCAAGTGGCTGAAAATCCCCACGGTTCTCCCCTCTCCACAACCTTAACCCTTCCAATAGCTGTTGTAACTCTCTTAAACTTGAAATATCACCTGTTTATTTTCACTGGGAACATTATTTGGCTGCCAACTACTCCATCCTATCCAGAAGTGAGAGTTCTACATCTTCCTTTTTGGGGGCTGTGGAGTATTGCATCATGTGAGTGTCTCGTTTAAAAATTTAACCTCTCTTCTAATCATATTTATTTTCTCTTTATTATAATGAGTACTGCAATAATCATCCTTATAGGTATACCGATATACATGAGTTAGGTTATTTTCGTAAGATAAATTTATGGAAATAAAATGGCCAGATCACAGAATATGATGATTTGCAATTTTGACAGGTATTGGCAAACAGCCCTCTAGTAAGACCGTGCACTTGGCTGAGCTGACAGTGTCTAATAAATGACCACTGAGTTGTTTCAAGTGGGTCACTATCTTCTCTGCCTCTTCAGGTGCCTCAAAGGTCTCCCAGCCCTCTCTATTCCAGCCTCAGTCTTCTGTGGTGAGTGGGCAAGGCAATCCACAGATCTGGTGTGTGGTGCAGGGCAGCCCTGCCAGCGCTCACGTCTTGTCTTGGTACCAGCAGCTGAGGGGGAGTGGCCCCACCTTCCTGCTGAGTCAGCGAGAAGGGATGCCCCCAACCTATGGTTTGGGTGTGAATCCTCGCTTCCTCGTAGAGATGGACCCAGCCAAGAATGCCGCCCTCCTTACCGTGGGCAATGCCAGCCCTGCTGACGAGGGCATCTACTACTGTGCCCTGTGGTTTTCAGGCCAGTATGTCTTTGGAGAAGGTACCCGTCTGCTCTATCAGGGTGAGTGAGGCTAAGAGTGTAGGGATCTGGTGGCCCTAGTGTGTTAAGACTGTAATGGCGGGGGTGGCAGTGAGCAGAAAGGTATAGATGGTGGAGCCCCCTTGGAGGAAGCCTTGCTCAGTAGGGATGAGGGGAAGAGAAGGAAGGCCCAGAAGACTAGACGGCCAGCAGAGAAAAGGCTCAAGCTTCTGGATGGTGGATTCGACTGGGAGTATCTAAGGATGGACACAGACACCTTAGGCCCAGACTTTTAGGCCTGGGAGGGGAAGCCTAATCAAGAACATTTCATCCATTCCCTTCCCTTGCTCTGTAGGAAGGATACTGGAGGCCCAGAGGATGAAAAGTACGTGGCAGAGACAAACTCAGAGCTCATATTCTGGCCAGAAGGCTAGCTGTGGGGGGAAATAGATTCCAAGAAAGGCAAGGGAAGGCCATAGGGGAAGGGGAGAAGTGTCTCCAGAAGGAAGGAGATGCAATAGGACTATGAGTTTGGAAGAGGCTGGTGGTATTGGGTAACATCCTTCTTCCCTTCATTCCCCGCAGCTAAGATGCAATCCCCGGCTTTCCAGCCACCTGAGCTGAGCCTGTTTGTCCCAGACTCTGGCCCTCCCTTCCATGTACTTTGTGTGGCCCTAGGACACAACCCTGACCCTCTGAGGGTCTCCTGGGTCCTGAAAGGCCAGTATCAGGAGGAAGAGGACTCCACTGGAGGAGCCGGGGAGCCCGTGGTCAGCTGGCTGCAGCTGCCTCGGGAGGTGGCAGGAGTGTCTGTGACTTGCCGAGGCTTGCACCAGACTGGAGTCTCAGAAGTCATGCTGCCCCTCCCCTGCGGCCAAGGTGAGAAAAGAGGACCTAGGGGTGTGCTCCAGGCTTCCTGATGCAACCACCTGGAACACTGCAAGGCAGTGTTCCCCCCTGGGAAAGTGCCAGTTTCCCCCCTGGCAAACTGCAAGGCACTGCTGTGTGTAGCAAAGAACCCTTGACTCTGCCCCAGCTTCTGGGTGAAGCCTGGACTTGGCTTTGGAGCCTATGCAATGACATTGTGGGACCAGCTTTCCCCAAAGCCCTAATATCCACTCTGTCACTCCTGGCTTCTGTGTTCTCTAGTGGCGAATGCCTCTTTATTTCCTTTGGGGGATACAGCAGAGGGAAGCTATCTGAAGGGCATCTGCTCTGTTCCAGGGTGCGGGAGAAGGCTGGAACTGGAGAAGAGGAATGAGACTCATGACAAGATTGGACACACTCGTCTAGGTAAGGACCCCCAGACACTGAGCTGGGACCTGGACCCCCTAGGTAGCAAAGCCATGACTTTTCACCATCAACCACCCATTTGACAAGCATTTAGGAGTACTACGTATTTCTCAGGGCAGAGATGACTGCAACAGTGTGAACATTAGTGAGTCTAGAAGGCTAGGTCAGACACTGAACCAATGTTTAAAATGCAAGGAGAACTGCCCTAAGGGTTTTAGGGCAGGAACACAGGATATTCAGGAGCTCAGAGAGCTGGGGGTGGGGGGAGCCCTCCTGCAGGAGGGCCTGGGAAGCTCCTGTGGACAAAGCAGAGTCAGAGCTGAGCCCTCAGATTCTGGCTGGAAAGGGTGTAGACCCAGTCAAGAGCACCTGGGTCTAGTCCTGGTTCTGCCCTCAACTCTCTGTGGCCCCTTGGGGTAGTCTTTTACCTTCTCTCAGCCTCAGATCCACCCACCCATCTACCACTCCCAGTCCAAACTGTCTTTGCCCTTACAGATCTTAAGTCTAACTTTTTCATCTGTAAAAATGGGGAGTAATAGAACCTCCTGGAGGATCAAGTGAGCCAGAGAGAGCTCTTCAGGAGGCAGTGTCAGAGGGCCGGGCGGGGCCGACTCATGCTGTGCCTGTCTCCCTCGAAAGCGGAGCTGGAACAGACCCTCACCGCCGCCGCCTGCTGCTACCTGGGCCTGCTTGCTGCAGCTCTGGCCTATGGCTTCATCGTGGCTGCCCTCCAGAGGGATCGCTGCTGTAGGGCCCACCCTATGGAGCCACTCATCCGACAGGGTCAAAGAGCAGCCCTCGGTTCCAGGGTGCAGGTGGGCAAAAGGTGCCCCCCTGCCAGGGCCCTGGAGTGCAAGGGGCTGAGCCCCAGCAGATTCCACGTCCTCCGAGGGGCTGCCCGTGCACCGGACCCTCCCTCCTTGTTCCAGCCAGCTTCCTCCTAGTCTGCTGCCTTTTGTTACCCCGTGGGGCCCCCTTTTTCTCCCAGACTGTTCAAATTTCTCCACAAATACAGGGAATTTGAGAAGATACTGCTGTGCTGTTGGCTGTTCTGGGCAAGGGAGGTGGGATCCCAGGACCAAGGTCAACAGCTCCCAGGGGGAGCCTGTCCAGAGTCGGCAGACTCTGGAGACAGGTGAGCCACCCCAGCCTGGAGCCTGATGGTCAAACAGGTCCTGAAGCCAATTTGGCTAGTCAGAGGGAAACACATATGGCAGAGGCAGACAATCATGTTTTGCTGCTCATGAACTGAGAAAGCCAGGTCACACCCACCCTCTCTCACTTCTTCATCTAGTTGAGAGTTGGGTATCTAAGGTCCTCCCCTTTTTGGTTAAAATCCTTTTATTCTTATCCCACCCCCCCTTTAAAGATTTTATTTATTTATTTGAGAGAGACGGAGAAGCAGGCTCCCTGCTAAGCAGAGAGACCAATATGGGACTCAATCCCAGGACCCCGGGATCATGAGCCAAAGGCAGATGCTTAACAGACTGAGCCACCCAGGCGCCCCTCTTACCCCCTGTTGAGAACAAATGCAAATACCTCTGAGGATTGAAGTTGGTCAAGGATCTCTTACTAGAGAGGCACACAGAATTTTACGGTGGGGGGAGTCATTCAGAGACTGCTAAGGCAGCATGGTCCCCAAGACTGCTGTAGTGTCTCCAGGAGGAGCCAAGTGCAGCGGGGCAAGGTAACCCACCTCTCCTTTGTGGGGATACCAGTGACGAGGAGCCTGAGCCCGGAACCTCATCTCCCATGCTTACACCGCAGGGGGGCAGCCTCTCGAGGACTCTCTAGAGCATCTGGCCCCACACTCCTCCCATTCAGGGTGATGGCTGCCCAGGGCTCCCTATAGTGTTTGTAGTTGGGGCTCAAAGGCCCCCAAGCCGTCTTCCTCCTTTCTTCTACACTTCACCTTCTCCCAGCCTCTGCGCTACACTGATGTGGCACCTGCCGAAAATGGATCTGAGGAGTTCTGAGAAGAAACCCTGGTCCTAGGACCCCTTAGTCCTCTCTCACTGGGCGTCCCAGCACTTGAATCCCGGTACGCACATATCTACTGCGAGAAATCCTTGCTATCGTGCCAACTCCTTAGTGTGGACTTTGTCTAACACCCCGGCGCAAATTAGCTTTGCTGACAGTGGAGGAGGCGGAAGGCTCAGGGTGTCCCAGAGGTCACTGGCCCTGGGACTGGGCTGTTGGGATGGGGAGGCGAGGGCTGACCAACAGGGACCTGGTGGGGCACAGAGAAGAAATACGGCCTAGTTCTGGCCCCAGTGGGAAGGTGGCCACTAGTCACTGGTGCCATCCATGTGTTGTATCTGTAAGGATAGGTCCCGGCTAGGAGCTCTCCCCAGGAAGGAGCCTTAGGCCGTGCCTTAAACACGTCCGTCAAGTGAATCATTCCCAACACCTCAGCCTGAAAGTCAGAACACCTTGGATCTGACCTCTGGCTCTCCTCTAAAGGTCCTATGTCCTACTCTGCTTGACCTCCCCAGCTGAGGAGACAAAGGACGCCAGTGAGTGCAGCGAGTCGGCGGCAAGTTCAGTCAGTGCGCACAGCTCCACGGCGGCTCCTGGCAGAGCAGGCGGGGGTCCTCCCAGTCACCAGAGAAAATTTCACCAGTAAAAACCTGCAAACTCTTTATTAAATTCTCCCATTTCATCTGTACAGAAAAAAATGCACATTATGTTCAGGATCTCAGTAACATCTCAAAATTACACAGCATGAACATGTAAAAACAAGGAACTGCCGGGATTTTATACATAGAAAGAAAAATCATTTACAAAAGAGGCTTGTTAATTTCACTTTTTTTCTCTTTCTTAAAAAAAAAAAAAGTTCAAGGCCTAAGATCTCACACAGCACCTGCTGTTCAGTCTGTTTTCCTGCTTGGACTGACCTGGGCACGCTGAGCTGGGGGGAGCCGTCAGGAAGCCTATGGCCGGCTCGGCTCTGCTGCGGCCCCTCCAGCCCGTGTGCTGCAGCCTGCCCCGGGGGCCTGCTCCTGCCTCCTTGGCTCTGGCATGGGCCTGCTGGGCTCTGGGGTCCAGGTGTCGATTCCATGATGGGGGAAGGCAAAATCAGAATATAGAGGCACTATCTGAACTTTCTCCTTGCCTAGGGAGGTTTCTGTACTGTCCGAATCCCAACATCCCTACTGGGGTGTGGTGACAGATCTTGGGAGGAGGCACGGAGAGGAAACCGTCAGGATCCTGTCACCACCAGCCCAAGCAGATAGTCCCACCTTGTGGTCCGGATGACAAACAGTCCCTGGGTCTCCATAGTGACCTCCCTAGATGGTTCAGGGAAGCTGGTCACTCTGAAGAGTCAGTCTGGGTTTGTATGACTTGTCTGTCATCTGAGGCCGGGGCAGGAAGGGGGCTTCGCCTTCGAACTAGACTGACCTAACGTGTGACCCTGGTCCTAATGGAGAGGAGGACCAAGAGGAGAGTACTAGAGAGATGGCCGACCGAAAGCAGAGGAGAGAGGGAGACAGTAAGAAAGACAAAGGCAGGCCAGAACATCAGCTCTGGCCCCATGGCCCTTGGGAATCGGAGACCAGAGGAGAAGAGGTGAAGAGAGAGGAGTCCCTAAAGGCCCAGGAGAAACTCAAGGAACTGGATAAAGCGATGCAGGTGCCGCCCAAATCGCGAGAAATAAAAGGGATCTTTCAGGTTTCTCAAATTTGTAAGAATCTGAAATACAGATACTATATACCTAAATGCACACAATTCAAAGAGCCGTCTTCTTTTTGTTCTATGGCAAAATTTAGGTTGAATGTGTCAGGCTGGGTTGGCTGGCGTTATGGCTCTCCGTATCTGTTCACTTAACATAAGCTATACTCAGAGTGTGGGTAGTTTTTGGTGGGGTAGGGGAAAAAACAGGAAATGAGAGCCTTTTCTCAAAAGAATTTGAGACCAGCTACATGAAGCAATCCACCTCTCCCTGGATGACTCACTATAGTGGGGGTCTTTGGGATAGAAGCTGTACCACAGCCCGGAGGTGGGGAGGATGGGAGACATTTCCAGAAGTCATTCTCACACATGAGAGTGAATCTTCTCTTGGGAAAATAGAGGGAAGTCAGCACATAAGTTCTTTTCCACTTTGATATGTGAATGGATTAATACAGACCTCTTTACTATTGGATTCTTTTATTACGTGACTTCGGGAAATGGGAGGAAGTGAAACCTGATCATTCTGTCACCTCTTCTGGGAAAGGAGACTCTCCTCCCGCCCCCCCTCCTGCAGAGCTGCTCTCTGTCCCCCAGAAAAGAAAGTACAGGATACGAGACAGCGGAAGGCCCGGAAGGCCTGCAGGGAATTCAGGCCAATGCCTGCAGAGCACCAGAATCCCCTGGCTTCCAGGGACAGGCTGGCTCCGAACAAGCCGACCGGACCCACAGAACTGAGGGTTCTCCAGGGAATGCAGAAGAGGAAGGCTTTACTGCTGGAGTGAACCTGAGCCTCTGCTCTGCTCCCACCTCAGCACATCTTGCTAAGAGACTTTTCTTGGGACAGAACCAAGAGCAGAGGGAGGTGAGGGATGCACCAGGGTAAAGGTCTCACTTCCAGAGCTACCCTTCTGTGAGAGAAACTCAGTTAGAGGGAACAGTCTTGTTCTTGACAGCCTGCCTGCATTTCTGATTTCCTGTACCGCACGGCCTCCAGCCCGGGAGAGTAACCTCCTGGTGCCTCTCGAGCATTGTGGAGCACATTGAGTATGACTCCCTGAGATACTGGAGGGAGCTGACAAGGCCAGATGAGTTCCCTGGCTACTGTAATTTTCAGCAAGTGCCTGAAGCCTTGACCTTGGAACCACCCACCCCCCTGCCCCCCAACCCCATCACTGGCTGCTTGTTATTGTCCACGGGCTAGACACCAGAAGAGATAAGGACAAGGTCCATCATCGGCTCCTCCACTAGGGCCATGGTTTCCTCTTCTTCATTAACTCTCGACTAGCTGATTTATCCACGACTGACCCATAAGGCTAGTAATCCATGAGGCCCAGAACCTGTGTTGTTCCACCAAATGAGGGACCAATGGATACAGGTGAGCTACAGGTTCAGATGGTGCTGGGCCCCCTGGAGGTAGAAAACTGCTCAGGACACTACCTGGGACTCTCAAGAACCGGTCACCTGAAACTACTCCGCGCAGGATGATGAAATGCTTTCTAGCAACAAGCAACTGAAGATACTGGCAGAATTATCCCTTTTATTCTGACTATTTCTAAAGATGACAAATGTTTCAAGAATCAAACTCCTTTTCAAGCTTCCCGATTTGTTGCAGACAACTAAGACAAACCCAAAATGTCAAGACACATTAAACTATGGAGATGTTTTACATACATTGGGAGGGAGAATGTACAGATGGAGAGCGGTACGCACACACTCACCAAATGATGAATGTTTATCCTATCCTGTAAACCATGCCAGACACGTTGGTGGGGGCCTGCGTTTAGATGACATCCCCAGTTCTCATTCCCAAGCTCCTGCAGCCCAGGTGGGAACCCCTGGAGGTGGACCATCTGGACCAGCCCAATTCAGTCCCACAATGGTGGTAGCAGGGGGCTGTTGCCCAGACTCCAAGAGTTTCAAGTTTTATGAGGCTAAAGAATCCCAGGACAGGTGCTGAGAATCAGGAAGACCCTAAGAGCAGGACTGAGGGGACCAAGCAGCTTAGCAGCTCCCCTTGGTGACTTGAAGTACCCTAGGCAGGGGGACAGAGCTGGCTTCTGGACCCCACTGCCTCCAGGAAGGGTAGCAACAAGAAAAAGAAGAAAACCACAGTATTCAAATATATGCCAGTCAGATTAGAAAAGGAGTAATTTGAATAAACTGATCCACACACTGACCCACTTTGTATCGAACACATTTCAGGGGAGACAAATGTTGCGTAGGTCCTGCAGCCCATGTGGACGGTGGCAAAGGAGGGGCAGGGCAAGGAAGGGCGCCATGGTCTACGTGGACAGTTTTAGGCACGTGATTTATAATACTCTGTGGACGTCTAACAGGTTAATAAAATATATATTATATAAATATATCTCCTACTGTACACGCCACCCTCTTGTGCAGCCACTGTAACTCCATGCCCAAACTCAAACCAAGGTGTGCCAGGTTGGACCCTGATGCTTGCACCCCTCCCTTTTACACTCCAAACCTGTTATCCCACACTGGAAGGACGAGGGAGGACGGCCAGGAAGACTGCTTCCATAAAGCTCAGATTCTGGAAAGACTGATGAATCATCAAAGTACAACATTTAGCCAATGCCTACTACAGTGGGTGTATGCAGCAAATGGACAGAAAGGGGAAAAAAACAAAACAAAACACGGAGAATAGGCTCCATCTTTTAACATAGTAACTTTCCAAGTCCTCTCCACAAAGAGGCATAAGGGAACTTGTCTGGGAAGGTGGCATCGAGCCTGCAGAAGGGTCACATTGGACGGCCAGTCACACCCTGAGACCACGCCTAAATCTTTATAAGCCACTGTCTCTGACCTGCATTGTTGCCTGAAACATAAAGCAAAGTGAATCAATCCCTGCCCCTCCTTCCTGCCCTGAGCTCCCTCCCCCGCTGTAGTCACTGTCTCCCAGCAGGCCTTCTAGAGTAACTGCTATCCCCCAGCAGGGTCAATCCAAATGTGACTGAGTCCTGTGCTAGCCTGGAGGAGGATGATGCCTGGGGATCCTGTGCCTTGGGACTCAGAGTCCAGCCTCCCGGTGCAGATTAAGTGGCTGACCAGCTTCACACACTTCTGATCTCCTCCCCAACCCGTTTGCCCTTGGCCCAGGGAAGCTCATGCTTGCTTTACTTCACTGAAGTGAGGAGATCATAGAAATACTCATGGCCTTGGGATCATGACCAGCAGTCGCTCTGTTAAGGTGGGAAGTGGAAGGCATCACTGTTTCAGCCCAGAAGAAAACAAGACCCAAAGCAGGCTGGTTAGTGGTTTCCCACTCCTCGGTGAAGTCCATGGCCTCCACATGGTCCAAAAGTGCTTTTGAGAAATGAGCAAGACATCCCAGTAATAGCATATTGGGTGGTGTGTTTTCCCCCTAAAGTCCTGCCTTCATTTTACAGTCACACAGAAGAAATAACCCCATTGCCCAATCAAGCCTGGAGGAGATGTGTTACTATATACATTTTTTTCTTTCTTTAAAAATTTCTTTTTCTTTTTTTTTTTTTGGTTTTGTTTTTTTAAAAATCATTTGAGTTGCAGGTCAGGTAAGTTGGTTCTGGAAGTATTGGTAGTTCCATTGGTATGAGAGAGACTTGTCTACGGGCAGGTAAACCCCAATTTGCCAACACAGGCAATAACCAGAGCGGCCAGCTGCAGCTGCTGCACAAATGGTCGAGGAGGAGGAGGAGAAGGAGGAGGAGGAGGGCACCATGGACACGGGCGAAGTTGGAGACGGGACAATGCAGAGGACACCTGCTGCTGCTCTAACATGGGTGTTGGTGCCACCTGTGAGAAGAACCAGGTGAGTGGGCACACTATACAGGAGGGCTGTACAAACTGGGCACCGGACAGGTAGTTCCTCTGGCGGTCAAGGTGGCTCTACCTGTCCTTGAGCTCTCGTGTTACCCGCTTGGTGATACGTCCACACATCAGGCCAATCAGGAACAATATACAGATGCTCCCACTGATTACAGACAGAATGTAGTTCTTTGATGGAGATGTCATCACTTGCATGGCGAGGTCAGAGAAGCCATCTGCTGGGGCCACCTGCAAAGACACACCGCAGCATCGGCCTCTGAGAGAGAAGTGGGCTAGGGCGGTGCCAGCTCTATCTCGCCCCCCTCAATTCTTAGTTTAGCTTATGCCATTTCTTTTGGGGAGAGAGGACAGGGACAAGAAAATCAAACACAGAGCTACAATTCCTTTTCCTGATAATACAGGCATATCTACTGCACAAAATTAGAAAATACAGACAAATACAAAGAGATGGGGTCTCATACCATCCATCATGGTGACCGTCACCACCAACCTGGCAGCAGCCCTTACACTGAAGACCTGGCAGAGTGCTCCACATGGCTTTGCTTTTTTCCCAACGGGGCTCACACCTGGCGTGGAGCCCATGGTGGGGTTTGAACTCACCACCCTGAGATTAAGACCCGAGCTGAGATCAAGAGTCAGACGCTCAACCAACTGAGCCACCTAGGTGCCCCACTGACATGTTTTCAATCATTTAGTCCTCATACCAATCCTTGAAAGTAGATTTTATTACTCCCACATTACAGCTGAAGACCCAGAGGCCCAAGGGGTGGGAGGTGGTTACTTGCACAATGTCACAGGTTCTTACGTATTCGGATTTATTTTTAAAAACACAGAGAACAGTTGAGATTGTGTTGGATGCTGGTTCTGTATCTTGACTTCTTTTCACTCACCATTAAGTCGTGAGCACTGCCCCCCAGCAGAAACACTGTGCAAACATGACTCAGGCCGACTGAACACACTGCACCACTCCCACAGTCATGGACTTGCAGTCTAGCCAGTTTCCATACTGTGCTCCTCTCTCTGCTTTCTCGGATGGACCTCTGTGCAGCCCCCGAGAGCAGAATCAGGGCCCAAAGGCTCCCCAGGCGCACAGGGACAGGGACCTGCTCTTCTGGGTCTCGCCTTAGCCTGGGTGCCCGAGAGGGCCTTCCCAGAGACATCTGGCTATGTCTATCTGCTTCTCTGCGCATCCCACAGAGCGGGGAGGTTTCAGACGAACGTGATCTGCGTGCTGACATTTGCTGGCACCACGCCAGCAGTGGGGTCATGGCAGCAACGCTTCGCAACGGACTGGCGGAGAGGCTGAGCAAGGGAGAGACTGACGTGGCGCCTCTCCATTGCCTCACTTAACTGATGGCTTCCAAGCCAGCTCGGGTCCCTTCGAAGAGGGGGTGAGGGGACGTGCTTGCTACTTGGGACAGCTGTGATCCCGTCCCTTCATTTCCCTTACATCTAGGTGTGAAGACTTTTCATGGTCCTTCCTGTTTGCCTGTTACCTTGACCTTTCAAGTGGGCGACAAGAGGAACTGGTCAAGAAAGTGGGCGCAGTTCTTGTGATCACTCTCTTAATCTAAGGCAACTGGGAATGTCTGTCCCAATGTGGGTGACACCAAGAGCGTGGATCTAGAAACCTGACTTTCTCACTGAGGCCAAGTCACAGCTTCCATGACCGTAAAGTGAGGAAATAATCACCCCACTTACCCCGCTGGGTTTCAAGGTTCAAACGAGGTAATATGGCCATCAGTGTGTCTTATACACCACAACGCAATGTACACATGAGAAGAACGGTTATTCTTCTCGCTGAGGCTCAATTTTTGTAGGAAAAATCTCCCCGGCCCCAGTCTGCCCGGGTACCACATACATTGACCAGTGTCCTGATGTCTCTCTGCCCAATTATTTCCCTGCTTCAGCCTAGCCGAGGGCTAGGGCTAGTCTCATAAACATATGCTCCTCCCAAACACTGGGTCAAGTCAGAAAACCAAGCTTTCAGACAGCAGTGGCCAGCCTGCTTGCTTTCCCATGGGCATGACATCTGGGTTCTCTGCGCATGGCTGGCTTCAGTCCCATCCTTTGGGTGACTTGCTTTTCCGTGGTGGACTATGGGCAATGAAGAGAAAGCGCTGGCCCTGGCGAAGCCTGTGGACACAGCCCCGTGGCAAAAGCAGATGGGGGCTGCAGGCTCAGGGAAGCTGGGGTGGCTTTTCGAATACCCTCCCTGCTGGTCTCGCAACAAGGACAAGACCAGTGGAGAAGCTGGGGAAATGACAGAGAGATGACCGTTTCAGGAGATTCTCTCGGTCATTACCTTTGCAGCGTAACTCCACATTTCAATCCGGTCATTGAGGCGTTTTTTGCACTCGGGTTGTAACCTCACCCGCTTATCCTCCAGGGCCTCCATGAGGCAGGACATTTCTGTGGAAGAAAAGGGATAAGAAGAGTCTGAAACTGTCCAGAACAGAAATTTCTGTAAGGTTGGGAGAAGGGGACCTCACCACCAGAGAATTCAGATTTATGGGCTATACAAAGTTAAATCCATTCTAGGAAACTTGAACCAAGATTTCACATGAAGAAGAATGATACTGAACTTCCAAGGCCAGCTGCCCACAGACTTTTAAAACCGCTCTCATTTTTACTGGGCACGTCTGGCTCGGAAACAACTTTCTACCTGCCCAGGATCCGCCCAGTGTGGCTACTGGGAAAGTTGATGAAGCTGCTCTAGTTTGGACAAGGGGGAAGAGGGCCATGATGATGACTAAGTTTTGCTTCCCTGATAAGTACTCAACCTTCCCTTTTCATCAGATCCGTACATCTGGTCATGGCTAGGTCAGTTCAAACCCAAAGGACTATTCTTAAATTCATTCTGCCACAAAAGCCTAGTTCCAGCATCAACCAGGTCCCCAGAGGATGCTGTCTGTGTCTGAGCTGCAGCTACAGAAGAGAGTGGCTGCAAGTGCTCTCAGAGGGAGTCTGAGAGAGAGTTCCGAGACTGTCAGAGTCAACAGTGACTTACGACGCCCTCGGCCAGGTGTAATGGCTGCACAGTGGTGTTTAATGTCCAGGGCACACGCTGTATGAAGGACTGGGTCCACAAAGATGTCTGCTTTGCTTTCCTTCAGCATGTTTAACACTTCCTAGGAAGGGAAAATCATCGCAGAGAGAGCTTTTGTAGAGGAAATGCATCAGATCTGTTATCTGCAAATACTTTATATACAAACAAAAAAGTCAAGGAGGGAAGGCTGAGGGTTAGCAACAGAACTTGTCGAGATAGGTGGCAATGTGGTGATGATGAAAAGAATGTAGATTTTTAGCAACTGATTTAAGTCCATAAATACACCTGGGAGACCTAGTGTAAGCAAAGCTGTATGCTCAGTAAAGTGTGGGGTTATAAAATCAGATTTGGGTTTTGGCAGTCTGGCATGCCATATTATTAAATACTAAGTGTTAGTATTTATACTGGTATAACATAGCTATTTTCTTACTTTAAGAAGACTGAAAAATGTGAAATCTGAAAATCAGAGTAATATGCTATCTTAAAATTCCCAAACAACGGTCAACGTTTGCAAAATGTTTCACTTTACCTCCATTATTCTCAAAAGAAAAAAAAAAAAAAGACTGAGAGAGCATAAATTTTACTGCAAGAACAATTCTTACTGAGTTTAAAGATGTTCCGAACAAGAGGAATATAAAAATGATGGAACTGAAATCAGCTCTGCAGTCTCTCCATTTATACACGATGAAAGAATAGGAGGTAAAGACAGGCCAGAAATGCTTTTCTGTTCTTTTAATTAAATTTATTTATTTACTTTAGGTTTTTTTTTTTTTTTTAAGATTTTATTTATGTATTTGAGAGAGAGAGAATGAGAGAGAGCAAGCACATGAGAGGGGGGAGGGTCAGAAGGAGAAGCAGACTCCCCGCCGAGCAGGGAGCCCGATGCGGGACTCGATCCAGGGACTCCAGGATCATGACCTGAGCCGAAGGCAGTCGCTTAACCAACTGAGCCACCCAGGCGCCCAAATTTATTTATTTACTTTAGAGAGAGAAAGAGAATCCATGCTGAGACTGACGCGGGGCTCAATCCCACGATCCTGAGATCACGACCTGAGCTGAAACCAAGAGTCAGACGCTAAACCGTGCAACCTAGGTGCCCCTAGAAATGCTTTCTTAAATAAAAATAGTTTGCTTTCAATGGAAAGACTATAGTCCCAATAAAACAACAATAATAAAAACAAGAAAAGAAAACCCGAAACTCAAATATTGTTCAAAAAGTCCTCTTCAAAGTTAAATGGGATCATTTGATGACAAAGCAGTCCAAGGAAAATATCTGGATTTAGCTTTCCGCCAACTCCCTCCATTCCTCAGACCGTGTGCAATCGGAAGCATTTCAGCAGATGAAAAGATCTGTGTACAGTAGTCACAGTGACTCAACAATGACATCACTGAAACACTTTTCAAAAAAAGAAAAAGTTTTTTAAAAAAGATCAGATAGATCATCTCAGTTGCAGTTTTACAAGATAATGTATGCTTAGCAGTCACATTTTGTTAACTTTGTTTTTATGTGCTATTTCTGAAATGACTTTTATGGATGCAGTATATGTACTGATATGTTGGACTTGACATCTTGCTCTCGGCAGCGTACTCACAGTGCCCCTCAACAACGGCCTGGTTGTGGGGATGAGACATATTCACAAATAATTAGTACATGTGAAAGAATACTTAAGGTATAGGTGATTAATTGTTAAGAACCCAATTAAGGTTTTCTAAGAGGGAACAGTGTGTAGAATTCTGGGGAGGAAGGTTTAGATGTTATCCCTGAGACGTCAGAGGACAGCATTGGAAGGAAAGAGAAAAAGGAGTGAAAGCAGGCAGGAAAAGGGCCACTGATGGTGGTGATTACCTTCTTACAAGTGTCCGTCTTGATTTTGAGCAGGTTAACTTTGAGGCATTCCTCCACTTGACCCGTCTGCTCTTGGGCTGCTGCTTCTTCAGCACACAGATTAGAGATCTGTTCAAGAGACACATGAAACACAAGGCCATCTCTACTCTCACCAGAAACCTTGCTCTGCAGCCTGTAGATTTGGTGGTCCTCCCACACGGAGCCACAGGTCCTCTCAAACAGTTTCCCGATGGACTTCACTCCCCTGCCTCCTGTACAAGCTGCGAGGCCCCATCCTCCTTCACGAGGACCGGCACACAGAGTCGAAAACCAATCAGTGTACCCATCTTTATGCTGTCAACCCTGAGATTTGAGTCAGACTGTCCCAGGATTGGTCACAAAGAAGGCTATCCTTGATGATACAGGAGGAAGGTGATATAACCAAGTGAAATACTAAAAGCAAATGCTTTATAAGGTTCAGGGTCAACTCAGACTCACAACTTGGCAGCACGTGTGCGTATGTGGTATGCGTGCGCACACACACACACACACACACACACACACACACACAAAGGGGTTCTAAAACACAGTCCACACCAAAGATTAAAAACTTAGTTTTCTTTGGACAGCTGTGTGAGTAAGCTTCTTTTAAAAATCTTTAGCTATGATCCCCTAAAATTGACATATGTTGTTGAACAAAGTTCTCCACATGGCCTTTTCTAGCTAGGAAGTCAAATAATTTCCAAGGACAGGCATTTCTTTAGTGCTATTAGAGGAGCACTTTATTTTTCTGACAAGTCTCAGGGTATTCTAGGTTGACCATCAGAATAAGGAGAAGGGAAGAACAAACTATATGGAGACATATATAATAAAAGAATACTCTAGTACACGCAAACAATGAACTGTGGGACACTACATCAAAAACTAATGATGTAATGTATGGTGATTAACATAACATAATAAAAAAAATACCAAAAATAAAAAATAAAATAAAAAGAATACTCTAGTACAACAGAGAAACATGGAACCAACACTGTATAGTGATAGGACCAGTGCCAAGTCTAATTCAGTGTCACAGGGAACCAGAAACTCAAACAATGGAGAATCCAGAAGATGGGCCTTCAACTATCCTGGATTCAAGGCTGAAGGGCAAGAGAAAACAGGACTCTTCTCCAATAAGATTTCTCTGACCAGCTCTGTTCATAACCAGTTTCGTACCCAAATCCTACCTCATCTGAGCAGTGCAGCTGGAGCTGAGGATCTAGTCGGTAATCCAGAGCAGACTCCTGGATAATAATCCGTATCTGGTCTTCACAGTCTGAAGAAAGCCGCTACATGTGACAAAGGGAGACTTCATCAGCCTATCAGACAATTTCAGCTTTATTTATTTATTTAAAGATTTTATATTTATTTGACAGAAAGAGACACAGCGAGAGAAGGAACACAAGCAGGGGGAGTGGGAGAGGGAGAAGCAGGCTTCCCGCAGAGCAGGGAACTCGATGCGGGGCTCTATCCCAGGACCCTGGGATCATGACCTGAGCCGAAGGCAGACGCTTAAAGACTGAGCCACCCAGGCACCCCACAACTGCAGCTTTTTATTTGGCCCAATTTGGGAAGGTATGAAAAAGGTCTTGGGAAAGTAGGAGCAAGCTAGGGACTTCCCAAGAAAAAATGACCAGGAGTCGAGGGGCCTCTACAACCACACCTCTGTGAAGAGTCCAAGCCAGTTTATACCTGATCAGCATATCTCAGCTTGAGACAAGAGATGACTTGACCTTCCAGCTCTGAATCATCCTTGGCCTTAGTCAGGATACCATGGCAGAATTTAGGAATGTCAGCTTTACAGGCTTTCCTTAACACAGGGTTTAGGCGGTAATCTGGAGTGGAAAGTTATAAGAACATGATAAAATATTCCACCTGATTCACAAACATTAGAGATCTACCTTTCAAAAGGGGGCATATTATGTCACTGACCACAAACAAACCACTGATTTGTTTATTCGCTAAATGCTTACCGAGCTCTCACTATGCTATTTTTAACCAGCCCAGCAACAGAATTTAATGAAAGAGTAGAGGTGGAGATGGAGCCCCAGGAATTCTACTTTGCAGCAGCTCCACGGGCTCTGCTGGTACCTGCATTCTTAGTAGTTGTCATGAAGACCAAGCAGCCATCACTAATGTTCCCCATAACAGAGGTTTTGGAAAACACTGAGATTACCTGACTCATCTTACCAACTATGTTACAAGGTCTTGTCACTCAGAGACGAAATTTCTCTCTTCTAAAAGACATTACCCATATATTCTCCTACCACATGCAGGAAGTTTTGTTAAATCTCTAGAGTTTTCAAAGAACTCCAGCCCTGACTCCTGTGTCCTCTTTCCTACGACTTCCATTCTGTTCTCCCAGATACTCTTTGAAGAAAGAATAAGTCGTTTTGCTTATTGCATCCAGACCATTCCCTTAAAACCCACAGACAACAAAACACCTGTAGTTTAATAAGGCAGGTATATGCCAACTCAGTTCCACTGAAGCCCCACTCAAAGGGATGGGGAAAGCCAGGCCACGATGTTACCTGTGTTCTGGGTGATCTGGCGCTTGGTTATCATCTGTTTGCATTTGGGATCCATCAATTCACTGTTTTTATTTTGTTTCAAGCACTGCAACATGGTTTTGGAATCTGCTTCTGGACAGAACCTCTGCAAGAAATAAAGTTTTACAAAAGTAGTTATCCAAATACGGCAATTAACACCATCCATACCATTCTTTCATCTATTGGAGTGCTAACGACAAAATCGGCTTGAAGATATCACTCGGTGCAAGAGAAACAGCTAAGTCTGAATACAAACCCAGCCTCAACTTCCCCTTTCTTCATCTATTCTCTACTATATCGCTCATAGTTCTACTACTCTCACTGTTTCCTATTTTGCATAGGACTGACTCTGTACCCACATGGCTATATTACATTATATGACATCTCCTGAGCTTAAATATTGTTTAAGGATGAATGTAATGCCATACCAGGTGGCCAGGTAGCCCTCAAGCCGTACCTACCCAATTGGAACAGGGAACTTAAAAATTACCCACCAATCAATGTGAACAAGAATGTGGGGAAAGGACCAGTCTAGTTCATCTTTTAACTACGGGGGCTATAATCCTACCAAACCTGTGAGCTAGCCCCTGTACACTTGTTAGTGTCCTTGAAGTCAGAGAGATCCATTTTGGACTAATAATAAATTCCATCTCTATGTGCTAATTAACAGTCTATCTGCTAATCACAGTCTACTGATACCTTAATATAGGTTGGTGACGTGGGTTGCTGACTGGCTTTTATAAAAGTCATCAAAATCTTACAAAACTACCTCAAATCAGAGTCTAACATTTCCACTTTTACATAGGACTCAAATCTACCAGGCCCAGCTAAAGACACTTCTAACTTTCACAATTCTCTTTGGTATCTGATAGAGTGAAAAATACCATTTTATTTTAAAATAGTATTTTATTTCAGTAAATTATAATAAAGCATTTTGTTTTATTTTATTTTAAATAAGGCATCAGAACTTTAAGTTTAATCTCTTCACATATGTGGAAAGATTCAGGAACTGGCATCTAGGTTCTCAAGTCAGCCCTGCTGTAGAGAACGCTCACTGGAAAAGTGTATGAAACAAAAGAACTTGTAGAACAGAAAAGTCTTTCGATTGCAGAAGGACGATGATCAGGACACTTGGTGGTGGCTTTTTCAGTATACCTACCACTACCCGCTCTCAAAGACTAATCATGTATTTCCTGGGTATCTATTCACTTGTGCCTTAGGTCAAGGTGAGCTCAGTTAGCTTAGCTCAGTGGTTCTTACACTTGAGCCTGCATCAGAATCACCTGGAAGCCTTGTTAAAACGGACAACTCTGCTCCCAGAGTTTCTGATTCAGTAGATATGCGGTGGGCCCAAGCACTGATCAGTTTCCAGGTGATGCTGAGGGACCACACTATGAGAACCACTGTCTCATTTGTATAAAAGAGGTTGAATGAAAAGATTATACAAATTTACTCCGACATTGAAAGAAGCTTATGTTGTTATTTTTACTTATCCTGTGCTTGCCCCCTGGTTTTGGATCCCTTACCTTTATCATCTGCTTGCAAACTCTCATGAGTGTATAGTCTAGTTCTGGGTCCATCATCTCTGTCTCCTGTAGCTTAAAAACTTTCTGGTGGCAACGGGTACTTAGCTGCTTCTTGTTTTCTTTCAGACATTCAATAATCTAGGGCACAAGAATTATGGTCGTGTTAAGGGGTGTATCCTGGCTTGATAATCCAAGAGTTCTGACTACAGCCTTCAGTTCTTAGTGCATTCCCCATCTTTTGTTCCATTCCGAATTCCTAGGCAACAGGAATCAGAATTTGCTCACCAAGGAGAATTAATCAATTTACAGCTTCAGGGCTAAGAGTGAACCAAACTGTATAAAAATAATGGATGAGTTGAGCAGACTGCACTGGAGTCTAAAAGGAAGGAAACCCACTCAGATTCCTGGTTTCTTCTGCCTTCCAGCTCTTCCTTGTCCAGATTCCTTCTGGAGCCCACATTAGGCTCTCTGCCTTTCTCTGGAGCAAAAGCCCTGACTAGACAGTAGGCACGAGCTAGGAGGATCAGTTTAACTCACCATTTACCACATGAGAATAGAGCATTAGATGCCAGACATGAAAGAGACCCAGTCCTTACCCCAGATAAATACAGTCTCACAGGGCAAACTTTTATAAACAAATAACTACCAAAAAAAAAAAAAAAAAAGAGGAGTGGGTTAACATAAAAGCATAAAGTGCCACACGATGGATTTTAAGATAGTGAATTAAGTGTATCCTGAAATCTGCCGTTCCCTACACCAACCTTTTAGATATTATAAACAAATGATAAAGAAGGGAAACAGACGGGAAGCTGTAGTAACTAGGGCTATAGATAAGGTCAGGAGACTTCTAGGAAATCTTTAAGGCACAACCAAAAATCACCAAATAACTGAGAGGGAAAAGTAATAGATCAATTTAAAAAATGCATTTAATATCCTTAGAATAATACAGAAAGAAATGGTAAATCAGAATCAAGAACAGATGGTTGTGAAAAGAACCAATTATGGATCTTGGAAACAAAAAATAAAACCCAACAGGTGGTCTCTCTAAAGAGCAGAACGGACAGAACTAAAGAATACATGTTTTCTCTGCAAAGTGGAACTGAGGAATTACCTCAATGCAGTACAAACAACAAAGAAATGGAAAGTATGAAAGAAAAAGAGACATGGAGGACAGATTCAGATGTTCCAGAAGGAAGGAAAGGGCAGTGTTTGAAAAAACAATAACTGAGGCTAAAGCCCTATGGCAATGCCCTGAACTACACAGAAAAGGTAGCTGAATCACTGGAAGAACATTGAAAGAAAAAAATCACTCGTTTGCACTTCATTCCTGACAATTCTGGGTAGGGCCCTGTTCTGTGCATTAAGGAAACAAAGTTTCCCAGGTGACTCTTATGTTAACAGAGTAAGAACTAGTTAAGAACTTCTGTGTAATGGGCACAGAATAAGGGACTAATCAATTTTGGAGGTGCACGGTGTTAGGAAAGCTATGGAGAGGAGGAAGCATTTGAAGGATCAGGAAGAGCTTCTCAGGAAGACATGGTGGGAAAGGACAAGGTAACCTGAAAGAGGGAAGACAATGCAGGTAAGGAACTTCCTTTGGGAGAAGGCTGATATAGCTTAGGAGGGGGTGATTAGGCTGGAGAGAATGTGAGGAGGCTCATCCCACCAGCAAAGAATTAATTATTAAAATGTTACCTTCCCATTTTCACAATTAGAAAATAAAAACAGTCACCTGAGCATTGCCATACTGCACAGTGGAACAGTAGTTCTTGATGTCAGTCTTGCAAGCTTCATACAGATCTGGTTCCAGACGGATGTCCTCGGTCTGCACGGGAGGGAGCCAGCATGGAAAAAGGAGCTTATTCTAAACTGGGATGTCAAATGTTCTACATACTCATGTGTTGACCGGATCTTGTCTAGTGACCACAACTCTTACCCAGCAAAGCAGCAGCAGTGTGGCCACCACAGCACAAGGAAAGCTTGGATTTAGTTTCATTCCTGCCACTGACTAACTAGATGGCCTTGGGCTTTCTTTGCAAAACAAAATGCTGTCACCTGCCCGGCCCCTTCACAGGACTGCTGTGAAATGAAATTAGATCATATGATGTGGAAACCACTTCAGAAAGTCAAAACCATCATATAAATGTAGGGTTCTACTTTTATTATTTTATCGAAAGGGCAAGGTTCAAAGCTAGGGACCCAAAGTCTCAATTGTAACTGGACATCAAGGCTAGCTCCACTTAAACATAATTAGCATTGAATCACTCCCGCCCTATGGGAAAATCTGGTAATGCACCTTTTGCGATATTATTGGTGGTCAGTATTCATTACTAGATTTTGCTTAGACTGAGGTGAAGTATGATTCACAATACAGAACATATTAAACATATTTTTAGCTGTTTTCTTAACATGGTTTAACCTCAAAAGTAAAGTAAGAAGTTTCCTTTTACAGTGCACACTGCAGCTGACTTGCGAACAGCTGTCTCACCTCAGGATCTGTAAGCTCATCAGTGCACGGCACTCCCCTGGAGACTGCTGTTGGTCAGGGAGTGGGCACAGATCTCAAACTGAAAGATGAAAATTGAGGGAGGGGTGCTTGGGTGGCTCAGTCAGTTAAGCGTCTGACTTGGGATCAAGCCCCATGTCAGGCTCCCTGCTCAGCGCCTCGGCCCGGCTCATGCTCTCACTCAAAAAACAAAAACAAAAACAAAGAAACCAAACACACACACACACACAGACACACACTCTTTCTCTCTCTCTCTCTCTCTGAGGGAAGGATCTTGCTACAGGCTGTCAGGAAGGGAGGAGGTTTCTCCTGTTCTACTTTGCTGCTGGAGACGGAATGTTGGAGCAGGTGGCTCAGCTACTGCAAGCAGCCAACATGAGGGAAACCAGCCTTGCAATGAAGCTGGTGCCACAAACAGCAGAAACAATAGGGAAAGACCCTTGATCCTTGAGGGCATTACTGATGCAACGATTGTATAACATTCTTACAGCTGAACTTCCAGTGACACGTGGTCAAAATATTTTATCGGTTAGGAAAAGTGAAGCAAGAAGCTGTCCATGGCAAATTTTAGCACAAGGCTCCAAGTTTTAACAATCACAGTAGTGGCTAAAATCTTCCAATTTGCCCTCACCCTTCACCCAACTTTCTAGAGCCTGCCCCTGTGTTTCTGGGCCCCAGAGGCCATGCTACGAGGCGTTACCATCTCTAGCTCCTCCACCCGCAGCTGCTTGCGGCACTTCAGGGACACCCTGTGCTCCTTGGCCTCCTGGAGAGTGTCATTGCGCACAGTCGTGCTCAGGCAGATCACCACGTCCACCCTGCCAAGGGAAGGAGAAGGCTGAGACTGGCTGGAGCCACACGAGGGCAGAGAGCCCAGAGCGAGGCTGGGGCAGGGGCTGGATCACCACCCCAGAGTGCATGACCCCCTTTACCATGCTTCTGAATGCCCTTTCTAGAAGTCCCACTGTGTTTACAGAGTGCTGAAAGCAGTAATTTGACTGTGTATATTACAAACGTCTGAAGGCGGACTACATTCCTGACTGGCAGGGAGGCCAGAGAGTGGACATGTATGCAAGGACAGTTCAATGCTTGTTTTGTTACAAATATGTGACCAGGGGGGAATGCTGCTCTTAACTCTGGACTGTGTTTTTGATGAAAGGTAAAATTCATTTCTGAAAGGTACAGAAACCTAAGCAAAATGGGAACTTGGTTTATACGAGGGAAATGTGTTCTAGAAATGTGCCTTTGCAGGGGCGCCTGGGTGGCTCAGTAGTTAAGCGTCTGCCTTCGGCTCAGGTCATGGTCCCAGGGTCCTGGGATCGAGCCCCGCCATCGGGCCCCCTGCTCAGCAGGAAGCCTGCTTCTCCCTCTCCCACTCCCTCTGCTTGGTTCCCTCTCTCGCTGTGTCTCTCTCTGTCAAATAAATAAATAAATAAAATCAATTTTATTTATTTGACAGAGAGAGGGAGAGCACAAGCAGGGGGAGCGGCAGGATCGATCCCAGGACACTGGGGTCACGACCTGAGCCAAAGGCAGATGCTTAACCAACTGAGCCACTCAGACGCCCCTAAATAAATAAAATCTTTAAAAAAAAAAAGAAAAAAGAAAAAAGAAATATACCTTTGCAACAGAGTGAGATCGAAGAATTGGGGCAGCCATGCTGTGAAAGCTCATCACTTTCCTCATTGAGACCTAATTCTTAAATGAATCAAGTTTTTGTTTGTTCACTAGACCTCTTAACTCAGTACAAGCCCCTGCTGCTCTCCGGAAGAGCTGACATCATGGAATGATGTCGGGAGGAAGTGAGTTAACCTCTCATTCACACTGCAACTTGCTCCTCTAAGTGTGCAATCTGAATCTGCTTCCTCAGTCAGACAGCCTGGACCTGGGAACATTAAAATCGGCCCTTTAGCTTCCAGGCCTCTCCATGTCAGAACCACCTGTGCCCCCTGTGGCTCCAGGCAACTATAAAGATGATCTGGCCACACAATCCAAGTACTTGGCCACACCACCAAGGGAGTGTGCCGGCCTCCAAGGCTAATCCTACCAGAACACAGGATATTTGTCCAGACTTTAGGGAAGCAGAACGAATCAAGTAAAAGCTACATACTTCTTTTTTATGTTGGGGCAAAGTTTCAACACATCCTCCTTGCAGGCCATTTTAAACTTGTAAGAGAAACGAAAATCCTTCATCTGCACCTGAGAAAGACAATGAGAAAGAAAATCAGCAGCTCTCTAGCAAGTTCCACATCAGCAGTGCTCACAGAGACTGCAGAAGCCCACCTTCTAGGCCCTGTGCAACTCACCTTCCATCTCAGGCTTCAGGACCTGCCCACCTCCCCAGTCCTCCCTCTGCTATGGCCCCTCTGGCTTCCCTACCATTCCAATCATGCTGCTCCCTCTGCCAAAAGGGCTCTTCTCCTAGATCTCCCATGGTTTGCTCCGTCACCTCCTAGGCACTTCTATTCAAAGACCTCCTTCTGAAGCCCCCTTTCTCCTTCACCCTCCAGCCCGTAGGTGACTTTATTTTTCTTCATAGGCCCACCTGAGACTGTATTTATGTGTAAACGTGTTTTTGTGTCTTTCTCTTACTAAAACATAGAATTGACAAGGGCAGGGTTTGTCTGTCCAAGGAGCCCACTGTCTCCAGTGCCCTCAGAGGCCCTCAATATCATTTGGTAAAGGCAAATGATAGGCCAAAGGCCCCAAGAAGAGGTCAATTTTACACAGATGACAGATTTCATCCTCCTGGGAAGGAAGTGCTTGCTTTACCAGAATCACTTCCTTTAGATCTGTGCCAACTTTGAAGAGTACAGTTTAACCTTATTTGGATATCAGACCTGGTATGGTAGTATGATTTAAAAGAGAATACGGCTTAGGGTCTAGTGTACTGATAGACATTTGGACTGCTGCACTGAACAGAGACACAAAACAGCAGATCCCACTGATACTAGCTGTGTAAGCAAAAGCTAACATACCTTACAAAAGCAAGCAATGTGACTCATCTCTATTCCCACTGAGCTGCCCATTCCCTAAGGGTACAGACTCCATCTTACTTAGCACTGCAGTCCCAGAGCCTACCATTGTTCCTGGCCATAGTGGATAAAGACCACGTTTTTTGAGAACTGGAGAAGGGCATATTTGGAACAAATGATTTCTCACAGAACAGGTGCTCTGATGCTCTGGAAGAGAAAGGAATTCAGAACCACCCAAGCAGCCGAGACAGGGTTTGCCTGGCGTTACTGACCAGCTGGAAGTGGGTGACTCCAATGGCACACTTCTCATTCATATCCTTCTGGTGTTTGTTCTGAATGAGACACTCCATCAGGTCCCCAGAGTCGATCTGGTTATCTGCCACATCCTGGGGAAGGCAGTGCACACTTACACTTCATTTCTAATAATTAATGAACAAATCCTGCACCCCAGTTCATAAAAAAATGAAAACTAGACTGATTCTAGAGACTTCCCCAACATGATACATCATAAATTATATCAAAATCAGTCTGAGAAATTATAAGGGATAAACATTCAGTGGACTAAAAGTTGCAGAGCAAGTTGCCCCACACAAAGCTCCAACAAGAACATATACTGTGCAGGGCTTTCACTCCTTTCCCCCCATGACGCCAGCAGCTGGCTTTCAGGATCACACCCAACACTGCCTCCTGATGGTCAGACCCTTATTATGGTTCCTGCATGGTTTCACCCCCACAATTTAGCTACTTCAATAGCTGAATCAAGTAATACAGTAACAGAATTCATTCAGTTGACAAGGAGAAGCTATTATCACTGCTAACAAACCCTGGCTAAGGTACTGGAAGCAGCTCAGCCGTGCTCAGTAGGGCCTGCCCCACCCCTATGAAGGGCATCTCTACAACTGCTGCTAAGTACATACCAGGGCATCCACCAAGCATAATCAGGTAAGGTTTCCCAGGATGGTGGCACCCCCTCTTAATCTGTTTACATTTTCAACTTTAACTTGTCAATCTATCGCTTAGGAGTCATGTATGCTGCAGAGGTTAAGTGCAATATACTTGAGGGTCAAAGTCCTAGTGAATTTGGTTCTGTTCCTCATCCGTTTCTCCAGACATTACTTACATGGCAAAAGTTCTGAATTATGGGCTCACAGGCTCTCATCAGCAAGGCTTCTATTTGAATGTCCTGTAGAAGATTAAACATATTAATAATTCTGCTTCAGAAAGAGCTAGTTGTGGCAAGAGTGGCAGTTTGTGTTTCTGAATCAGTAGCAACTGATGGGCAAATAATTCTAGATGTAGTCTTTAGGTTAGATAGCCCCGGCACAGACAGAATTGCTCCTCCATTACATTCTGAAAGGCAAGTTGATCTAGAGGCAGATACCCCTTGAGCCTGAGCAAAAAAGAGAAGGCAGAATTAAGAACAGTGCAGAGAAAAAACATTTAACAGTAATACTAGAGTTCAGCCTTTGGAGTTTTTCCAAATGGCTAAGCAGTTCAAAATGAAAATACGGGTAAATGACATCTGTCTTTAGTTTATAAGCTCATAAAACAGATGACAAACCACTGCCTCTGGGGAATATACACAAATGTCTTTAAGCAGACAGTAACCTCTGTGCAGCACTAGCTGCTGAAATAACATCTTCCTTTAAAAAGTGACACACCCCAGAATGTCCTCATAAGCTCACAAGGACAACGAGAATGGGAGAAGGCAGACGACAGAAGATGAAAGCAGCAATAAACTTTTGAAAAATAGAAAGAAAGAAAAAAAAAGACTAGTTGGGAAATGTAATTTTACATAATGCCAATTTTGACAATTCAAACGGTTCCTAAAAGGCTTAAGATAAAAAAAAAAAAAGAGCAATCCCCCATTTCCCTAATTTCTGCCCCCAAAGGACAATTTTAACATTTTTAGCTGCTCCCTCCCCAGTAATGCTCTCTGTATTTCTAAATAATATGTCTATGCTTATGAGACTTTCTAATTTCTTTTTTAATATTTCTGTGGGTTTCTGGATGAAACAGGGATAAACACACGTATTCGGTCTTCCACGTTTAAGTGGAAGTCCCAGGCTTTTATTTTATTATTGATGACACAAACATTACCAGATAACCTAATTGAAAGAGCTAAGATAAGAGAACAGGAACAGGAATGCTTGGACTAGTCTTGCATGTGATTAAGAGATCTGAAGCACAGCTGCTATCTTTTCTTAAAGGGGAGGAAAAAGATTGGTCTAATCACTGTGATAATTCTAATTTATGAAGAAAACCAAAGGGCTAAGTATATAGAATATTTCTCTGGAGAGATAAGGAAAGGGGTTCAGGAAGCAACAAAATATACTTCTTTGTGAAGTCAACAGAGGGAATGGGCACTCTCGGGGGCCAAGAAAGGGCAGGACTGAGAAAAGAGGATGGGCCGCTGACAGGATGCCCACGGTCTATGAGCCGCAAGCCGCTTACCTCGGATTCTAACTCGGTGAGGTTGCCGACTATATCTCTGCACTCTACAGCCAGGTCGTCAAGGTGGTCCTGGAGGCACTCAAGCTCCTGCAAATAAGAAAGCAATCCCTTGGCATTTTTCAATTATATAAATGAACAAGGGAAGCCGAGAGAACAGTGTCTACCTCCATTTCAGTGGTCCTCCTTTTCTTCTTAAAACTATTTCACTGAACAGAACACTAAAGCTTTATTTGAGTCCCCAAACCGGGACTGTTGAGAAGATAAGTACTTGATGTAACAGGGTGGTTAAGAGAGTCAAGGGGGTACAATAGCCACACAAATCCTCCAGAAGGCCAAATCGGTAAGTCCAACAAGAATCAATGCTCAGATGTCCTCAGCATCTAAAAATTTTATCAGGCCTTTATTCTATGCCATCAACAACCTGTCATACCATTTTTTTAAATCTGTGTTTTGATATATTTGCTCCCATTTTAAATCTGCATGTCGATAATAATCAGTGAACAACAAATTCACAGTAGAAAGACATGGAATATTTTAAGACTCTTCATGAGCAAAGTAGGTCCAGACCCAAAGTCCAAAACCCAGCATAGAGCTGAGAGCTCCTGCAAGTCAAACCTGGGATTCTAACCCTGGCCCACACAGAAGGATTCTGAGGGAAACTGCAAAGCAAGTGAACACACTATGGTTTGGACATCTAAAAGCTATCTTGTCTGGGCTTTGGAACCTGACCTGGAGTGACCCTGTAGCAGCAATCCATTACTATTCCTTTTAGAAACTTAGAGGCTTTAAGTAGAACAGAAGCTCACTTTCCCAAAGCATATCAACAGCTATTTCTCGGCAAAGGACTCTATTAAAGGATCAAGTTTAACTTAGTATTCTGCAAGAATCTCTGTTTTAGAATTAGAATTGGAACAGACAAGCAGGGTTGTAGGAGTTATACAATGGCCAGAAGGGGGGGGGACCCCTGAAGGAAAATGCATAAAACCTTTGGAGTAAGAGAAATGGCTAAGGGAAAAATCCCATTCACAGAATCCTTTCCTAAGTGGAGCTTCACGGTGATGGGCTGCAATACAGTGCAGCCTTCTCAATGTGACTTTGAAGGGGTGTGAAAGGAAACCGTTTTCTGGGATTCCATATGACCATATCCTTTGTTTCATTAGACAAAGGCAGCAGAAAGCTCAACTGCAGGCATTTTCTCACAATAAACTTGACAGAACTGCAGCAGGCCCAGGAAACAGACTACTGAAAACGGTATTGGCAGGGCTAACAGATCTGAGTAGTAAGCCATGCTGCTTCTTAAATGCCCAAATCCTGCTCGTGGTGAGTTGTTGGTAGTTTAATCACAGAGGGTGTTTTGTAGTAGTAAGAGCGGAACTTGGAAACGTGAGTTCACACCTTGTTCTAGTATTACTGGAGCTTTAACAAGTAGTTATTCCTCGATGCTTGGTTTCCCTGCCTTAAGACAGAAGACAAGCTCCCTCCTAACTCAATTCGCTAGAATGCACTAATATAGCTTTTCTAAGTTTTAAACCAGGCACAAAGTCTTTAGGAACCATTCATAGAATGCATGTAAGTCTTGGGGGCTCCTTCTTCTCTACACTTTCCTGTATGGAGAGGTTCTAAGACAATGGACTGGATGTCTAGCTAGGATTAGACCTGATTATTAGGTAAGGAAGTCAATACACTTCACTCCCATGGGCCTCAATTTTGTCAATTACTAAATGGAAAAAATAATTCCCATTCCTCCATATCTTGTAGGACTACTGTAGGGCATGCACACTATTCACGCATGCTAGTATTTATATATGTTTATGTTGATACCCTGCCTTCTCTCAAAAGGACTTTAATGTACCTTATTAAGGTGAGAAAAGAAAAAAAAAGGCAATATAAAATAAATTTAAAACAAGTTAATAAATAGGAAAAGAAAATATGGTAAAGAAAGTGGGATGGAGCTAGCAGTAAGCTTGGTACACAAATGCCTACCATAAAATCTTATATACTTGCTACAGGCAGGCCATACCTTTGGATCCAGTTTTTTAAGAGGCAACACAAAGAGGGAAAATAATCATTTACAAAATATAGTAACCATAATATATGAACAAACCAAATGCTTTGGAAAAGTATAATTATTCCTGACATAGAGACCAAATAGAAAATTTTCCTTAGGATTTCTTATGAAGAAGACATTGAATAATGTAACAAAAATAGAGATGCATTTTATGGTGTTTGTACTCTATGTAAAATGTTCATCATGAATATTATTATTATTATTACTACTACTACTACTATAAGGTGAACAGGTATAGCTATGTCAGCTACCTGTCCAGTCTCTGTTTTTTCACTGCACCACTTTCCCAAATCAATCAGGCACTTATCCTGGAGGGCGGGATCTAGCTTAACATCCATGGCACGTTGGTGTAGGATTCTTTGAACTTCAGCTCGGCACTCCCGAGACAGCTACATAAGAGAGAATAAGCAAATTACTTTAAAAGTACCAGAACCAAGACAAAAAGACACTACATAAAGGAAATCTGTTGTCAGGAAACTAATAATGTTACAGTTATTTGTACAAACTTTATACCCCCAATCTCGTCCAAAGTGAGGATTAAATCTTCTAGGAGGCTTCTACAAACCCATACCTCTAGGAAGGAGATCCTACATTCAACATTTTCTAATATACTGAATGAAACAACATCCTTTTCTCAGAGTATGTGGATAAAAAGTGAACTGGATTTATATTTTTTGTTTAGCATAACTAATCTGCTACTACCCCATGAATGTAGAGTAGAATACCAGCTCCTGTTCAGGAGAGAACGTGCACTTGGGTCAGGAACACTGAATTCAAATTTACCTAAACTCTGAACAAGCCCAAAAGCCATCTGTATCCTGGTTAAGAGTTTCTAATGGATCTTTAAAGCTAAATGAAGTTAGGGCAGCAATATTTAGTTGTCTATTTGTCATTTAGATTTTAGTAATTTAAAGAAAACCTGGAAATGTCCCCTAACATTCTGTTGAAATACTTTGTTGAAAACGTAAAATCAGATGGAAAGCTGGTGAAGCAACTCTATGGACACTCACTGAATGAAGTTCCCAGAAGTACAGCAACCCTTCCCCGCCAGATACACTGATAAAGTTTCCTACGATGGCAGAAATCAGAACAATACACAGCAAACTAATTCAAAAACAAATGGTTGACAAGAAGAAATGAAGTCAATATTGAGTGCATACCCTCCTGCCCTGTTCCTCAGTGCGGTAGGCGTGTCTATACAAGCAAGAGAACACAGCTCCAGGAGGCATAAGTTCACTGGTTTCATTCCAGCCATGGGTGTGGCAAAGACGAGATGCATCTCCCTGGCACTTGCGGTATAAGACAGGGTCCAGCCTATAAGGTTAAGAGTTAAAAGATATTCCTGAACTTTGTTCTTCAGGAACACACAGTGGTCAATCGGTAGAAGTCTGGTGACTTTGGTGTAGAAGCTTTAAGTTCCACTTCAGGGAGGCCATGGTAGCTACATAAGATGCACAACATTACAGCAGACTGAGCACTAACATGCCCTGGCTGAAATGAGACAATGAGGCCTGTAGCTATCACCAGGCAGCTCACAACTCTTCATTCAATACTGTTTCTCTAAGAGTGAATGAAATTCAATTCTGTTATACGAGATTCAATAAGATCAGGAAATGGCAAGATAAACAGAATCTCCCACTTGAGTTGCCTTCTAGTCAAACTGTTCTTCTTTTGCCCATGCCAGGTAAGGCAGTCATGTTTTTAGTTTGCTTGAATATGCTTATTAACTTAAAAAAACTTGACATTTAACTTTGAACTCTGGAGACAATGGATTAAAGCAATGAGCCTGCTGCTTCTCCAGATCAGACCAATGGATGCTTAATTCTATCCACATCATAATGTCAACTTTGGGGGAGAGCTACTGAATGGAAGGAGAAAGGCTAACACTTAATGAGTAGCTTTTAAGCCTGTGAAGCATTTTTTGATCATGGGTGAAGGAGTTACAGAAGAGGAAATAAGATGATTTTGATTACAGCAATAAACTCAATAAACCCTGTTATTTTGGTTTAGATGGCCTGAGAAAGTACGGAGAAATTCCCACACAGTTTTCTTTAGTCCTTTCCAGAGCTAATTTGAGGGAACAGAAATAAAAATACATTGAATCTGGGGTGCCTGGGACGCTCAGTCGGTTGAGTGCCCAACTCTTGGTTTAGGCTCAGGTCATGATCTCAGGGTCATGAGATCGAGCCCCACAGTGGGCTCTGCACTCAGTATGGAATCTGCCTGAGATTTTCTCCCTCTCCCTCTGCCGGTCCCCCTGCTCGTGTGCTCTCTCAAAATAAAAATAAATAAAATCTTAAAAAAAATACACTGAATCTTCTGAATCATCCCTTTCTAGTAAAGTATGTGAGTAATATATTCAATCACCAGAAAACTCCAGTGGTTAGGAAGCAGCTGAGCTTCCATGGAAGCAGGAGGAACAGCCAGCTTCCCAAGTGGCCGGGTACCGGCTGCTCTGCGGGTGGAAGGCAAACTAAAACATGGAAAGAGGAGGGCAGTGAAGCAAATAAGTTATAGTGATTCTGACTATAACACAGATCCTTCTCCTATTTCATCCCCACCCCCACCCGTTTTTGGCTAACAGTATGAGAAGAGAATTAGAGAATCAAGTTGTCATTTACTGATAAGAGCCTCTTAAGATAGAAAATTCAATAACTTTGAATAGTTAAAGAAATAAAAACAAATTCCCATATCCAGTGCAAATCAGTAAAAATAAAAACGCACTATTATCTCTTAGAGACCTATCTGAAGATGTTTCTGCTGCCCCACAGGTGTCCAAGTTCTTTGAGGATGGATGTCTGTGGTATCAGAAACATGTGACTCTCACTTCCAAAGCTGTAGTGAATGGGGACACATGGGGCAGACCTGCAAGGGCTGCCTCAGCTTTTAGATACAATTCTGAAAGCAAGAAAGGTTCTTCAGGGGATTGGAGTGTGTCAGCCATCCCAGAACTTAAGAAAAACATGTTCTTACTGATTATTTCAAACCATAGAGGAGATCCTGACTAAACAGGAGAACAGGCTGAGGCTTACACTTGACTCTGGCTTCAAAATACTCACTTCCAATCTCGAGAGATGAAATACTGCAGTTCTAATAGACGGTGCTCACAATCTTCCACCATTTTCTCTGTGTATAAGTGTTCCATCAAGCATGAGAGGATCCTGGGCATAAAACAGGGATGAAATTCTAACAACGGGTTTGGAACTCTCACATCAGTAGTATTTCCTTGGTCTGTAGAAAAAGCCCTTGAGCTATTTTTGAGGGCAGTCGGGGATTTAATTCTCTGAGAATAATTCAAATTAACAGTCTGATAGTGACTATGCCTTCTCTCAACTTCAGGGCCACACGGCACCTGGGACTTGGCTTAACTAAGATTTGTGTGCAGTTGCTTTATTTTTAACTGTTTATTAGAAAAATTTTCCAACACATACAAAAGTACAGAATCCTAATAGCCACCTTCCCTTCCCATAGCTTTATCAACCTATGGCCAAGTTTGTTTTAATTCTACACCTCCCCTTGTTGATATTTTGAAGCAAATCCCAGATACCATATCATTTTCTTCATAAATTCTTGAGCATGTTTCTCTACAAAGACATAATACCATAATCTACCAAAAGAAATTAATTTTAAAAATCCTTAATGTCATGTGATATCCTATTAGTTTTCAAATTTTTTTTGCAATTATCTTATGCCTTTTTATATGTTCGTTCAAACCAGGACCCAGAAAAGGTCCACACACTGCATTTGATTGATAGTATCTTCAAATGATTTTCAGCTGTAGCAGTTCTCCCCTTCCCTCCCTCACCCCTGACCCCTCATGCTTGATGCAGTTATTTTTATATTGGTAAATATTCTTAATTAGTCTTCACTGTGTTTGTCTATCTTCTCCAACTGCACAAAAAGCTTTAAAGAAGAATACCTTTTTTTAACCCCCTGCCACAGCATGAACAGCAGGAGTATATGCATAGCAGCATGATGACAAACATCAACTGCATTCATTTTATTGTTGGGTACTGCTGGCTGCAGGCTATAAAGATTTCTGCAGAATGGGAAACCTGTTCTTTACTTGCAACCTGGTTTTAAGAGCTGTTTGTGCATCATATGGAATAAAACTACTGCATGAGATTCAAATACTTTATTATAGCATTTTACAGCTTCCTAAATCTTGGGTGCAACTTCAGAGTTCATTTTGTCCATGATTACATCCTCCAACCACAACATTTGTTTTTTATTTCAACATAATTAATGAATTTTTAATAATGATCAAGTAGCCAATGTGGCTAATGAGTCAATACACAAATAGGATGAAAGTATAGAGACAAAGTATGTGTCACTTTATCCTGAGTGTTTCTCTCTCTTGTTTTTTATTTGACCATTAAATGGAATTAATCAGTGACCTAATGTACAGGCCCATACATGCTTAGTCACAGTCATCACAAAGCTGGGTCTAGGTATCTACATCATGGATGAGGCAGAGCCGAGGTCTCAATTCCAATATTAGTTTTAACAAAGTTGCTATGTTCTGTTTATCACAATTTTAGTTAAGATGTTAAAACCATCCAAAAGTCATTTCAAGGAATGTTCCCAATGCTACACTGCCAAATAAAATACAATCTGAATCAATACCCCAAATAAGATAACCTACATTGGGTCTCCCGATCTTATGTGTTTGCAGGCTGTCTGTATTACAGATTCACAAGCTTCATTCAGGGCTCTATCAATGCGGTAATCTGCACCAGGGTCAGTCTCCTGAATCAGTGTTTGCAGCTGGATTTAAAAAAAATTAAGAAAGGAGAAAGTCACTTATACATCAGGGAAGAGCAATGTCATCTCTTCAAATAATTACTCAGTCTGGTACATCACAGTGGACTTTTAACAAGGTACTACAATTGTCACTGGCCAAGCTCAAGAGCTCCTGCCAAATACTTTCCAAATGGTTTCTCTGTCTTGAGTGCAAGTTCTTCTGTTTTAGCCATGGTGGGGGATTGCTTGCCTACCTGTCTGGACCATTCCTGGACATTTGCAAAGCAAAAGGTCTTTACAATATAAAGGCTGCCTTTTCCTTCATGTCTGCCTGACTGTTAATCAGATTGCTAAATCTGACACGGCCAAGTCAGAATTGAGTGGAGAAGGGTAAATAGAAGACATTTCCAGTTAGAAACCTATTTGGGGGGCACCTGGGTGGCTCAGTCGTTAAGCGTCTACCTTCGGCTCAGGTCATGATCCCGGGGTCCTGGGATCGAGCCCCCGCATCAGGCTCCCTGCTCAGCGGGAAGCCTGCTTCTCCCTCTCCCACTCCCCCTGCTTGTGTTCCCTCTCTCGCTGTGTCTCTGTCAGATAAATAAATAAAATATTAAAAAAAAAAAAAAAGAAAGAAACCTATTTGGGTCATTAAGAATCTAGAATTTGAATTTTGATGCCAATACATTGGCATTAAAACAAGCATGCTCCAAGTTATTAAAAACAGAAGAGAGATTTCATTTAACTTGAAAGAAATATCAATTACAAAAACCAAGAATACAATACTTATAACTCCCATTTTTCCTCAATTATCTTTTATACAACCAAGAGGTAAACCACAGCTTGCTCGTTATATATATCCAGAAAAATACTTGTCATCATGCAGTTGAAAATGAGGGTATTTTCTTTAACATTTATTTCTGCTTGATCCATCCTCTGTCCATGGAACAAAGTCAAAGCATGAGAAGACGTGCCTCTTTTCTCCTGTCTTTGAGGAGAAAGCAGCTGGGGCACAGAAGAAAAAGCTCTAAATTAAGGATCAGAAGACCTGAGTTCTATTAATAGTTCTGGCTCTGCCAGATATTAGCTCTGAGAACATGGGCATGATTAACCTCTAGCTGCAGTTTCTTGAAATGAATAGGATTACAAGAAAGAGTAATATACAGGAGAAGGTTGTATAAATAGCAAAGCATTCTATGTATTAAAAGATCATTATTAGTACAGATGGATAGCAGATGGTGTTTTGGGGTGGGAATCTTAAATATCAGAAAGCAAATTTGGAAACTATAATCTTTCTGGTTTGGGTTCCCTTTTTTCCAAGTTAAAGAACTGGAGCCCTCTTTTTGTGTCACAGATTTAGCCTCTGGAGGAGAGCCTTCTCTGATCCTCATACACGTGACCTACAATCCCACAGGGGCTCATATGAAAGCAATGACCCCATCACACATTGATCAGAGCACACACATCAAAAGGAAATGAAAAAAGAAAATCCCAATTCTGTCTATCCGAACATCAACAATCAAGATGAGAGAAACAGAAAAGATTTCCAATATTCTGGGATGGAAGTTATTTATACCAATTCTTGATGGCAATTTGGAGAAGCTACAAAATGCTGTGGTTAGTTGATAGATCACTACCAGTTTTAGTAATGACGCTTGCTGACAAAGACCAAAATATTTACACCTTCTTCTGAGGGAAGTTATAAGTATCATGGGAATCTGGAACTCTCTGCAAGAAGTGTATTTGTTAAATATCTACAAGTGACAGGCAAACTTTGAGAATTCACAATGAATGCACCAGACTGCAGCTCCTAAAAGGAGACAATGAATGCCCTACAGACTCCTGTGGGCTAACAGCTCAAGGGATCATTGCCGCTCTGGAATCCAGGGACAGCAGTGTAGGAAATAAACACTAAGAACATGAATTGCCACATGATTGTATATTCATTCCAGCCCCTGACTGCTCAGGAAAAACCTGGGGAAATGCTTCTGACAAACAATCAGTCTAGAGAATACACTGCACAGTCATCTTTGGTCAGAGAGAGACTGGGCCCAGAGGCGCTCAGTCATAACTGAAAAGAATTTAATAAGTTCATGATTACGGTACAACTGGAAAAGTATGTACTCATTAAGATAAAAATTATCCACATGTTTCACAGTTTACTATTTGTTGAGAGATCACGGAGTCAAAGCATCACCAAGCAGAGAATGGGGAAAATCAGAGGCCAACCACAGACAGGCATGGAAGCTTACTCTATCAAGGAAGCAAACTTTGAAAAAGAAAGAAAGAAACCTACTCAAAATAAATTATTTCAAAACATTCTTCCACTTGATTGAGGATGGATAATGTAGTGGAAGAAGACTAAGGAAAATATTCTCCATTTGGATCATTTACTCCTTCAATATTTGTGAGCAAAGACTAAAAAAAATAAAGTGTTTCTTTCCCAGTTGGCTAAACTTAATTAATGTGGGCAAAACCACGTACTTCATTATTTGAGACTAATCTCTAGGTTTAGAACCCACTTTTCTTCTAGGCACAAAGGATGAGATGGGTGGTCCTTATTTATCTTTCAAGTTGACTCACTAGTTCTTTTTAACAAGCTAAATTTTTAAAAGCCCTGGAGGTAGATGCCATCAAATAGTTAAACCAATTTCTCCTCTTTTTTCTCTACACCTTGGTAAAAGTGTAGCCTCAGTAAAAAGACAGTTTTATTCATGACCACCTCCCTCTCCTTTACATGCTGCATTAAAGGATGAGATGCAAATATGGCTGTCTTGATTCATTCTTGGTCTGAGGCCCATACATATTGTCACAGAGGTTTCCTAGGGTAATCACCAGCAAGGACTGCTCCTGAGGAGCTACACTGTGCCAACTAAAGCCACAGCAGATTCCAGAAGCCTTCCTTCTAGCTGGGTTTGGGATTTTGGAGAAGAGCCTACTTATTTCTCCACTTCCTCCACCACAGGATGTAAAATTTACTGTCTACTCTGGGTCAGGGTGAGTAACAGGAGCTAAGATGAAATTTTACTCCATATCAAAATTCAATGGGAATTTTGTTTCAGACTGTAAAATTGTGATTTTCTGAAATACTCAATTTTTAACAAAAATGCCAACAAAATAAAAGACCAACTGAATTGTGGTTTTCTAAACTTTCACTGAGAAAAGAGCCTCAACTTCCTAATTTAGGATACAAAACCAAATGATATCTTTTGTGCATTCTAAGGGATGTATGGAGTACACTTTACAGGGTACCAATGTTGCATTTGGTACTGAGAATTGTTCAAGGACTCTTATTCAGTAAAAAGCAATAAATATGGACAATGGTAATGAAACAGATGCGCTGCATCTATAGTATTTTGTTAACTGTATATTATGTCCCTGATCTGTAGTTATTCAAACTGTTCATGAACCCTGGAGCAAGAATAACTTTATCTTTAAAAAAAAAGAAAAAAGAAAAAAAATAACTTTATCTTCCCAAGAAGTACACTAATTTTTTCCAAATATCTTTATAGAACTGATGGTAGAGTTTGGGGACAGAGAAAGAAAGGCCCTTCCATGCACAGTTGCCCTACTGTAACAAGACAGATGGTGTGATTTTGAAAATGACATGCTCTCTTGATCCTTCAGACCAGGAATTCATGGTATGCTGCACATCAGTAATAAAAAGAAACTCTTAGAAAATTTCAATTCGTTACAGCTCTCTTTCAGCCTCAACTCAATCAAATCTATAGAGATAGGCAAATCCTCTTTTGGTAGAGGACGTTTTCTGTTTTACCATGACCTGGTTCACCTTGGTTCTGAGTTTAGAAATTCCATCTAGCAAGTTATCTTTCCTTTAAAAACTCTAGCAGACAATGCATTTGATCTATTTCTTTAAGTACAAAGCTCCATTTATTGTTTATGAATTCAAACTTCTGCCCTGTAATAAATTCCACGTTCTTACTAAGATATGCTTGAACAATATTCTGTGTCTGGTTCTTAGTACCCAATGTTCATGTGATGTCACAAATGATCCAGATGATAAAGGAAGCTGGGACAGTGTCAGGAAGAGGCTCCTCAGCTGATAGCATGTAACATTCAAAATGGCAGTAGAAAATTTTTCCTTACCGCCTGCTGGCAGTTCATTCCGAGGTTCCCTTTTTCCCCACGAACTACTTTCATTAGACAATGCAGAGTTCGCCCTTTTCGATGTAATCCAGAACAGTGGTGTTCAATCTCCCCCCGACAGCTCAGGATGATCTCAGGGCTCAAAGAAAAGTCTTCCATCAACATGCGCCGGTAATCTAACATCTCCCCCTGGCACTCACTGCTTACTTGGCGCCCTAAGTTAGGATTTAAGTCACAACATTATGGACGGTGAGCATTACAATCAGATATCACCACATATAAAAGTACACGTTTTCCTCTAGAATATAATATACCAGTCATGCTATTATCTAGACTGAAAAGCTTAGAATACAGAAAGAGCTTTAAGAGTTTAAGACTTCAGAGACTAGGGTTTATCTGGACAGTGTTCTGCATTATATAGATTTTATACTACTAAACCAATAATGCAAATGCTGTGCCAATGGAAGTCTTATCAATAAGATAATTATGGGGTAACAATGAAAGCCAAGAACAATCCCTACTGGCCTACAGAGTTAAAGCCTGTGAAAAAGACCACATTTCAAATATTCACGATAGCCTCCCTAGCCTCCTTCCTTGAGCTAAAAATGCCAACTGGGAAAACCCAATAAATTTTTTTTTTAAAGATTTTATTTATTTATTTGACAGAGAGAGACACAGCGAGAGAGGGAACACAACCAGGGGGAACGGGAGAGGGATAAGAAGGCTTCCCGCGGAGCAGGGAGCCTGATGCGGGGCTCGGTCCCAGGACCCCAGGATCATGACCTGAGCCGAAGGCAGACGCTCAACAAATGAGCCACCCAGGTGCCCCAAGAAATTTTTTTTAAAAACAGCTTTACTGAGGTGTAATTAACATAAAATAGACTATATTTTTAAAGCATACAACTGGGGAAGTTTGACATATGTGTACGTTGTTGAAACCATCACCACAATCAAGATAGTGAAGATTTCCATTAACTCCAAGAGTTTCTCATGGTCCTTGAGAATCTCTCCCTCCCTTTCCACCCCAGACCCCTCCCACATCAACCTATGATCTGCTTTCTGTGACTACAGATTAGTTTACCAGTTTCCACTTTTTAGAAGTTGATATAAACAGTCATACAGTATGCACTTTTTTGGTCTAACTTCTTTCACCCAGTGTAACTATTTTTAAATTCATCCATGTATCAACAATTCATTCCTTTTTATTGTCAAGTAATATGATTCCATTATGTGGATATACTACAATGTGCTTATCCCTTCAACTGTTGATGGACATTTGGGTCATTTCCAGTTTTGGGCTATTACAAATAAAGCTGTTATGAACATTCATGTATAAGAGTTTATATGCATATATGCTTTCATATCTCTTAGGTAAATATGGCTGGGTCATATGGTAGATGTATATTTAACTTTCAAGAAACTGGCAAACTATTTTCCAAAATGGTTGTACTATTTTAACTTCCCATCAGCAGTGTTCAATAGTCCAGTTCTTCCATATCCTTATCAACACTTAATACGGTCAGTCTTTTTAACATTAGCAATCTGTGTAACTTTTCTAAATTATCTGCACATAGCCTTTGGCCGTGTATTTACAGTCTTTCTCTTCTTGTTAATTTGCAGTTTAAGAACATTAACTCTTTTTTTTAAATACCCAAATTAGATGATATTATGTATACCATTTTACAATATTCTTTTACAAGTCAATAATCTCTACTTTTCCATTTTTGGACAATTTTATCTAATATCCAGACCATAATCAACATTCTCCAATTGTCTCCAAAATGTCCTTTGTTTGGTATTCAAGACCATGCACTGTCCCTGGGTGCTATTCCATTGCTTTCAAGCTTAGGAGTTTTTCCCACTATCCAGATATGAAAAAAAAAAATTCATCAAAATTTCAGTTTTATTTAATGATTGATTTTTTTCCACTTAACTTTTTAATCACTAGCCAATTGTCTCTGGGCATTTCATTTTTACAACTTATAGCCAATATTAAGAAAGACAACCCTGATCTTCTATACAGCCGATCTTGGTTCTTTTGTCAGGGGTTGACTTTTGGACTCAAAAGTTTCTATTTAGTTTCCTAATATCATCAGTATTATTAAGAATAACAGTACCTATCACTTATTTAATGCTAAGTGCTATTCCAAATAACCTCATTCAATCCTCATAAGAATTCCTCACTATAAATATTATTTTTGTTTTATAGATAAGAAAAATGAGTTTGGGGAGAGATTAAGAAATGTAAACAATGGCCACCCAGCCAGTTAATTTGATGATACAGCCATTAATTTAAAGCCCTATCTCTCTGACCCAAAGCTCATACATTAAATCATTATGCTACCCTGACTCTGCTAAAAATGTTGACTATGCATTTTAAAAAATTAAAATGAGTGGATTTGAGAAATATACCTTACTTAAAAAAAAAAAAAATGCGGCACCTGAGTGGCTCAGTCAGTTAAGTGTGTGCCTCCGGCTCAGGTTATGATCCCGGAGTCCCAGGATCAAGCCCCACCTTGGGTTTCCTGCTCAGCAGGGAGTCTGCTTCTCCCTCTGCTTCTCCCCCTGCTCCTCCTCTCTCTCACGCGCTCACTCTCTCTCTCTCAAATAAAGAAATAAAAAAAAAAAACAAAACTGGAGATTGTTGAGCTAAGAGAAAGAGCCTTTAACAAGGCTTTGGGACACCAAGCCTTCAGTTCCTGGAATTATGCTTAAAGAAAGGTTCCCAAGTTGCAAGGCCCAGGTGCGCTCAAAAGAGCAAATGCAGGAGGAAAAGAACATCTATAGGTACAAGAGGCTTTAGAATATACATCCGAAAAGGACTGAAAAGGGTAAAAAGAAAGGAACTCTTACCTCTATGCACAGCTGACTCCAGACACATGAGAAGGTAGGAGAGCCTGGCTTCCCGGGACCGCGGAAGGTTTTCCACATTACACCGGTATTTCTTCAGGTCACTCTTACAGGATTTCGCCAACGAGTAACTGACTTTGTAATCCTGGGCAATCAGCTTTTGGCGGGTCGTCAGTGCTTCTCGACACTGAATAAGGAGTGCAACAACAGAGTTGTAAGACTACTCAGGTGGTTCTGCTGTTCACAGGGGCCTCTAAGACCAGCAGAGGCTCGTGGCCAAGTATATGTCAACAACTCCAGCCGTCACCAAAATGCCTACCTTGAAATTCATTTAGACTCGAACACAGTATGTGTTCGTGTGCTGGTGCTGTGTTAGTTTGTGCGAAACTAGTGTGGGAAGAGGTAAGGCTGAAGGGCTGGCAAAGGCCTGGGGTCCTACCCTGAGCTGCTGACGGCTGCTGCAATAGCAGAGCTGCCGTCCTACGCACACGAGTCCTTGGTGGGCTCCGTTACAGCGGCCTGACCAAGTTCTCCTCCACAATGTCCCTCAAGCCAGGTTCAGCTAACATAACACCCTGTGTTATGCTGTGTTAAGCCTACAGGATTATTCAGTAGTAAATGACAGAAGCAACTGAAATGAAACATTTCTTCAGCTGCACAGGAAAGTAAATGGCAGGAGAGCACAACCGAGAGTAATTTTCTTTTTAAAAGTCATAAAAGATGCTTGCATTCATCCAGGGACAGAGGACTAATAGTACTGAGAATGCTTAATGAGACAGCTGCTGAAAAATTAAATAGGTCATTACCTGCAAAGCACACTGGTTTGGTTGGCCTAAGCTTCCTGAGTATGCAGGGCTGGCTTCAGTGTGACTATGATACACAATTCTCCAATTTTACTCCCCAAATTGATTCCCAATTGGCTTCCCAATGTCTAGATATCACAAAGCTTCATTTTCTTGGCTTAAGCAAAATATGCTTTGGTTCTCTAACTAAAAGCTAAGTGTCCTGCCTCTGAAAAGGGTAAGCTTTATCAGTCATTTATATTCTGATATGAATTTATAAGAATATTGTTTGAGAGGATTTAAAAAAACTTTAAAGAAATGAATAAAATATTGGTTTGTTTCAAAGTAATACTTACCTTCTCACTCATGGATTCTTCAAACTTATGGTTAAAGAGGCATTTATACACTCTGCCTTCCCCAGCTTGCGTCTGTAAGATGGAACATACACATGATGATGAGGATGATGACAATTAGCTAAGTAGTTATGCTGGGCACTATCCACAATTTTACACAGAACTTTCTTTAAATTATTATAAATGTGAGCACCTTTGAACAAATGGCTCAGCCATTTATAACATTTAGTAGCCTTTGGAAGAAAACAGTGATCGCAGGAAAGATGAAAAAAATTTTCCCATGATGCTTGGCTACTGTCATTTGTTCCCAGATACATTGTTACTCAGGGAACCAAGAGAAGTGTCTGTGAGTCTTTTCTTACGACTTTATGTTGGAGTCAACAAAACTCATAATCAGTGGCTCTGATGGTTAAAGCTGCTAATTCAAAACAGCAGAGGGTGGGAGTATACACAAGTTACTCTCAGTTCTTTGTTGTAAGGATGGAGATAATTCTATTTAAAGTGTTAGCAAGTCTTCTGTAAGGTCTGCAGATAGTAATCAAGGATTTAGTTTTAAAAGTTAGCCACCTGCTGTTTTATTCATCTTAGCCAAAAACATATAACATGTAATATGGCAGTTTTAGACATGGAATAGGTGTGATTAGGATTCCCTGGTAAAACAGGATTCCTGTATATAAATAACATAGACTTCCAAGAACTAAAATTGAAAAGTGAGATAAAGTAGAAAAAATAATGTGTGGAGACTGTCAGAAGCCAACTGTTAACTAGATGTTAAATCATCAAGGCTGAACATCTAACATCATTCTCTGTTTTCCTGGGAACAACTCCGCCTTCCATTTCACTGCCTTATCTACATGGGAGAGTGTGCTGGTTTATTTTATTTCGGACTAGAGTATTAGAAAATACTTTAAAGGAGAAGAACAGCTTCTGAGCTGACTTACGTTTTCACAAAAACGCTCCCGATCATCTCGGCAAGCAAAATATAAATGCCGGTCTAGATGAAAGTCATCTGAGGACAGCTCAGCCACCCGCAGAATGGCTTTCTTGCAGAGTTCAGAGACTTGAATCTTGGGATCTCTCTCTTCTGCTTCCTTCACCAGGCCCTTTTCCAAACATGATACCACCTCACCTTGTGAATGTGCATCCTAAAATAGCAAGGGTACTAATATTGTAAAACTCTCACCACAATGAGTTTTAAATAAACATCATTTGCTTAAAAAAAAATAAAAACAAGCAAAAAAACCCCCCCTCAATTCAATATATAGTTGGCTTACTGACATTCTGCTGAGAAATTAGGTGGGAACCAACCACACTGTGGAAGTTACAGAAAATGTCCTCAACAATCTTCTGTTAGAACAGAATACTTGCATGCTACAAATGGAAAGAGAGATCCTGGGAGATTTAAATATAGTTTAGTTAGCACTAGAAAGAGAAACCTGAATTCTTTGTTTAAATGTCAGAAAAATTTTAAGAATTTACATCAGCCCAATACTCTGATCATGGTTCGTATCAATACTGAATTAACACTGCAGAAATCTGTTTATTGACCTCAAAGGGTGAGAGGTATTTCCCCAATAATAACGCTTTTATTCATGTTAAAAAAAACAACCCCAAATCCACTGAGAAAAGACATTACAGAGACCCTCTTTCTTCATTTTTCTACTCCATACTGTCCACAAAAACCCCAATATGTACAATTTGTATTGTAATACTCACTTTGATGTTTTGGATTTATCTTAATACGATTTAATGAGATTACCACCCTTTATACAAACTGAGTTTGAGAGCTTTCCTAAAACCATCCAATTATCTTTAATTGTACATTGTATCATCCCCGTAGCAACCACAAGCATTCATTCATTCAAAATATGAGAAATTTCCCCTAAATATTTCTATTCAAGAGTCCCAATGTGCTATACCCAGAAGACATGCTTCAAAAACTTGAGAGGTATAACTATAAATACAGCAAACCAAAGCAGCAGAAGTACACGCTATCTCTTATTTACACACACACACACACAATCTTGTTATAGTAAAATACGGTGTCTATGAAATCATCTGTATGTAATAAAAAGATTCCTGAAACCAGGAAGGGAAACATCTGATTTTTTTTTTTTTTTTTAAGATTTTATTTATTTGTCAGAGAGCGAGCGAGCAAGCACAAGCAGGGAGAGCGGCAGGCAGAGGGAGAAGCAGGCTCTCCGCTGAGCAAGGAGCCCGATGCGGGGCTCGATCCCAGGACCCTGGGATCATGACCTGAGCTGAAGGCAGACGCTTAACCGGCTGAGCCACACAGGAGTCCCGGGAAACATCTACCTTAAGCAAAATTTCAACAATAACAAAAATTGTATACAGTTTTTTCCCTAAACTTTGTTGTAATGCAGTTTGTTTAATAGCACATTCATTTCTAAGTATTTCCATGAAAACGTCCATGTTCTCTCCTATGATACCTGTGGAGAGGAGATAAAAGCTGTGGCATCTCTTGTGCAGAAGAGTAAACACAGGCCTAGAGGAGTTTATCAACTCGTCTTGGGTTGCAGAGAGTAAGGTGCCCAGCTAACAGTCCATCATTTATTTTTCTAGATCTTGGGGTTCTAGGACACTCCTAAAATTTGTATGTGGGTGTTATTTATTCTCCTGAGAAGGGTTCACAGCTTTCATTAAATTTTCAAAATTTTGCTGACCCAAAAAAGGTTAGGAAGAACACTCTCCTAGCAGATTCTCATACCTCCTCTTCTCTATCTGTACCTGAACCTTGAACACTAGTTGTATGATTCTAAATGCATAAAAACCTGAGAGGACCATAAAGGTTTTTTGGAGGGCAATTCTGAGTAACATAAACAAACTCTGGGACGCCTGGGTGGCTCCCTCAGTTAAGCGGCTGCCTTTGGCTCAGGTCATGATGCCAGGGTCCTGGGATCGAGCCCCGCATCGGGATCCTTGCTCAGAGGGAGCCTGCTTCTCCCTCTGCCTGCTCTGCCTGCCGCTTCCCCCTGCTTGTGCTCTCTGACAAATAAATAAAATCTTAAAAAAAAAAAAAAAAGATACATAGACTCTGAGAGACAAGTGACAAAAAGATAAGGACAGAGAGAAGAGTCGACACAAACCTTAGAATTCCAGAATAAGGCTTATTTTTTCTTCCTAATTTAATGAGTGACACTCAAGTTTGTCTGACTATGGCCCACTTAGGCGAGGCCTACCCATTTCCATTTCCCAAAGGAAAAACAAACCTATGATAACAAACATTTCAATAGAAACATATCAGACACTTACTATTTACAGTATACAAGAGATTATTATAAACATGATCCTAGTTTATAAAACAACATCCTATACCAAAGTTTAGTAGCCCATGATAACTTATTTAGATGGCTGTTAGCAATAATATAAAAGGGGTTGAAAATAATAATCTGATAGTCAATTCTTGATTTAGATTTAGCCTTTAGTCCTGGAATCACAGGGTAAAGAAATGATTTCCATGTAATGAGTCTAAGTGTTTCCCTGTATACTTAGGGTCTTTAACTGTTTTAATTGTACCACCAGTAAGATTATCTACTTAGGGCTATTATATTTCTTAACGGTTCCATTTGCTTCTTCTTGGATTTAAATAAAGGCAGCATCATCGTGGCTTGAGATCCCCTCAGGAATCTGAGATTTAATTATAATTACAGCAATTGTAGCATCACATATTGGTGCTGGGCCATATCATCATCTCCATTAGATGTTTTCATTCATCCTAACTTTAGATAATTTTTTCAAATAACTGTATTTGAGGTAATCTTCTCAGTTTCCTCAAGTCTGAGCATTTTCAGTTCAGCCCATTTTAGTTATATAACTGAAATGTATACAAATATTTGACAAAGAACACTGTATGCTAATTACTGAATAAGAATGAAATCAAGGGAGGTAAACCACACACTAGCATACCATCTACAGGAAAATAAAATTACTTAGGGTTAAAAAAGGGTAAGTTAGGGGCGCCTGGGTGGCTCAGTCGGTTAAGCGGCTGCCTTCGGCTCAGGTCATGATCCCAGAGTCCTGGGATCGAGCCCCACGTCGGGCTCCCTGCTCAGTGGAGAGCCTGCTTCTCCCTCTCCCACTGCCTGCCTCTCTGCCTACTTGTGCTCCCTCTCTCTCTCTGTCAAATAAATAAAATCTTAAAAAAAAAAAAAAAAGGGTAAGTTATTAATACATAGGCTTGACACAGGAATAACAAATGATCCTGTAAATGAACTTAAAATGGATTTCTACCGTGGCGAGATAAATGTCGTCTTAAAACTACTAACAGTCCTGATCAGTTTTTAGCAATTTGATAGGCAGTATCTTTTCTTCCCCATAAACCTTGTCCTTTTTTCTTTTTAAGAACAGAGAAAAATGACACTACTCTCAAAAAGGAAGAACTCAGTTTTCATCTCTGCTATAAACCACTCTCTAATTCGATGTTTTTTGTGTCTTCTGTGATCTTCCTCACTACACAGAGAAAAAGACTGACCAAATTATTCAAAGTAGGTGGTTAAAAGCAGGGAATGGTAAAATTATATTAACTACCAAGTGAAAAGTCTAAAAGTAGTAATAATGTGGCACACATCCACAATTAAGTTCCTGTATTGGATCGCACACTGTACTTTTTCTTCAGATGATGTAAATTATTTACACTTTTACGTTTGAAGATCTGTCCTTCCATTTTAACTATATTTATTTAGAAAAATTTTTATTAGGGGCGCCTGGGTGGCTCAGTCGGTTAAGCGGCCTTCGACTCAGGTCGTGATCCTGGAGTCCCGGGATCAAGTCCCGCATCGGGCTCCCTGCTCAGCGGGGAGTTTGCTTCTCCCTCTGACCCTCCCCCCTCTCATGTGCTCTCTCTCTCTCAAAAAAATAAAATCTTTAAAAAAAAAAAAAAGAAAAATTTTTATTAATATAGTCTTTGTTCTCAAATTTACATATATTAACATTTTGAAAGAAAATCAGTTTTGACACATGACTCTTCTACATTCATACAGAGGCAGGGTACAAACAAATGAACCATTACCCTGATCCTCTGACCTTTGGAGGAAGTCAGTTCAAAGGCAGTCACAGAGAGAGTCTGCAAGCTTCAGTGGCAGATTTGAAATCGACAAGCCAGAAGCTGATTCATTAATTTTTAGGATAATTTGCATTTCTAAATAACTGGCCCCAGAGAAACGAACTATAGTTAGAAAAGGCAAGAAGGGCTGAGGACATGCCTCCCTCATTTTTAAACTTGGCTGTAGCACCAGAGTGGATTATATAGAAAGGAACATGCTTTTTGAAGAGTGCAAGCATGAATCTATCTTCTTGTACCCAAAATACAGAAAGCCCCAGGATAGGGGCCTGGTATAAACAGAAGTTCACCTAACCGGGAGGTAGAGCAAAAGATAAACATGACAAAAATGTGCATTTTGATGGTCCATAGAAACATTTTTTTTGTTGTTATTTTACAAAGCTGGGCAAACAATCCTCATCGTTTGGTTCTCGGGCTCTAGTGCTACTGTTTTCTGTGATTATTTCAGGCACTAAGACTTAATGACTCAAACATGCAGTTGAAAGCAGGTTTTATACTGACAATTCAGATTGCTAGTGGGAAGCTAACCGCAATTATCTTGGTGTCAACAGGGAAAAACTACTATAAAAAGAGGTGAATTGTAATGGTCTACTCTACAGTGTAGACCACTAATCACAAATACGGAAAAGTGTCATCACTGATTCCTAAAAAAAATGTGTCTGGAACACTTATGTGAAGCTTTTAAAAAGAGCGAGATATGGAATTGGACATGATCTCTAACACCCTAAATAAAGTCAGAAGAGCTTCCTGAATTATTAGGGTAGCTTAAGCTTTTGTGCCATTTTTAGAGTCTGCAGGGAAGGAAGAAATCTGCCTTCTTTATTAAAACTGGCCTTTCTTTAGCTGCCAAAAGCTCTATGCCAAGTTCACAGTGCTCTCAAGACTGACTCAGAGGTGCCCTGTGAAAGGGCCAGAGCCCTGTGCTGGTATGAAGGAAAGGGTATTTGGTGACAGGCAGACAATAACCAGCCCTAAAATCGTCATCTGAACTGGTGTGTGCAGTTCCAGCATTCCAACATCATGCCCCCCACCCTATGTCAGTGACAGAAGCGGGCAAACCATGGGGCAATGAACAAATAAGAGGACAAAGGGACAAAAAGGTTTTATTTCCCATCATATTTCCTAAAGAGCAGATTAATGAGCAGTGGCAACTAATAGCTGATGTCAGACATATGCCTCAGACCACCTCTCCCCCAGCATCTGTTACTTCTCAGGAGTTTATTTCATTTTGCTGAGCCAACAAATTCAGAATAAACCTGGCCAAACCTCCATTGTGAGCTTTTGGACAACAGACACTCACAAGAACAAAAATAAGACCACACATAATTAAGAAAGAAGTCGTCAGCTAGGTAGTTATTTTCCTTCTTGTCTTTACTAAAACTAGTTCTTCCGAGATAAAGATATAGCAACAGATCACATTTATAGAGTACCTTTCTTCTCACAAGCCAGAAGTACCTTCACATATCTTAAACTTTTCTAATATTTAAATATCTTCTTTTATACCAGTGTGTTTACTAAGTAATTTTTTTATAGCAGCAATGAGGTATATGCAGAGAAAGGTTAGACAAGTTAAGGCTCTCCTACTCCAACTACTTTGCCCACAAGACAACAAAATGCTTTGCCAGGGAACGCTATAGGTAACAAGCAACTGGTTTAGTATTTTGAAGATGACACTTCTCTTGGCTGATATTGATTCTTCTGCTTTCCCAGACAGTACTGACACACTACAAACAGATGAAATGTATTCACGGGTCAACTAGCCTTACATCTTGGGGCTGTCTGGACCTCCACTTTAAGGCCATCTCCAGCCCTAAATTTTTCCCATGCCAGTTATACAAAACTTTTCTTTCATCAAGTTCGTAGGACCCCTTTGGTGAAGCCGGTATAAATATAATAGATACCTTTTCTCCAAGCCGAATGCTGCCACATTTCAGAATGTTGATGTCATTTTTGCAGTCATCCATGAAGCCACAGATTAGACGGTAATCACTGAAAATGATGGCCGTCATCTTGGTGATATACTGGTGACACTGGTACTCAGTGATGTTGCCTCGGTGATCCACCAAGCAGGAAACCAAGTAACCTTTCCCAACTGGTTCATCAGCACATTCTTTAATCTGCTCCAAAGAAAGTGGCTGTTTTACACAAGTATTTTATTCTCATATCAAACAACTTTTACAAAAGAGAATGTCTGGTACTTTCTTATTGATTTCCCATCTATATTTAGAAGAAAAAGAGGAACACTTAGAAACACATTTGTTATAAAGAAAATAGTGTCATGCCTACTCAGATTGTTGTGGTGTCTAGGATATATCTGATTAATGTGTTTGGCAACAATTTTTAAAAATTTCAGCTTTACTGAAATATAATTTTAAAAAGCTTTTAACATCTACAGCTTTAGAATGGTTCTACTGAAAAGTCCCTTTATCCACGCAAAGAATGCAATGGACAGTGAGGAGATTAATCTAGGAAATAGTTCTGGAAAACAGGTGCAGAACTGAAGTCTAGTGGCATGTCCCAAGCCAAGCTACACAACAAATTATTATTGTTAGGTAAACCTAATGGCCAAAAGAAGGGAGGCGGGAAGGCATAATATTACTTCTTGACATGACATTAATATGTTCTGAATTAACTGTGGATTTGGACATGTGTTTTTGAACTTAGTAGAATCCCCAGCTTCACCACTGTGGTCTGGAACAGAAACATGTTTAAAACGATGCTCAGTGCAGTGTCTGGCAAGAAGTCTGAGAAGGGGAAGGCCACTGCAAATCTAATTGGTGCTTTAGACACATGTTCTAGTGGATCAAGCACAGAGCTATTCCACATGGTTTGTGTTCCTGCAAAGTGCATCCCAAACCACACGTGCTAATGAAGCAAGCTAGCCAAAAAATGCTGAAATTCAGACATAAAAAAGTAAAATCTACTTACTGGGTTGTAAGCTTGAATTATAAAACAGGGGAGGTTGTTTAGAAAAATCCTACTGCATTTGAAGAAATTAAAAACAAACAAAAATGGTAGTTTTGACAAGAGTAAGGGGCCCAAATGTAAATGTTTACTTTTAATATAAACAAGAAGAAATGTTTTATTGGCTCTTTGAAACCAAGAGTGACCATTTTCTACTATCACACTACCTATCCTAAATACGTACAGAGGGCAAAACAAATATATTCTCCCTTTCCAAAAGGTGCTAGGTGAAGATATACTACACACTCATTATCTTCTAGCCCACTGGGTCTCTTCAAGTCTAACTCTTCTATCAAATTCAAACATGTCAAACACTCAGTTCAAGACAGAAAATGGTGTCTACTTTTCAAGAAAGCAAACTTGAGAATTTAAGCAAATAGTCTCACTCTGGCTTCAAGAGGCAGCAGAGATCTTCTACAATCAAGATGAATGCAACTCTTTCAACTTAACCTTGAGCTTTTTTTTTTTTTTTTTTGAGATGCCCAAAAAGAGGGTCATGAATTTACTTCCAGGAAAAGGCTTTTGTTTTGTTTTTGAGCAAAACAGAGTTAAGTTTCAAAAGTGAAAGGAGGAATAGCTACTTGAAAATTCTCAATTTTTGTAACTCAACCACTGAGAAAACCCCGTATAAGAACACAGAACTAGTGGCAGACGCCTGGGTTTTAAACCTTAGTGAAGTGCAAGTATTCATACAGCTCTTACACTGGGCAATCAAGAGTTTACAAATCTGAAGAAAAACCAGGAGCACATTTTGAATTGGAGCCCCAATAAGAAAATAAATGTATATTTAGCTTTAATCACTTGAGATTTTACTGAAACACAGAGAGGTAGTACCTATTTGTATTTTAGTTTACCACCAATTAGGATAGGGTATAGTGTCTGAATTAAAAGTTTATGCTTTCCTCCAACCATTCTATTGGCTAGAAGCTTAATACAACAGAAGGAAAATTTCTATGATTAACAGCAAAAAACACCATTAAGTCATCAACATGTCCATGAATGGGAGTAAAGTCTGAAGTGGCTGGGGAGCAGATTCATAAGATGCCATTGGAAAAGTGCTGTTGTCACTCTATTTTTGACATGAAGCAGTAGGAAAGCCACCAGTATTTGGCTCAACAACAGAGAGTAAATAAAAGTTTGGTTTGCAGTTTGCAGGTATTCTTGTGATGCTGTTTTTCTCCCTGCAAGTAGGATTGCAAGAGAGAGGACTGGAAGGAGATGTAGAATAAAACATTTTGTTGGCAACTATGTTCTTCCTGATATTTAATTTCCCTGACTCCAGTATAATCTCCCTCTAGGGAGGGGTAAACTCCCATTTTTACTTGAAATCATTTACAAAACCACAACACCCCAAAAGGTTACAAGAGGACCACCATTACATGAACATTATAAGAAAGCCAGTTATACACACACACACACATACATACATACATATCTATATCTATCTGTATCTTGTATAAGCCAGTAAAGAGGGAAATTATTCTGATGAATCTGCATAGACTCTGAGCTAAATTTCCATATGGCAATCAAACTGGTATATACAGTTAACCATAGAGCTGAAGGGAGTATGAGGTGCAGAATATTAAAGCTGAAGCCAATGTTTTCAAAGATATGCTATTCTATTCTGGAGCCCCAAAGTAAATATGAAGAAGGGTCACTGCTTTAAAAGAATAAAACATATCAGATCCAGTACTAGAAGGTCTGAGGAAGAAAACATGTTCTACAAGGTCCCATAATGACGTAAGTGAGGAACAACAGCCGAGGGCTTATCTGGTTGGGATAGTGTCCTCCTTAAGAGCTAAGAACGGGGCGCCTGGGTGGCTCAGTTGGTTAAGCAACTGCCTTCGGCTCAGGTCATGATCCTGGAGTCCCGGGATCGAGTCCCACGTCGGGCTCCCTGCTCAGCAGGGAGTCTGCCTCTCTCTCTGACCCTCCCCCCTCTCATGCTCTCTATCTCATTCTCTCTCTCAAATAAATAAATAAAAAAAAAATCTTTAAAAAAAAAAAAAAGAGCTAAGAACGTTGTCCTGAATTAAGTCATCAGTAGGGTAGTTTGAGGACAGATCTATGTGTTGTAAGATGTAGAATTATTAACTCTGAGGTAGAAAAACAGCAACTGTTCTTTGTGATTTTTATACTTTGGTATGCAGAAATCTCTGGCCTTTTGGAATTTTTTTTTTTTTAAAGATTTTATTTATTTATTTGGGAGAGGGAGACAGAGGTAGCGAGAGAGAGAATGAGCGAGGAGGAGAGGGAGAAGCAGGCTCCCTGCTAGGCAGGGAGCCTGACGTGGGGATTGATCCCAGGATCCCGGGATCATGATCTGAGCTGACAGCAGCCGCTTAACCGAGTGAGTCACCCAGGCGCCTCCTTTTGGAATTTCTATCTCTGATTCTCAAAAATAAAATAAAATAAAAATTTCAAAACCACAATTTTCACTAGTGTTTTTTGTTGTTCACATTGAACCAAGATAATTGAAAATTCTCCCCAATTAACATCCACACGATGCTATACATTATCATTAATTATTTTTGTTTTTATACTCAACATCTATCTATAACAACATACACAATCCTGTCACAAATCTTTTTAATGCAACTCCTATTACTTGAAGCATATGCCTCTGTGGTTCCATTGAACCAACTGCGTAACTCAGAAACATTTATAGACCTCCTGGGGAGACCATTCTGATAAGCTTCAGACATCAGCAGATTGCAAAAAGTATGAGCACGGCATTGATGACAGAAGCAGTTGTGTCCTCTGTTTGGGGACCAACAGAGCCTGATTTCCAATGTGTCTGAATCAACAGCATCCTACGATCAATGTAGGTGAATGTTTACAAAAAAGGAGGCTGGTTACACTCCCCGCTGCCTCGGCCTCTCTCTCAGCCAATACAGATGTGAATTCCAAGAAAAGTAAAGTAACTGAGTCAGTCATTCCTCCCTTAATGACTGGCCTGGTGAACAGATGTAATTTTCTCTTCTAAGCCATTAAATACCCACAAAATTCTTTCACAACCTACCTCTGATATGGTGGATTTGCAAACCTCTCTGGCCACAGATTCAAATTTGGGGTCTGTAGTTAGATTCAGCTTGTAATTCCACAACAACTACGTACAAGAGAAAAATACAAACAAAAACTCCAGTTAGAATACGGAATTTTTCATCAATGGTTCCTGTAATTGATAAAAGTCCATTATACAGAGTCAGATAAAACATATTCAGGTAATGAAAAGAAAAGTAAGATAAAAATGTCATTGTGTTTACAGATAAAAGGAAAAAAAATGAACAGACAAAATAAAACACTACCATTCAGGCATACTTTTTTCTTTTTACACTTAAGGAAAATTTTTTTTTTAACTCAAGAAAAAAATTACAATTAAAATCCCTGGTAAGGTTTTCAGAGAAAACATTAATAAGGTTGTACAAGCTAAATTCTATTAAATCAAAAAGTTTAACCCAGTAGCTCAGATTTGGTGGGTTTAGTTGCAGATTTCACAATCCACAGTGCTTCCACAGTCAGTTTTATGAAGGAGAGATGCCGAGGGCCTAGTCTGCAGGCATATCTATCTTCACTCCTTTAAAACCCTTCTTCTTTGCCTTGACACATACACCATAAGGTCTACTTTACACAATTGTTTTTAACATGTTTTAAACTCCAAACTATCTAAAGCCATTACTATTTACGGATGAGCGCTGAATATTACCGTACCTTTTGCAGCTTTACTTAACAATTTTCAGTGTATGATTCAATTTCTGAAAAGTAGCACAAACGAGCCCTTATACTCAGCTCAGATGGAGAGACAGAGCAGGGACTTTGCATGATGCTGAACATGAAGAGACTGGGGGAGGGAGACGCAGTTCACAAGCCTTTCTGCTATACTCCAAGACAAACAATACAATCACTCACTCACTGATTCACTGAAACATCTGCTTAGCACTTACGATATACCACACACAGTCTGAACTCAAGGTCTTCACAGGCTATTAGAGGAAACAGAAAAACATGTTTGAATATGTACTGTACTAGGAACTGGGGAATAAAACAAAAGGAGAAAGACAAAGACTATATTATCCAGTGGTGGCTCTGGTCAATGGCAAGTAGTGTGAGTATTTGGTTAATGGCAATACAAGGTACCCCTGGACTGTGCTGGGGGGTTTGGTCAAGTAAAGTGTAACATAGAAAGTGCTATCTAAGATGAAACCTGAAAGATTAGCAGTTAGCCACAGTAAAGGGGTAGGGAGAGGACTATTTTAGGTAAATGAAACAGCATGTGTGGAAGCTCACTAAAAGGGAAACGGCATGTTAGAGGAACTGAAAAGTCCAATGGAAGACTGACTCTGAAAACCCTTGTAAGCTATGTCTGAACTTCAACCTGAGAGTAATGGGGAGTCACTGAAGGGAAAATAAGGGAGTGACATGACCAGATCTGCTTTTTAGAAGTAGAACAGAGGCTTATATAATGTGTTTTAGGAACAACACAGAAATAAGCACTTAATTCTGTACAGGAGGAAGCTTTTGTGAATAAATAAAATTGTGTGAAGGATGAGTTGTATTTCTTCTCCTCCTCCCTTAAAAAAAAAAAGCCAGCAAAAAGCTCTAATCCCTCAACTATGATTAATAAGTGAGTTTTTAGAAAAAAGGAGTAAAATCTGTCCACCATCTATAACAAAAGCTCTACAAGGACGGACTTCTGCCTTGTTCAGTACAGTGTATGCCCAGTGCCTACAAGAGTGAGTGATGGAACACATAGGCACCAACAAATATTTGTTAAATAGATGAACAAAAAACAAACTTATACCATGATGAGTGACAAGTTCAACCAACAGGACATATGAGGCCAAACTGAGAATGGGGGTATAGGAGAAGCTTAGTTCTAACTGAAGGAATCTTGGGTCTCCTGGTTCCTCACAAGCAAAGATGAATCCAGTGACTCAAAAGACAAGGTTAGAATTTAGACAAACACATTTTACAACTATCTATGAATTAAGTAGTACTACTTGTGGTCATTACATTTTATATTTTATTTTTTAAAAGATTTTATTTATTTATTTGAGAGAGAGAGAGCATGGCGGGGGGGGGAAGGCAGAGGAAGAGGGAGAAGCAGACTCCCTGCTGAGCAGGGAGCCCAACACAGGGTGGGCTCAATCCCAGGATCTTGGGATCATGACCTGAGCCAAAGGCAGCCGTTTAACCAACTGAGACACCCAGGTGCCCCTAAATTTTATATTTTAAAATTAAAGCAACATTCTTCTTTTAAAAATAAGAACATTCTAGGTGCCTCATTAGCGCAGTAGGTAGCGCATCAGTCTCATAAAATTAAGAACATTCTGTGTGTACAAGATTAAAATATTTCCTCCTTACTGGGTGACTGTAGCTGACTCAGTGCCATTTCTTTCAAAGAAAGAAAGAGAAAGAGAGAAACAAGAAAGGACAAAAAAATTGTCCTTAAGTGAAAAAAGAAAAAAGTATGCCTGAATGGTAGTGTTTTATTTTGTCTGGTAGCTCAAGGATTTAGAGTAAACAGCAACAAATGACAGAAAAATTACAAATCACAGAGTGCTTCCTTAATTTAACTAACACAAACTCAGATATCCTGTGATGGGCTAGAAATTGATTTTCTGTCAAAGCCATTTAGATAATCAATCACTTAGAGCTTCTGAAATGTCTTCAACTTTTAATTTGGAACATCTCCTTTTTTTTTTTTTTTTGAGATATAATTCATATCCTATAAAAGTCACCATTTTAAAGTGTCTAATTCAGTGGTTTTCAGTATATTCACACGATTGTACAAACCATCGCCACTGTCTAATTTGAGGACATGCTCATCGCCCCAAACAGAAACCCCATAGCCATTGTATCACTCCTCATCCTTCCTCCACCCATCCTTTGGCAACCATTAATCTACTTCCTGGTCTTTTATTTTTAATATGACCTAGTTATGCATTATTATTCTTTCAGGAATAGAATTAAAAAGGGAATTAAGCATAGGCTGCCACCAGTACCTTTTCCTCTAGAAAACATAAACACACATTACACCTGATTTTTGAGAGTTGATTACTTGCATCATATTTGATACCTGTCCCCTCCTGAGTGGTTACAATCAACTAAGAAAAATACTGCAATTGGACACTAAGTGCTGTCAGTTAGCAAGATGTAGTCCAGCTTCAATTTTCTTAAACATAAGATGTTCACTTATGAATCCATCCACCTACCCATCTCCCTCTCCTAGACACATACTGAGTAACTACTATAACCTGGAATCAATCCTGCTAGATGACAAATTTAAGGGTGAAGAAAAAAAAAAAGCCACTGTCTCAGCATTCAAGGAGCTCAACCACAGGAGGCAAAAGACGGAAAGAGTCAGACTGGGAAGCAAATAAGCAATGAAAATATAGTGTCATAAATGTGATACAGATGCATACATGTTATGGGAATACAAAGGAAGAACATAGCTTAGTGAATGTGGAGGAGGGATAGGTGGGGGTGGTAGTGGTCAAGTTAGACTGGGCTCAATTCCCAGGAATAAGAAGGATTTGTCAGGTGAACTGAGGGAGATTGGGGTTCTGGGAATACAAAGCTAGAAAGGACAGAAAGAGTAATTATAGCTTCTAGGGACACCCATAGCTCAGGATGGCTGGGTTGAGGTATGAAAGATGGGGCTGGGGGGTTGCAGGCAGGGATCAGATCACATCGAGTATCAGAGCTCACGGTTAAAGAATGTGTATTTTATCTTATAGCTAATGAACAATTTTTTTTTTTTAAAGATTTTATTTATTAGAGAGAGAATGAGAGACAGAGAGCATGAGAAGGAGGAGGGCCAGAGGGAGAAGCAGACTCCCTGCCGAGCAGGGAGCCCGATGCGGGACTTGATCCCGGGACTCCAGGATCATGACTTGAGCCGAAGGCAGTCGCTCAACCAACTGAGCCACCCAGGCGCCCGCTAATGAACAATTTTAACCAGAGAACTCAAAAGGTCAACTTTGGTCATAGTGCAGAGAAGGGCTAGACTAAGGGAGGTTAGCAGACCAGTTAAAGGCACGGTGGGAGAAGATGGGATGTATCTGAAAAAATCAGGATAGTGACAAGTTTTGGGTGTGGAGGGTGAAGGAAAAATCTTCCTTCATAGTCAAGCTCCTTGAAAGTCCCTATAGCTCATTTTATCCACTTACTCTTCCATTCATCTTTAAAAAAAATTTTTTTTAAGATGTGTAAGACTGTTGAATCACAGACCTGTACCTCTGAAACAAATAATACATTATATGTTAAAAAAAAAAAAAAAAGAAGATAGCAGGAGGGGAAGAATGAAGGGGGGAAAATCAGAGGGGGAG
>NC_138384.1:11511407-11550344 GCF_054177405.1 Leptonychotes weddellii | reverse complement strand
AAAAAAAAGAAGATAGCAGGAGGGGAAGAATGAAGGGGGGAAAATCAGAGGGGGAGACAAACCATAAGAGACGATGGACTCTGAAAAACAAACTGAGGGTTCTAGAGGGGAGGGGGGTGGGGGGATGGGTTGGCCTGGTGGTGGGTATTAAGGAGGGCACGTTCTGCATGGAGCACTGGGTGTTACGCGCAAACAATGAATCATGGAACACTACATCAAAAACTAATGATGTAATGTATGGTGATTAACCTAACATAGTAATAAAAAAAAAAAAAGATTTTATTTATTTGACAGAGAGAGACAGCGAGAGTGGAAACACAAGCAGGAAGAGTGGGAGAGGGAGAAGCAGGCTTCCCGCGGAGCAGGGAGCCCAATGTGGGGCTCGATAGCAGGACCCTGAGATCATGACCTGAGCCAAAGGCAGACGCTTAACTGACTGAGCCACCCAGGCGCCCCCCCATCTTAAAATTTTTAAATCAAAGCTGTTCAATCAAATAGTTCTATAAAGGTGGTAAAAAATCAAAGCAGTTCCCTGACAAGTCGCTTTCTGAAGTCCTACTAACTCCCCCAGAGACAAATACTTTAAATTCCTTTAGCTTTTTCTTAGGGTAATTAACTCTACACTTTTTTTTTAAGGATTTTATTTATTTGAGAGAAAGAGAAAGAGAGAGAGAGAGCACGCACATGAACGTGCGCGAGGAGAGAGGGAGATGCAGACTCCCTGCTGAGCAGGGAGCCTGATGCGGGGCTCAATCCCAGGACCCTGGGATCATGACCTGAGCTGAAGGCAGACACTTAACCGACTGAGCCACCCAGGCGCCCCTCACTCTACACTTTCATTAAATTACTTGCTGCTTCCTGACTTGTTAGTTTTTAGATATTCTGTAATATTCTATAATAGCTTTATACTATAGAAGATAAGGAATGAACTTTTCTATGCTGCTTCCTGATCCCAATATAGTTAAATCAAAATGTTAGAGAGAATTTACATTATTGATGATGTAAGAGAGTATACATCCTCAGACATAAAGAATATTATTATTATATTTGTTTCTTTCCACTTTTAGTCTATCATATAGTTAATGGTCATTTATTTCATAGGCCTATTTTTCACTATACCCATTACTAATTAATCCCTAATCTCTTTACTGGAAAAGTAGAGTTCAGTTCTAGAAATGACTATCAGAGTAGAAATGTGAAAAATCAGCAGCTGGAGTTTGGAGTTCTGTGGAAAGGATAATGACAGGAACCACAACTTGTCACCAGGGCAGCATTAACTGTTCTTCCTCAACAGAAGTCCTGGCAGTAGTCTACGTAGCCATCTGGAGGTACGTTCTCTCCAGGTATAACAGCTCAGGTGTGAGAAGACAAGACCCACAATGGGCACTGGGAGGAGGAGCCTTGGCTTAGAAGACTCAAGCCTCATGGGAGCCACCATCTCCAGTAACAACCCTCTGGCCATAGCTTTTTTTTTTTTAAGATTTTATTTATTTATTCATGAGAGAGAGAGAGAAGCAGAGCGAGAAGCAGGCTCCCAAGGAGCAGGGAGCCCGATGCGGGACTCGATCCCAGGACCCTGAGATCATGACCTGAGCCGAAGGCAGACGCTTAACCATCTGAGCCACCCAGGCGCCCTGGCCATAGCTTTCAGGGTCCCCGCAAGGGACATACTCAGGTATGAGTCGCCACATCAGGGAAGGCCAAAGTATGGTACCCTTAGAGAGTAATTATAATTCAGGGAGTGTGATGCCTCCAGCTTTGTTTTTCTTTCTCAAGACTGTTCTGGCTATTTGGGGGTCTTTATGGTTCCATACAAATTTTAGGATCACTTGTTCTATTTCTGTGAAAAGTGCCATGAGAACTTTGATAGGGACTGCACTGAATCTGTATACTGCTTTGGGTAATGTGGACATTTTAACAATATTAATTCTTCCAATCCATAAGCATGGAGTATCTTTCCATTTATTTGTATCTTCGATTTCTTTCATTAATGTGTTGTAGTTTCCACTACAGAGGACTTTTGGTTCCTTAAATTTATCTTACCCATTTTTCTATTCCTTTGTCTTTTCTTTATTGCTTTGTATGAATTCTTAAAATATTTTGGACATACAGTCAGATATATGTATTAAAATGTTTTCTTCTCTATGGCTTGCCTTTTCACACTCAATAGCATATTTAATAAAATAAAATTTAATGTAATTTTTAAAAAAGATTTTATTTATTTATTTGACAGAGAGAGACATAGTGAGAGAGGGAACACAAGCAGGGTAAAGTGGGAGAGTGAGAAGCAGGCTTCCCGCGGAGCAGGGAGCCCGATGTGGGGCTTGATCCCAGGACCCTGGGATCATGACCTGAGCCGAAGGTAGATGCTCAACGACTGAGCCACCCAGGCACCCCTAATGTAATGTAATTTATCGATCTTTTGCTTTATGCTTACTGCTTTTTGTTTCCCATTTATTCTCTGCTAATCTCATAGCCATGAAAGTATTCTTTTATGTTACCTTCTAGAAGTTTTGTTTTAATTTTCACATCTGTAAGCATCTAGAATGGATTTTCTGTGAAATGTGTACAGCAGGGATAAAATTCTTTATTCAAGTGTCTCTCTCTCTCTATATAGACAGATACATAGATAGTTTCTGGAATTCTGTTCCACTGTTCTATTTGTTGACCCTTGTGCCTCTATCATGCTGCCTTAATTACTGCTACTTTACATTAAGTCTTCAACCGGGTGGTGAATTTTTTCTGTGTGGCTCTTTTCAAGACTGTTTTGCCTATTATTGGCCTTCTGTGTTTCCAAATAAATTTTGGAATCGGCCTGCCATTTTGATAACAACAAATAAAGGATGGTAAAAAATCTACAGATAACTTAATGAGAGTTTTAACATTTTTATAATACTGAGTCTTCCAACTCATGAGTATAGTATATATATATATATATCCCTTCATTTATTTAAGTCTTCTAATTTCTCTGAAACACATTTTGTAGTTATCTGTGGAGAGGTCTTATACACTTTTGTTAGATGTATTCCTAAGTATTTGATGTTTTATATGCTAAATAGTGTCACTTCAAAAAAAACCACATTTATTTATTTACTGGGTGGGGAGGGGCAGAGAGAGTCTTAAGCAGATTCCACGCTGAACTCACAGTTGGTTGCGAGGCTTCATCTCACAACACTGAGATCATGACCTGAACCGAAACCAAGAGTTGGACGCTTGACCAACTGCACAACACAGTCACCCCTAAATAGTGTCACTTTTAAATTCACTTAAGAAATCTGCTTGTTACTACTATATAAAAACATAATTAAGCTTTGTGTATTGATCTTATACCCAAGGTCACTATTAAATTCATCTATTTATAGTCTATCTGTAAGTTCTTTTGGGTTTTCTACTTACTCAATCATTTCATCTGTAAATAATGAGTTTTATTTTTTCCTTTCCAATTGTTTTTAAGTAATCTCTACACCAACCTGGGGCTCAAACTTACAACCCCAAGATCAAGAGTCCCACGCTCTACCGACTGAGCCAGCCAGGCGCCCTCCTTTCTAATTTTTACCTATTATCTTTTTTCTTACCCTACTACACTGGCTAGGATCTCTGTGACCATGAGCCAACTATGTCTTGTTGCCAATCTTGGGTAGAAAGCTGTTAATATTTCGTCATGTTTGCTGCCGGTCTTTTTTTTCTTTCAGTCTAGATGTAGCCCTTTACACTTTATTAGACATTAGGATCTAAAACATATTTAGAATCCTTTCACTTCTTCATTGCTACTAATGTGTATCAGTCTCTCTGATTACAAAAGAAAATGTTATGCTATTCTTTATTCCACTTGTATCCCACTGTGAAGTGGTAATTTTTTATCATTTTATTTTATTTTCATTATGGTAAGTGCACTCTTTAATCCCCATCTCCTATTTCACCCATCCCTCCACCTACCTCCCCTCTGGTAACCATCAGTCTGTTTTCCATAGTTAAGAGTCTGTTTCTTAGGGGCGCCTGGGTGCCTCAGTTGGTTAAGCCTCTGCCTTTGGCTCAGGTCATGATCCCACAGTCCTGGGATTGAGCCCCGCGTCAGGCTCCCTGTTGAGTGGAGAGTCTGCTTCTCCCTCTCCCACTACCCCTGCTTGTGCTCTGTCAAATAAATAAATAAAATCTTAAAAAAAAAAAAAGTCTGTTTCTTAGTTTGTTTCTTTTCTTCCTTTGCTCACTTGTTTTGTTCAATTTCACATGAGTGAGATCATACAATATTTGGCTTTCTCTGACTTATTTTTGTTTAGCATTATATTCTCTCTATACATCTATATCTATATATGTATATGTATATATAGATATATATAATCACCTCTTCTCTTCCATTCATCTATGGATGGACACTTGGGCTCCTTCCATAGTTTAGCTATTATAAATAATGCTGCTATAAACATCAGGGTGCATATATCCCTTTGAATTAATGTTTTTCTGTTTTTTGGGTAAATACTGAGTAGTGTGATTACTGGATAATAGGGTAGTTCTATTTTTAATTTTTTGAGGAACCTTCATACTGTTTTTCACAGTGGCTGCTCCAGTGTGCATTCCCACCAACAGTGCACGAGGGTTCCTTTTTCTCCACATCCTCGCCAACACCTGTTGTTTCTTGTGTTTTTGATTTTAGCCATTTTGACAGGTGTGAAGTGATATTTCAGTGTAGTTTTGATTTGCATTTCCCTGATGATAAATGATGTTGAGCATCTTTACATGTGTCTGTTGGCCACCTGGATGTCTTCTTTGGAGAAATGCCTATTCATATCTTCTGCCCATTTTTAATTGGATTATCTATTTTGGGAGTATTGAACTCTAATACCTCTTTATATATTTTGGATACTAACCCTTTATTGAATATGTCCTTTCAGCTTTGTTGACTGTTTTCTTTGCTGTGCAGGAACATTTTATTTTGATGTAGTCCCAATGGTTGATTTCCGCTGCTACTGGTCTTTTTATAACCACATATTATCAGGTTAATTAAATAAATTCTCTTGTAAGATGGATGTTGAAATTAGAAATCTGAACCTTAATTGGTTAACTGATGACATTAAGGAATTATGAGATTTTCAGATATAACAGTATTATGGTTATTTTTTATAAAGCCTTATCTTTTAGAGGTATTTAACAAAATATTAACAAATGAAATGACGTCTGGGTTCTGCTTCAAAATAATACAAAAGGAGGGGAAGTAAGTAGGGATAGAGATGACACAAGATGGATCTGAATAAATAATTGAAGCTGGGTGGTGATTACATGAGGACTGATTATATTATACTCCTGAGATATAATTTATGTACTATAAAATTCACCCTTCTAAAGTATAATTTAGTGTGTACTAGTATATTCAAATGTTGACAACCATCACCACTATCTAATTCTAGAACATTTTCATCATCTCAACAAGAAACTCCACGGAGTTAAAGAGTATAATGGTAAGCAAAATAAGTCAGTCAGAGAAAGACAAATACCATATGATCTCATTCATATATGGAATTTAAGAAACCAAACAAACAAAGAGAGAAAAAAAAGAGAAAGAGACAAACCAAGAAACAGACTCTTAACTACAGAGAACAAATAGGTATTGGGAATTAAGGAGTGCACTTGTGATGAGCACTGGGTGATATATGGAATTGTTGAATCACTATATTATATACCTGAAACTAATAACACTGGATGTTAAGTATACTGGAATTAAATAATAATAATAATAATGACAATAAATTAAAAAAAAAAAAAAGAAATGCCATACCTAGTAGCAGTCACTTCCTATTCCCCACTTCCCCCAGCCCTTGGCAACCACGAATCTTCTGTGGATTTGCCTATTCAAGACATTTCATATAAACAAAATCATAAAATATGTAATCTTTTGTGTCCAGTTCCCAAGTTTCATCCTTATTGTGACATGTATCAGTGCTTCGTTCCTTTTTCCTGTCAAATATTATTCTACTATATGGCTATATCATGTCTCATTTATCCATTAATCAGTTGATGAACATTTGGGCTGTTTCCACTTGTTCACTGTTACAATTACTGCTGCTGTGAACACCTGTGTACATGTTTCTGTGTGAACATATGTTTTCAACTGTCTTGGGAGTCTCTAGGAGTGGAACTGATTGTTCAGATCATGATTGTTTAACCTTTTGAAGAACTACCACACTATCTTCTGTAGTGGCTGCACCATTTTACATTCCCACCAGCAATGTATGAGGATTCCAATTTCCCCATAGTTTCAACATCCGTTATTGTCTCTTTTTTATTACAGTCATCCTAGTGGGTATAATATCTTGTGGTTTTGATTTGCATTTCCTTAAGATGAATGTTGGTGAGCATCTTTTCATGTGCTTATTCGCCATCTGTATATCTTCTTCAGAGAGATGTCTATTCAAATCCATTGCTCATTTTAAAGTTTGTTTATTGTTGAGTTGTAAGAGGCTTTTTTTTAATATGTTCTCATTACTAGACCCTTATCAGATATATGATTTGCAAATATTTTCTCTCATTCTGTGGGTTGCCTTCCAACTTTCTTGATAGTGCTCTCTGAAGCACAGAAGTTTTTAATTTTGATGAAGCTCACTTTATTTTTTCTTTGGTTACTTGTACTTTAGGTATCATATCTTAAAAACCTTTGCCTAATCTAATGCCATTAAGATTTATACCTATAGTTTCGTCTGGGTGATTTACAGTTTAGCTCATATATATATATGATATATATAGATTGAAGATTTTATTTATTTGAGAGAGCATGAGAGGGGGGAGGGTCAGAGGGAGAAGCAGACTCCCTGCTGAGCAGGGAGCCCGATGTGGGACTCGATCCCGGGACTCCAGGATCATGACCTGAGCCGAAGGCAGTCGCTTAACAAACTGAGCCACCCAGGCGCCCTAGCTCTTATATTTAGGTTTTTAATCCATTTTTATATACGGTATGAAATAGGGGTCCAAATTAATCTTTAGGTATGTGGATATCAAGTTGTCCCAGAACCATCTATTGAAAAGCCTATTGTTGGGCGCCTGGGTGGCTCAGTCGTTAAGCGTCTGCCTTCGGCTCAGGTCATGATCCCAGGGTCCTGGGATCGAGTCCCGCATCGGGCTCCCTGCTCGGCAAGAAGCCTGCTTCTCCCTCTCCCATTCCCCCTGCTTGTGTTCCTGCTCTCACTATTTCTCTCTCTGTCAAATAAATAAATAAAATCTTTAAAAAAAAAAAAAAAAGCCTATTGTTTCCCCCCAGTGAATTATCTTGTCATCCTTGCTGAAAATCAGTTCACCATAAATGAATGTGTCTCTTTCTGAACTCTCAATCTACTCCCCTGATCTATATGTCTATCCTTATGCAAGTACCAACAGTCTTGATTACTGTGGCTATATAGTAAATTTTGAAATCAGGCATTATGAATGCTCCAACTTTGTTCTTTTTTCAAGACTGTTTTGGCTATTCTGGATCCCCTGTATTTTCGTATGAATTTTAGGGTCAGCATGTCAATTTCTGCAAAGTTGTCAGCAGAAATTTTGACAGGAATTGCACTGAATCTAGATCAATTTGGAGAGTATTACCATCTTAACAAAATTAAGTTTTCCAATCCATGAATCCATGAAATAGGATGTCTTTTCCTTTATTTAAGTCATCTTTAATTTTGTTCAAAGATGTTTTCCATAGAGTTCGGTTTATAAGTCTTATACTTCTTTTGTTACATTTATTCCTAAGTATTTGATTCTTCTTGATGCTATTGTAAATAAAGTTGTTTTAATTTCATTTTCAGATCATTCACTGCTGGTCAGTAGGAATACAACTGATTTTTTTTTTTTTAAGATGTTTTATTTATTTATTTGACAGAGAGAGACACAGAGAGAGAGGGAACACAAGCAGGAGGAGTGGGAGAGGGAGAAGAAGGCTTCCCGCTGAGCAGGGAGCCCGATGCGGGGCTCGATCCCAGGAACCCGGGATCATGACCTGAGTCAAAGGCAGATGCTTAACGACTGAGCCACCCAGGCGCCCCTACAACTGATTTTTTAATCTACTAATCTTATATCCTGCAGCCTTCCGTCTAATTACTAATGTTAGAAAATTTCCCATAATAAAAACTTAAAAAACTAGTATTGAATTTAGTCAAATGATTTTTAATGTACCTACTGAGATGATGACATAACTTTTTCTCCTTTATTGTGATTAACTTTTCAAATGTTAAATTAACCTCACAATTCTGCACTAAATCCAATGCAGTCCTGATGTATTTCCCTACTTGTATTTTAGTGGATTCAGTTTGTTACTAACTTGGTTAACATTTTTTCATCTATGATTCACAAGTGACACTGGCCTATGTTTTCTTTCTTGTTATATCCTTTTTAGGTGACAGTAAGGTTATGTTAGCCTCATAATGAACAGAAAAATATTTCCACTTTTTTTTTTTTATTCTTTAAAAGACTGGGGGCGCCTGGGTGGTTCAGCTGGTTAAGCAACTGCCTTTGGCTCAGGTCATGATCCTGGACTCCTGGGATCAAGTCCTGCATTGGGCTCCTGGCTTAGTGGGGAACCTGCTTCTCCCTCTGACCCTCTCCCCTCTCATGCTGTTTCTCTCTCAAATAAATAAATAAATAACATCTTTAAAGACTGATACAGGGGCTCCTGGGTGGCTCAGTTGGTTAAGTGTCTATCTTCAGGTCAGGTCCTGGATCGAGCCCCACACTGGGCTCCCTGCTCAGTGGGGAGCCTGCTTCTCCCTCTGCTGCCCCCTGCTTGTGCACAAGCTCTTTGTCTCTAATAAATAAATAAAATCCTTAAAAATAATAAATAAATAAAATAAAAGACTGGTGACGGGGTGCCTGGGTGGCTCAGTGGTTGGGCGTCTGATTTCAGCTCTGGGTCATGATCTCAGGGTTCTGGAATCTGGCATCGTGCTCCCCACTGAGCTGGGAGTCTGCTTGTCCCTCTCCCTCTGCCCCTCCCCCTTTGCATGTTCTCACTCTCTCTCAAATAAATAAAATCTTTAATAAGTAAGTAAATAAAAGACTGGTGGTGTTTTTTCCTTACACCAATAAATCCATCTGGTCCTGAAGTTTTCTTTATGGCATTTTTATTTACAGATTCATTTTTTAAAATTATTTTTTAAGGGGCACCTGGGTGGCTCAGTCGGTTGAACGGCTGCCTTTGGCTCCATGTCATGATTCTGGAGTTCTAGGATCAAGCCCCGCATCAGGCTCCCTGCTCAGCGGGGAGTCTGCTTCTCCCTCTGTCCTTCACCCTGCTCGTGCTCTCTCACCCCACTTATGCTCTCTGGCTCTCGCTCTCTCAAATAAATAAATAAAACTTAAAAAATATATATATATATTTTTTAAGTTTTATTTCTTTATGTAATTTCTACACCCCACATGGGGCCTGAACTTACAACACCGAGATCAAGAATCACGTGCTCCAATGACTGAGCCAGCCAGCCAATAAAGATTTTATTTACAGATTCATTTTTTTTTTTTAAGATTTTATTTATTTATTAGAGAGCGAGCGAGAGAGAAACAGCATGAGAGAGGAGAGGGTCAGAGGGAGAAACAGGCTCCCCGCCGAGGCGGGAGCCCGATGTGGGACTCGATCCCAGGACCCTGGGATCATGACCTGAGCCGAAGGCAGTCGCTTAACCAACTGAGCCACCCAGGCGCCCCCAGATTCATTTTTTAAAATAAATATAGGTTACTCAGATTTTCTACTTCTTGTGTTGGTTTTGGTAAATTTGTCTTTCTAGGAATTTGTCCATTGTGTAAACATTTTCAAATGTATTTACAGGCCTAACAATTGTTCATAACCAATTTTATCTCTTGCTTAACAACACTAACTCATTCCAGAACTCCCTACTATGTGGAAAGCTGTTTGATTTTTAAAATTTGTTCCAATAATTTTAATGGGAAAAATTATCATGCAACCCATCCCAACCCAAAAGTGTATTAGTTTGCTGGGCTGCCATAACAAAATACTATTGACTGGGTGTCTTAAACAAGAGATTTATTTTCTCACAATTCTGGAGTCTAGAAGTCTGAGATTAATGTGCCGGCAGTACTGATTTCTTCTGAGACCTCTCTCCTTGTATCTTCACATGGTTTTCCCCTCTGTCTCTGTGTCCTAATCTCTCTCTTTTTTTTTAAAGATTTTATTTATTTACTTGACAGAGAGAGACACAGCGAGAGAGGGAACACAAGCAGGAGGAGTGGAAGTGGGAGAAGCAGGCTTCCCACCGAGCAGGGAGCCCGATGCGGGGCTCGATCCCAGGACCCCGGGATCATGACCCGAGCCGAAGGCAGATGCTTAACGACTGAGCCACCCAGGCGCCCCCTAATCTCTTTTTATAAGGACATCAATTCTCCTGTTTTCTGTATACTATTTGTCCCCATTTTCAGCAGTGTCAAATCCTTCTTATGCTCTAGCCTTTTAGGAGCTCTAGGGCACAGATTAGCTGCTTTCTGGGATTCCCCCATGCCAGAGTCACTCTACTGATGGATTCTGAGTTTTTTCCCTAATTTTTTGCTTCATAAATAATGCCAAATATCCTCTTATAGACATATTTGAATCCACTAAGTATAACTATACATAAATTCTTAGAAGTAAAAACGCTAGGCCAAAATATATACACATTTTAAGTTCTCTGCTTTACAAAGAAGTTTTTCATATTTATATTCTTATTTATAGGCTAGAACAGAGTTTAACAACTTTTTCTGCAAAAGGCCAGAAAGTAAAATCTTTTATACTTCTAGGACCTACAGTCACTGTTGAAACTACTCAACTGGGTCACCTGGGTGGCTCAGTCAGTTAAGTGGCTGCCTTTGGCTCAGGTCATGATCCCAGGGTCCTGGGATCGAGCCCCACGTTGGGCTCCCTACTCAGTGGAGAGAGCCTGCTTCTCCCTCTCCCTTTGTCTGCCACTCTGCCTACTTGTGCTCTCTCTCTGCCAAATAAATAAATAACACCTAAAAAAAAAAAAAAAAAAAGGAAAAAGAAAAAGAAACTACTCAACCTTTCTATTATAGCATGGAAAGCAACCGAAGACAGTATGTAACTGAATAGGTATGGGTGTGTTCCAATAAAACTTTATGCATAAAAACAGGCAGTGGTCTGGATTTGGCTAATGGGTAGCAAGTTGCTGATTAGCAGGCTAGAGAATGCTTAAATCCCCATATTCCCATCAATACTGTGTATTTATCAAATTTTTTATATTTGCTAATCAGATGGATGAAAATAATGCATTCATTTGTCTTTTAATTTCCACAGTTTTAATTATAAGAATAAAATTTTCTTGTTTATTGGACATCTTTTTCTTTACCTGTGAAGAGTCTATTTATACCTGTTGCCTATGTTTATTTTTTTAAAAGATTTTATTTATTTATCTGACAGAGAGAGAGAAAGCAAGCACAAGCAGCGGGGAGCGGCAAGCAGATGGAGAGGGAGAGGGAGAAGCAGGCTCCCCATGGAGCAGGGAGCCCGACGCGGGGCTCGATCCCAGGACTCCAGGATCATGACCTGAGCCGAAGGCAGATGCTTAACCAGCTGAGCCACCCAGGAGCCCCTGTTGCCTATGGTTATTAACAGCACTTTCTATTAAAGAATATAGTCCTTTGGGGCGCCTGAGTGGCTCAGTTAAGCATCTGACTCTTGGATTCAGCTGAGGTCAGGATCTCAGGTTGCCCCTATATAAATGATTTTTAATGTATTCATTATAGTTATCTCTAGAGAGAGAGAGAGAGAGTGTGTGTGTGTGTGTGTGTATGTGTGTGTGTGTGTGTAAAACCTTTAACACAGGGTGCCTGGGTGGCTCAGTCAGCTAAGTGTCTGCCTTTGGCTCAGGTCATGATGCCAGGGTCCTGGGATGGAGCCCTGCGTGGGGCTCCCCGTTCAGCAGGTTAAGCATCTGCCTTCGGCTCAGGTCATGATCCTGGAGTCCTGGGATCAAGCCCCGCGTCGGGCTCCCTGCTCCATGGGGAGCCTACTTCTCCCTCTCCCTCTCCATCTGCTTTGACACTGCTTTTCCCTCTCCTTCTGCCCACCCACATGCTCTCTCTTGTGCCTGCTATCTCTCGCAAATAAATAAAATCTTTAAAAAATAAAAATAAAGTTGTAAGCATGATAAGCAGAGAAAATTATTTTCATATGGTAGCTATAACTGAAGTAAAACTTAAGCTTAAGTACATAAATATTTGACAAAATCTGCTTGTTTCTAGAATGGAGGGGTATTTGCAGATTTACCATGGTCCTTAAATAAGGTTTAACATCCTTGTTAAGATTAAGAGAATCTAAGAAGACATAATGTTTCCCAAAACAACAGAAAAAGCATCCTGAATCTGCCATATATATAAAGCACATATGGTGAGTTACGGAAAATCCATACTTACATGATTGCAGTCTGAAGAAATCTCATTTTCAGGCTAAAAGGAAAAAAAAAGAGATGATGTTAAAAACCCTCAAGTTTTCAAATACTACCAAAATAAACTCCAAACAAGAAATCTGAATATTTAACTGAGTATGTTTCTTCAATTTAAGAAATAAAATGGGGCTTATATATATTTTAAGTTGCCAGGGAGAAATATACCAGAAAAGCAGATGAGACATAATCACTTCCCAATCAATGGTACAATCTGAAAATGAGGAAAATGGAGAAGGAAGTACTAAAGAAACAAAGCAATAGTGACATCAGGATCCTTACAGGACACTTCATAATTCTGAAAGCTAAAGAGGATCAGGCATATGATAGGTGTCCTTTCTTTAAAGAAAGTTAGATATCTAAAACAAAAACAAAAACACCCAAAAAAACAAAAAAACCCAGGCTTTTAAAGAGGGCAAAGAAGGTTTATCAATGATTTCAAAACTAATCTCGGGGCGCCTCAGTGGCGCAGTCGGTCAAGTGACCAACTCTTAATTTCAGCTCAGGTGCTTATCTCAGTGTTTTGAGATCGAACCCCACAGGGCTCAGTGCTGAGGATAGACTTTGCTTGAGATTCTCTCTCCTTTTCGCTCTGCCCCTCCTGCTTACGCTCTCTCTCTCTCAAATACATACATACATACATACTAATCTCATGTCACCACTAGGCAAAGCTAGGTGATGGGTACACAGGACCTCAATGTAACTTCTTAGGAGTCTATAATCTTTCAAGTATATAATTTAAAATAGAAAGTTTTTTTAGGGGCGCCTGGGTGGCTCAGATGGTTAAGCATCTGCCTTCGGCTCAGGTCATGATCCCTGGGTCCTGGAATGGAGCCCCACGTCCAGCTCCTGGCTCAGCGGGGAGGCTGCTTTTCCCTCTCCCTCTCCCTCTGCCTCTCCTCCTGCTCATGCCCTCTCGCTGTATCTGTGTCTCGAATGATAAATAAAATCTTTTTTTTTTTTTAAAGATTTTATTTATTTATTTGAGAGAATGAGAGACAGAGAGCATGAGAGGGGGGAGGGTCAGAGGGAGAAGCAGACTCCCTGCCGAGCACGGAGCCCGATGCGGGACTCGATCCCGGGACTCCAGGATCATGACCTGAGCCGAAGGCAGTCGCTCAACCAACTGAGCCACCCAGGCGCCCGATAAATAAAATCTTAAAAAAAAAAAAAAGTTTTTTTAAAAACAGAAATTATATACATATTCCCATGACTACATATACTCTGCAAAGCCAGGTCCATGAACCAGAGATAAAATGAAATTTCTTTTTTTTTTTAAAAGATTTTATTTATTTATTTGAGAGAGAGAGAGCACATGAGAGGGGGGAGGGTCAGAGGGAGAAGCAGACTCCCTGCTGAGCAGGGAGCCCGATGCGGGACTTGATCCAGGGACTCCAGGATCATGACCTGAGCCGAAGGCAGTCACTTAACCAACTGAGCCACCCAGGCGCCCTAAAATGAAATTTCTATTCCATAATTTAAAAAGTAGACTAGGTTATGTTTAATATTACATAACTGCAATACACATCTCCTTTAGTGTTCTTGTTCATGCCTTTAAAAAAGATACAACTGTATGAACAGACACATTTTCTTTGAGTTTCCATAGCATTCCAACCTGTTCAAAGGAAGTGAATTCTGTGTACCTTGGGTGTGGAGCCTACTTAAGGAAAAAAAAAGAGAGAGAGAGAGAGAGCATTCTGGAAAGAAATTGAGAGCACTGGTAGAGCATTTTCAAACGAAGGTAGTTAAATAATATGCAAGTGTTGTCATGTTTACAATGGACCTATATTCACAGACCCTGTATTACTAAATTAATGACTTTTAGCAGTTTGCTTCCTTACAGTGGTAGTCCGGGTTATTTCCCCCGGTTTTTCTCTCCTCTTTAATAGCATCTGATACCCACAACCTTTGCCCTGTAACTCCGCACAGCCTCCTGCTGTGCAATGAGTATACAGCCGGCTCCACTGATAGGAGGCCAGGCTCCTGACGTGCTTGGGCCAGTGTGATTTTACACAGACAAAACAGAAGTATTTTTAAATGTGCTTGGGCCGTTTAGCTTTTTACTCTCACACTCCTGTCATTCTCTAAGAGAAGAACATGTTCAGGTAGCTGCTAGTCCAAGGAGAAGGAAAGACATGAAGCAGACCTAAACCTAACCCGGAGCCCAGAGCAGAGCCATCCCAACTGCCCTGCAGAGCCATGGGCAAGAAAAATAAACATTTGTCATTATAAGCACTTGAAATGTTGAAGAGTTTGTTATGAAGAAAAAAAATGAGCAATATACCTATCAAGCAAATGAAATAATAAAAATTCTAAAACCTTAAAGCTGCAATTGATAACAGCTACCATCTAATTTAGTGGGTTATGTTAGTAAGTACAGAGTATTACAGCCTTTATGAAGGAATGACATGAGCCATGGACACAAATGAACTGCACATTTGGAAACCAGTGTTTAGTTTTTGTCTCTTTGTCACCTTAATTTGTAATTGACAATAAACTGGTCTTATTTTTTTCTTTTTAGATTTAATGTCTCTTTCCAGAAAGAGACAATGTGGGGCGCCTGGGTGGCTCAGTCGGTTAAGCGTCTGCCTTCGACTCAGGTCATGATCCCAGGGTCCTGGGATCGAGTCCCGCATCAGGCTCCCTGCTCCACGGGGAGCCTGCTTTTCCCTCTGCCTCTGCCTCTCTCTCTTTCATGAATAAATAAATAAAATCTAAAAAAAAAAAAACAAAGAGACAAGGTAGGAATGCCATAAGAACAAGGTTAGGGTATTAAGCCATTGAGACTCATAGAACTGAAAAGCTATGAAGAATGTCTCCGTGTAATTGCAAATAATTAATTTCAGAAATTTAAAAGGGTCTTTAGAATCAAAGGACATGGTGATGTTCAGAGGAACTGAACAGAGACCTATCTGCAAAATATAAAAGATGAAGTAGTATGCCCAAACGGCAGGAACATGAATAATGCCAGCACCAAGTAACTCCAGAGGAAGTATGAAGAGAAAATGTTATGGTTTAGTACTCAATCTCAAGGACCAAAAACAGATGTGGGTGCTGACACAGGTTCATTCTCAGACTGCGTCATTCCTGTGATGTCCCAATCAAATCACTTCATCAGACATAGTATATCTACTTCTGCAAAACAATAAATGCAGATAGGCTTGATTATCTTTAATCTTAGAAGATGAATAGCATGGGGAATAAAACCCAGAATTACTAAGGTAGAATAAGGCTGAGGATTTTTTTTTTTACTTTTGTTAACTATCAATGAAAGAATATCTGAAATGATCCCAAGAAATGAATCAACAAGTAAATCCTGCATAATCATGATGTACCCCAAACTGGTCAAGGCATTGCTGTGGGATACAGAAGAAAGATAAGATAGTCTCTAACCTCAGGTAGTTTACAATCCAGTTGGAGAGATAAAATGGTGAAGTCATGCAATTAAGCAAGAATAGGGACTTGAGATAGGCCTGAAGGATTAGACAAATGATTGATGCTCCAAATGAATGACTTCCAAAGAAGATGCAGGTTAGATGACCCCTAAGGCTCAAGAAAAAAATAAAAGAATCTCTTTTTTTAAAAAGCTCATCTTTTAATTTATATTTTAATGCTTTTATAATGTATATGTTAGAATAATTAATATTTAAGATTTTATTTATTTGTCAGAGAGTGCACAAGCAGGGGAAGCAGGAGGCAGACAGAGAAGCAGGCTTCCCGCCAAGCAAGGAGCCTGATGCAGGACTCGATCCCAGGACCCTGGGATCATGACCCGAGCCAAAGGCAGATGCTTAACCGACTGAGCCACCGAGGCATCCCTAGAATAATTAATACCTAAAAATAACTATATAATACTAGGGGTATATGCAGTAATTTTTTTTTTCAAGTGATAAAGAAGAACATGATCAAAACAGAGGATTAAGAGCTGAAACCTTCCTTGCAACCAGTTTAGGACTCCTCCCCTCACTCCCACCGCTTCAAATCAGAGGCAAAGAGCTGGCTCCAAGCCTGTGGAGCATCAGATTTGAAGCTGAGCTTTGCTACATTATTAGCTGTTCTCCATCACTTTGGAGATAGAACTCTGGACTTCAAAAAGAAGTGTCTCTTACATCAAGTGTTTCCTCATGGAAAATAAATAATTGTCCTCTTGGCAATGGAACTGGGAGGAGAAAAATTTATGAAAAGCCTCATAAATAAATAGCTTTCTGTTAATTTAATGACCAAACTTTGCAGAGAAAACTCCTGAAGTTGCATAAATTAGTATCAATAAAGAAACTTATCAATAAAGGAAAAAGAAAAAGACGAGAATGTGATACAACCCAACCCAACACAGCAGGGACTAAAACTAGAAAAGGAGCTCAGATAATGCTGAATGAGCAATGTGGCAATAACACTGTAGAGGGGATAAGCACTGAATGCTTGATCACACGTGCCTGACTCCTATAAGGAATGTCATGGGTAGCAGGAAAAGGTAAAAGTTGTTACTTAACTAACTGAGCTAGGTGCTACCTTAATTTCTTACATGATGGACTGCAAGATAAATGGTACTGGGGCACCTGGGTGGCCCAGTCGTTAAGCATCTGCCTTCGGCTCAGGTCATGATCCCAGGGTCCTGGAATCGAGCCCCGCGTTGGGCTCCCTGCTCAGCGGGAAGCTTGCTTCTCCCTCTCCCACTCCCCCTGCTTGTGTTCCCTCTCTTGCTGTGTCTCTCTCTGTCAAATAAATAAATAAAACTCTTAAAAAAAAAAAAAGATAAATGGTATTATGTCCAATTTTACAGATGAGGATATTGAAATACGGAGAAACTAAGTAATCAAAGTATACTTCTAGGACACAACAAAACTGGAGTTTAAATAATGATAATAAATGGTGACTAATGCTCACTGTAACGATTTCAGCTTGATACCTCCAAAAAAGGCTCAGTAGGTCAAGTTGAGCACAATGATGGGGGGAGGGTGTTATCTTCAGGAGGTGCAAGAAAAAGACAAGATGAATAAACAGAACAAGTGCTCTAGAATGATCTGACAGCTACATGACGAATTTAGATGCAGGTGGCCCAGGGAAGAAACTGCTGGAGTAATTAGATCAACTACGAATCCACATTAGCCCTATGATAACCACAGCAAGTTATAAAAAAACTTTGCTTAGTTCACTTGGCCTTTTTAAATCCATCATTTAAATATTTTGAATAGGGATGCCTGGGTGGCTCAGTTGGTTAAGTGTCTGCGTTCAGCTCAGGTCATGATTCCAGGGTCCTGGGGTCAGCCCCACATCAGACTCCCTGCTCAGAGGGGAGTCTGCTTCTCCCTCTCCCTTCCCCCGACTTGTGCTCTCTCTCAAATAAATAAATATTTTTTTTAAAAGATTAAGAATAAATGTTTTGGGTATGACTGTACTTTAATCTCCATGTTGGGTAAGCAAAAGATGAAATAGTTGACTTTAAGGCTTAAAACCAGTATTCCTTCCTCTAAGCTCTGTAATTCAAAATGGGGTTTTTTAAAGTATTTTTTAAAAAGATTTTATTTATTTGACAGAGAGACAGCGAGAGAGGGAACACAAGCAGGAGGAGTGGGAGAGGGAGAAGCAGGCCTCCCGCTGAGCAGGGACCCTGATGCAGGGCTGGATCCCAGGACCCAGGGATCATGACCTGAACCGAAGGCAGATGCTTAACGACTGGGCCACCCAGGCGCCCCTAAGTATTTTTTAAAAAGATTTTATTTTATCTATTTGGCAGATAGAGAGAGAGAGAGAGAGAGCACACAAGCAGGGGGAGTGGGAGAGGGAGAAGCAGGCTCCCTGCTGAGCAGGGAGCCCAACACGGGGCTTGATCCCAGGACCCCAGGATCGTGACTGAGCCGAAGGCAGACACTTAACCGACTGAGCCACCCAGGCACCCCACAAAATGGGTTTTAACTAAAGGATACAATGGTAGAAAAAAGGACAACAGACTCACAGAAATATTCAGCTACAGAAGCTGTGTGACTTTGGGTGTGTCAGTTCTCCAGACCCCTGAAGACAGAACAGGGATTTCTTCACCTATGATCATGAACTGACTTTAGGAGTGAAACTGTCTTGAAAGTGAATACAAACTTTTGTGTGTAAGTATATTTTTCTGAGAATTCACAGCTGTCATCATAATCTCAGAAAGATCCATAAGACACTCCAAAATTAAGAAACAGTGGTCTAAGATGGTTGAGATTCTCTGCAGCCTTAGGAGACTGTAAGATCTGAGATGTGGAATACAGAAATAGAGGTATTTATTGATTTCCTTGTCTTTTAATGTAGTTAATTTGCATATTATGATTATGGTTTCCTAGTGCTTCATCTTAATCATTCTCTCCTGATCAAAGCACAACAAACAGGTTTCAGAATAAACTATTGAAAAGCTTGAGTCTGAATGTTCTCAATTAAATCAACTATCACATTCACTTAAGAGGCTGGTTTTTACAGAAAGTACAAGTCTGAGCTATGATTTCCCCAAGGTGAACAGGCTGAGTTAATGAGTGTGGCAGGAGAAATTAAAGGATTCACAAAACTAACTTGGAAGTTGTCCCAGTTTCTGAAACAGAAATGCTTGGGAGTTGGATTGTGTCTAAAATTCGAACATTCATGCAAAAAATTCGAACATTCTACAGTTAGATCAACTAAAGTTGAACTACCTACACGATCACACCTGGTACTAAATTAAGTGACAACAGATTCTGTTTATTAATCACCTAGGAGAAAACAAACAAAAAATGTCAACAGTATCAGTGCTTTTATGGCCTTGCAAAAACCTGAAGGCTGGGCAACAACGTGATGTCTCCCTATAATTAGAAACATTCTCCTGTAGTAGTAGTAGTAAAGAGATTCTTCTTCTGGGAGTTTACTCATTAAGAACCTAGTAAAGTGCCAATCATATGAGCAATTCATTTATTAACTTGACCCAAATCACGCCCCTCCTGTGTGCCCCCCCCCCTTGCAAAAGGAAACTGAAAATAATATGGCTGGTAATGAACAGAAAAAGTCAGTCTTTTAGTCTTGGTAAACTTTCCCTGAGCATGTGTCAACTGAATCTTAACCCTCAGTCAGATTCATAACCTCTTAGTGCATTATTCTGGCTCAGTCAGAATTAACTTTTCTTACTTGTATCCAGGGACTGCTGCTAAGTAATGTTTCTCCAAAAGGACAGTGATCAACATAGGCTTTGTGCCCTCCAACAATGCTCTGTCTGATTTACTAAAGAGTTGTGCTTTTGTGTGATTCTTTAACATTCAACCATCTTTTCAAAAAGGATTTACAGTAAAGGTCCAGTGGGAGAGTTTTAAGAAAGGGTATGAGACACAGATTATAGATGTTGGCTCTCAAGCAAATTAGTGTGGTAGATAAAACATGAGTCTTTATGTAACCATCATACAAAGAGTGGGGTAGATAAAACATGAGTCTATATGTAACCATCATACAAAGAGTGGAGTTTGGGTGTAGGGAGAGCCTGATACTTTAAAGAATGAAAAAAGTCTCCCCCCAACCCCACCCACCACGAGTAGGATGATAGAAAGGAAGTCAGAGGGGGTCTTAATGGAGGAGGGCACATTTGAGTTGAGCCTTAAAAAGAGGTTGTGATTTGGTGATGTGATGCTGTGTGTATGCTGAGGCAGATGAGATGGGGCTGTGCAAGGCAGAAGAATGCTAGGGTGTGGGAGGAATCGGAAAGGCACATTCTGTACAGAGGGCAGAGACCTGAGTGAGAAAATGAGGAACCCTATAGTGACCATTCTTAGGCTTACATATTTGATGTTTCCTAATATATGGTGGGATAACTACAAATTTTAATAAAATCTCAATGCTGATCCAATAATGGTTTCCCATAATCCAAATTAGTTATGTTATACTAAACACAGTGCAGAGAGTGGTAATTTAATTTACTGTTATTTACCTGTGTGCATCCCCAGTAGGTGGGTGGGGTAATAGCTGGTAAATACTGTATTGTTACTACTACTTACTTTTTTTTTAATCTTTAAACATTTTTGTTTTGAAGAAGGAATAAGAACAGCTACTTTAGAAACTGGAGATACTCAAGCACTGATCTATTCATAGTTTCTACACAGCTGAAGAAGCTTACATCAAATAGACAAAAAAATAGTACAGAAGATCCATATACAAAAAGATTTAGAAAAATCCATCTCTAGAAAGCAGATCATATGAACGCAAAGACCCTGCTGAATGTAGGAAAATCAATGGGGCTGAGGCATAAAGGAAGGAGGCAGACCGTGTAGTCCTGAAAAAGTTCTTTCTCCTCCTGATCTAAACGTTTGCCTCCAGTACAGGTTTGGAGAAAGGTCCTGATCATTTGAACTGGTTGTCAATCAAAGTCCCCCTCATTTTCACTTTCTTGGCTTCCAGTACAGCCAGCTCTCGAAGCTGTCTTTTACTCGGGACTCTGTGCTCCAGCTGTTTTTCCGTCATTTTGGCATTGTGTGCATATGAGTCAGCAACTTCCCTAGCCTCAATCTCCTCCTCCTCTACATCGACAGTATTCAGTGACAGAGCTGAACTTGCCCATGTCTTTAGTCCATTTGGTCATCATCACTTTTTTTTTAAGATTTTATTTATTTATTTGACAGAAATAGAGAACACAAGCAGGGGGAGCAGCAGAGGGACAGGGAGAAGCAGACTCCCCACTGAGCAGGGAGCCTGATGTGGGGCTCAATCCCAGGATCCTGGGATCATGACCTGAGCCGAAGGCAGACTCTTAACTGACTGAGCCACCCAAGCGCCCTTGAATTCCTCATTTTTGACTTAAGTAGAAAGGTAGAGTGGTACAGCGTGGTTGGGGAAGTGGTTTTGGATTACCTCGGCCGTGCCTCAGACGGTCATGAGGAGTATGGAGGAGGTCCCCTAAATTTGAAAATCTCTTGGATAAAGTATCTCTAAATTATGCTTTTAATTCCTTGACCTTCTGACGATTCTGTGAACTTTAGGACATAATACCCTTTATAGCTTTTGGTCAGGACTACTTATAGGAGTTTCTACAGGTTCTAATAGCTACATTTGTCATTATCTTTAACTGTATTCAGGTTTTCTTTTTTATATTTGTCTGTTATTTTATATTTATCTTTCTCCATAGCTGCTATATTGTTCAACAGTGATTACTTTTGCCCATTCAGTTTCTTGACGTGACTCTCTTTCAAGAAGAGACTATCTGTGCAAAAATATTTGCTGCTTCTGATACTTTTCAAGTCCACTGATGAAGAATGAGGTACTGTTTTTCCCCCATTTCAACACAGCATTTCCCAGTATTCAAATGGTCTTTATCTCTCTCACCTAACCTCATTTTTGTCTTCCTGCTGGCTCCTGCTTCAAAACTTACACATCCTTCAGAATTATGCAGTTGCTCTCTTATTCAGATGAAAGGCCAGTCCCCGAATCACAGTTCTTCTCTTCAGAAGCACTAGTCACCTGCACTGGGTTATACAGAAAGCGTTCTGCACATTCTGGCAGCTTAGCGCTATTTGCTTCTCTTTAGGCCAATTAAAGTAAACAGCACACTAAGAACTGGTCGGTATGGAAGAAATGTGGTATTTTTAGATACTTGGGTATGGTGCATTAGAAATTATATTTCATTTTGGGACTTTTTTTGCATCTGGTAATTTTATATGCATTTTTTGGTTTTATCTTTTCAAAACTAAAGAAGTAACATAGTCGGATTGGGGGTACTGAGCTGCATTGACAGAATCATTCCAGATTTACTCAGTATAAATATTTTTTTTTTTTTTAAGATTTTATTTATTTGCGAGAGAGCAAATGAGAGACAGAGAGCATGAGAGGGAGGAGGGTCAGAGGGAGAAGCAGACTCCCTGCCGAGCAGGGAGCCCGATGCGGGACTCGGTCCCGGGGCTCCAGGATCATGACCTGAGCCGAAGGCAGTCGCTTAACCAACTGAGCCACCCAGGCGCCCCTACTCAGTATAAATATTAATAGTATTGTCAGATGTCTGGGAATTTTCTACTTTAGGTTCTCACTTTGCATTTGGCTATAGTGGCTACTGCTTTGACAAATTTGGACCTGTATTTAGCTGTTCCATATCAACTGAAATGGCAAATAAATAAAGAATATAAAGGATACCATACAAAAATTGATACTCTGTTTCTTACTCATACCATGTCTTTTAAAGAATTTTGTTTTCACCTCTCACTCTAAAACTCCCACATTAAAGTTGACCATACTGGGAAAACTAAGCCACAGAATGGTTAATGTGCTTTTCTTAGAACAGAACTACCAATCTAGGACTCTTAAGGGGGCCAGATTGCTACTCGCCATGTCCCAGAGAGAGTGGACTTCCCATACACGCCCCCCCCCCCCGCCCTCACCATCCCTTTGAAATAGACAGCGGAAGAGAAAGAAAATAGAAAAATACGGACTGGGAAGAGTGTATCATCAAACTCCTTCTATTGCCTCAACCATGAAGATGTATTCCAAATATTTTCAAAAGTGTCTCTGTTAAAGCATAAACTGGAATTATCTTTGATTTTTTTTCCATTTGGCACAAAATTCAAAAGGTGCAAAAGGGTATACACTGGAAATACATTTTTTATGTATTCTTTCAGAGACAGTATGTACACATAACAGTTAAGTATGTATTTCATGTATTTTGAATTCATATTCTTTGCACGAATTATGGCTTACCAGAAAGCAGTAATGTTGCTTTTGATGCTTAAATGATTGGATTATTTACAGAGAATGAAAGGCCAGTACTATCTTATATTTGCAAGGCCCTCTAATTTTCAAAGACTTCATTTGACTTACAGCAACCCCGTGAGGTAGGTAAAGCAGGATTTCTCTATGTTACAGACATGAAATTTAAAGCCTAAAGAATTATGTGACTTGATCAAGGGTATTACACAATGAATATGCAATGGAAGTGGAACCATAACTCGAGTCTTTTGGCTCCTAGTTCAGAGTCCTTACTACCACGTTGCCTCCGAAACACTATGATGTAAGGGGATCTAATACACTGCTTTTATGAGGTATGAAAAATACTATGAGTAGCAGCTATTTTAGAAGAATTTTGATACTATATTTTTATAGTAGCACTACAATAGTAGTATTTACAGCTTCATGGTTCAGAGGAAGTATAGCCTTTGTGATGAATTTCTACAAAATATTTTATCAATGCAAGGCACTTTAGACTGAATGATAATGTTCTAGGTGTCACTCTGGTAACATAGGCTCCAAACTGACTTTATCCAGGCAACTGGACAATGGAAAACAAGGCCTTTTGTCCCTTTATGTGCCTGCCATGGCTAGGAGCCAAGCTGACAGACCCACCTATTGAAGATTCTTTCCCTTGAGGCTAGATGGGAATCTGGTTAAGCATTCCATAGAATGCCTGAATCTGTTTCCTTCACCCAACAATTAGGTTAAAATGTTCCCAGCAGCACTAAACTGGATTCTAGATTTCTAAGTCATCTCCTAGGGAGAAAAAAAATGAGTAATGGGAGGTTAATTTTTCCCTCCCTGCTGATTCTAGGCTCTCATGAAGAAGGTTTAGTTCCAGAGAAGCTCATTCATTCACAATGGGAAAATGAGGCAGAATCTTTGTAAGGTCATAATTGGATTTTAAATGCTTGTCATTATAAAACAAGCCCTACATTTCTTGAATATTGGGCAGTACCCAATAGGAAGCTGATGAAAAGGTTGAGCTCTTACGTGAAAAGAAGTATCTCCAAACATTCTTTTGAGGATGACTGTCTCCTACAGTTTATAGGTATCTCTATTTCTAATTCGTAATAGTAAAAAAGGGGGAAAATGAGGAAAGAGTTCACGGTATTTCTTACGGTAGAGAAAGTACATGTTTTTGTAATTTACATTTTTAAAATAAATTTTAATATTTGCTAAACCATAATCCTATGTGATTATGCCATAATGTGATTATGCAGTTTTTGTTCAATAACCAGATCACTGTATCCTTATTTGGTATTTGCCATTTCCTGCTCTGGGCAGAGTAGATGATAAATTATACTAATTTTGAGTGTTTCCATTCAGTCAGTTTAACTAGTTCTAAAGTTTTCTTAAAATTATACGTTAATTTGACATCTCAAAGTAAATTCTGGGGCATGGCACTTCATGGATATGAATTATTCCATCACTGAGTCAAGAGTTGCTCAATTTGTTGTTGTTTGTTTTTTGTCAGCCATTAAGTTCAGTAATTAGCTAGACTGTTATGTGTTTTCATACTTTCAGGACAGGGGTATAACCTCACTGAAGATGAGTGGATTAGTACTTGACAGAGCTGAAAGTCTTGCCAGTATTTATTTGCATCGGTCAAGTATGCTATCTGAAACAAAGCAGAACTATTTGCTAATCCCCACTGTAGTGTGTATGTGTGTGTCCTTTTACTTTATTAGAATTAAAGGGCATTGAAGGTATTTTTCATTTTAAAGGTACAAATCGGTCTTAACCTCAACACAGACCCCTTACTGCTCTGCACTTACGTGAGACTATCCTAGAACCAAGGCCCTAATTTGTCTGTGGGGTCTTTCTTTTTTTTTTTAAGATTTTATTTATTTATTTAATTTATTTAAGAGAGAGAGTGTGTGTGAGCGGCAGGGGCTTGGGGGTGGGGGTTGGGACAGAGGGGAGAGAGAATCTCAAGCAGACTCCCTACTCAGCTTGGAGCCTGACAACACCGGGCTTTGATATGACCCTGAGAACATGACGTGAGCCGATATCAAGAGTCAGACGTTTAACCAACTGAGCCACCCAGGCACCCACTTCTGTGGGGGTCATATCTACTTTTTACCCCTTTTATTTTATTTATTTATTTTTTTTAAAGATTTTATTTATTTATTTGTCAGAGAGACAGAACACAAGCAGGGGGAGAGGCAGGCAGAGGGAGAAGCAGGCTCCCGGCCGAGCAAGGAGCCCGATGTGGGACTCGATCCCAGGACCCTGGGATCATGACCTGAGCCGAAGGCAGCCGCTTAACCGACTGAGCCACCCAAGCGTCCCTATTTTTTACCCCTTTAAAAACTCAACATGTTCTTCTAGAAGTAACTAGTATATATTATTCTTGATGTTGAGTTTTTGGGCTTGCTCCTCTGACTATGCCTAAAGTAGTGTCCCAGTCAGTAGTCTGCACCAACACCTGGGACCAGGACAATGGCAAGGAGCCCTTCCATGTATACCACTGTTTGTACGGCCAGATAATCCTGGTGCTGGACTGTCAGAGAAATTATCCATGAGGCCCTGAGATTGGTTCCATGTGATGGATACTGCCAAACATGCCCACAAATTTTCTGACACAGAAGATGAGGAGACTGTGTATCTTCAGAGGCCTGAAGGCACTGAACAACAATACAGAAAGAAGTATGCAAAGTGTGGACTGCCACTCTTCTGCCAATCCCAGGAAGAATGCTCCTGTGACCTTTATTGTGGATGGAGCAGTAAGGGTTTGGTCAAGTTTGGTCAGGGTTTTGGAAAACGAGTATTTATGCTCAGAAACAAAAGCTTCCCAAGAAAGTGATGATGAGGGCGCCTAGGTGGCTCTTTCTTTGGGGACCAGAGAGGGTCTGCCAGGCAGATTACCTCACTAGCGCTTATTAGGAAATTCCAGGTTGCGTGGTTTAAGATTACATTCCTGAGAGAGACTGAAACTGTGGTTAAGTTAGATATTAAGTCTTGGGTTAGCACAAGCGACTCTATTTTCATCTACTTATTACATAATCCCTTTGCTCTCTGTATATATGTACTAAGTTTTACTTTCTGAACTTTGAGGGCTGCCATAAACTTTAACAACTAAAACACCTCTCTCTTTTTAAAAAATTAGAATACATGCTTAGATATCTGTGGGAGAGGTTGCCAGCTTGCTTGGTGTGGGAGCCTATAATTTTGGTTATTATAAATCTCACCAAACATTTTCTCGCACTAGAAATAGTATCCATATCACAGTGTGGAAGATGCAATACTCAACCTTATCCTTTTTAAATAACAGCTTTATTGAAGGATATTTAACATAGTCACTCATTTCAAGTTTACAGTGATTTTTAGTAACTTTACTGAATAATGTAACTACCACCATAAATCAGTATTAGAATATTTTTATTCCCCCACCCAAAGGTCCCTCATGCCCATTTATATTTAATCCCCATAATTCCCACGCCTAGACTCTACTAATCTACTTTCTGTCTCTAAATTTCCGTTTTGGGATATTTTATATAAATGCTATCATGAATATGTGACCACTACCTTCTTAAAACATTTTTCTGAGGAGGCAGTAACCTCTTTGACATTGGCTGTAGCAACTTTTTTTCTCAATATGTCTTCTGAGGCAAGTGAAACAAAAGCAAAAAAAAAACTATCGAGACTACATTAAAATAAAAAGCTTCTGCATAGGGAAAGAAACAGTCAACAAAACTAAAAGTCAGCCTACAGAATGGGAAAAGATATTTGCAAATAACATTTCTGATAAAGGGCTGGTATCCAAAATATATAAAGAACTTATATAACTCAACACCCAAAAAGACAAATAATCCAATTTAAAAATGAGCAGAAGACATGAACAGAGATTTCTCCAGAGAAGATATCCAGATGGCCAACAGACACATGAAAAGATGCTCAACATCACTCATCATCAGGGAAATGCAAATCAAAACTTCACTGAGATATCACCTCATAACTGTCAGAATGGCTAAAATCAACAACACAAGAAATAATGGGTGTTGGTGAGGATATGTATAAAAAGGAATCTTCTTGTTCGTTTGGTGGGAATGCAAACCAGTGCAGGCCACTGTGTAAAACAGTGTGGAAGTTCCTCAAAACGTTAAAAGTAGATATGCCCTATGATCCAGCGGTGGCACTACTGGATATTTACCCAAAGAATACAAAAACACTAATTTGAAGGGATACATGCACCCCAATGTTTATACCAGCATTATTTTTTTTTTTTTTTTAAGATTTTATTTATTTATTTGAGACAGAGAGAATGAGAGAGAGAGAGCACATGAGAGGGGGAGGGTCAGAGGGAGAAGCAGACTCCCCGCCGAGCAGGGAGCCCGATGTGGGACTCGATCCAGGGACTCCAGGATCATGACCTGAGCCGAAGGCAGTCGCTTAACCAACTGAGCCACCCAGGCGCCCCTATACCAGCATTATTTTTTTTTAAAAAGATTTTATTTATTTATTTGACAGAGAGATAGAGAGAGAGCACAAGTAGGCAGAGAGAGAGGGAGAAGCAGACTCTCCACTGAGCAGGGAGCCCAACGCGGGGCTCGATCCCAGGACCCTGGGATCATGACCTGAGCCGAAGGCAGCCGCTTAACTGACTGAGCCACCCAGGCGCCCCTATACCAGCATTATTTACAATAGCCAAATTATGGAAGCAGCCTAAGTGTCCACTGATTGATGAATGGATAAAGAAGGGGTGATATATATATATTATATATATATAATGGAATATTACTCAGCCATAAAAAGAATGAAATTTTACATTTGCAATGACATGGATGAAGCTCTAGAGAGTATAATGCTAATAAGCAAAATAAGTCAGACAAAGAAAAATACCATATGATCTCACTCATATGTGGAATTTAAGAAACAAAACAAATGAGCAAAGGGGGTAAAAAAAAAGAGACAAATTAAGATACAGAGAACAAACTGATGGTTACCTGAGGGGAGATGGGTGGGGGAATGCGTGAAATAGGTGATGGGGATAAAGGGTCACGATGAGCACCAGGTGATGTATGGAATTGTTGAATCCCTATATTGTACACCTGAAACTACTATAAGACTGTATGTTAACTAAGCAATTAAAATAAAAACTTAAAAACATTTTTCTGTGGCTTTTCTATCAGACTCTTCTTTCTCAGTCACCCCCTTAATCAGGTACTTAAATGTCATGGTTCTGTTCTCACTTGGCCAAGATGATTTCATTCCCAGGTAAATGTGATAATTCCTGTATCTCTATCATAGGCCTACATCTTTTTCCTAAGCTCCAGACCCATACTGCCAACTATGTCTGTGGGGGATGTCCATGGGCACTTCAATCTCAACAGCTCTGCAACTGAGCTGAGTACCTGCCACTCCAAGCCTACTGGGCCTGGATTTCACTTCTCAGTGAATCTGCCACCATCCACTTTGTCCCCCAACCCAGAAACTAGGGTACCATCATCCTTTATTCTTTTTTCCCTCACTTCATTGTCCAGTAAATTTCCAACTCTGAAATCACCTCCTAAATACCACATACACTGAATATAGTTAACCTAAATTTAAATGGTATAAGTATGCCATGTAGTTTGAGTCAAATACGAAGAGATTCTTTTTTTAAAAATACGTAGAGATTCTAAGTCAAGATCAGGCCCTAGTGGGAAGCATAGTAAATTCTCATCCTTACCAGTAGTTCTGGGTTTCGAAATTGATCAGAATAAACTCAGCACAGTTTTAGTAACATCTTTAACAAGTTTCAAAATTCTTTTTATCAGTTTTATTTTATTATAATTTAGTTTTAATTTTTTCTTCTTTTTAATAAAAGTTGCACGTAATTTAAGGAACAGTAGATTCGGGTGCCTGGGTGGCTCAGTCGGTGAAGCGTCTGCCTTCAGCTCAGGTCATGATCCCAGGGTCCTGGGATCAAGTCCCACATCGGGCTCCCTCCTCAGTGGGGAGCCTGCTTCTCCCCCCTCTCCCTCTGCCTGCCTGTCTGCCTACTTGTGATCTCTCTCTCTCTGTCAAATAAACATATAAAATCTTTAAAAAAAACAACAGTGGACTCAACAAAGTTTGTTAAGACATAGCAATCTGTATTTCCCCTTATACTTCTTAAAAATTAAGGCTAAACATAGATTCTTCTGGCTTTTACCTCCCTTCTCCCTATATTGTAAGAAAAGTTTTCTACTTTCTATAGAAGAGAAGTATAATTTACAGTTTCATTTCTCACAACAAAATTGCTACTCACATAACAAACTGAATGCCTGTATACAGTGGTCTGAGACAATTAGATGGAAGCAGTTTCCGGTTTAGCAGGTAAATGCTACTGTTTGTATTTCCCCTTTACAAAAGAGTAAAGTTCCTTTTTATTCTTTAATTTAGCAGCAAATTTTAGTGGGATAAAGAGCATTTAAAATTTAATGCAGAATCTTTGTTGACTTAGACTTCCAGGGCACTCAGGTCATGGTCTGAGTGGAATTGGTGAAGAACAGAGGAACAGATTTGTTACAGTCCATAGAAGCTAGTAAGGGTGCCTTTTCTTAAGCAGCTGTTGAGAAACCAAGAAGAGGGGCTTTTCTTTCTGTCTAGGAGATGGCTTTCTTATGATTTCCTCTTTTATTCTTCCATTTGTTATCTTGGGGACATAATCACGTTTTGCTCTTTAGTTCTGTTTTCTTTTTTTCTTTTACTGCTCAGGCCCTCTCCGTCATTTCTTCCCTCCCCACAGGCCTAAGAAAATGCAGGTCCTTTCTACCCCTAACATGAGGCTGACCGGTTCTCATCCACACTCATCGCTATGTGCCTCACATCCACTTCCCAGAGTCAGTCAGTCTTGCAACTGCCCCAAATAGGTGCTTACAAGAAGGAAATGAAGCAGAATTTACGGACAGATTTCATATGAGAGTGGTTGATTTCTGGGGCAGAAAGCCACGTTACACATAAGTTGTAACCAGTTTATGTCTGACTAATTTTTAGAAGTTTTTAAAAGGATGTATAGGGGCGCCTGGGTGGCTCAGTCGTTAAGCATCTGCCTTCGGCTCAGGTCATGATCTCAGGGTCCTGGGATCGAGCCCCACATAGGGCTTCCTGCTCTGCGGGAAGCCTGCTTCTCCCTCTCCCACTCCCCGCTTGTGTTCCCTCTCTCGCTGTGTCTCTCTGTCAAATAAATAAATAAAATCTTTTTATAAATAAATAAATAAATAAATAAAAATAAAAGGATGTATATTGCGGGGGTGGGGGGCGGAGTTTAAAGAGATAATGTCCTCATGAGATAAGTCAGCTTGTCAGAAGTTGTCTTTTTTTCCCCTTCGGATCTAATCCATTGGTGTTTATTCATATGGGATTTTTTTTCTTGGTCATTTCTAAAAACCTCATTTGAAGCATGAGTAGTTTCTGCCTGGAGAATTGGATTTAAATAAATAATGGTGATGAATTCCTTCAGATGTGTGCAGAGGAACTCCAGAAATGTAATTCTTGATACTTTTCCTTCTCTGTCCTAATGCTTTTTCATCAAGAAACCAAAATAGGGGTGCCTGGGTGGCTCAGTCGTTAAGCATCTGCCTTTAGCTCAGATCATGATCCCAGGGTTCTGGGATCGAGCCCCACATCGGGCTCCCTGCTCGTCGGAAAACCTGCTTCTCCCTCTCCCACTCCCCCCTGCTTGTGTTCCTTCTCTCGCTCTCTGTCAAATAAATAAAATCTTAAAAAAAAAAAAAAAAACAAAAATAGTGGGCTTAATTTTCTGAGAGTAGTGCTCTTTGATCTCTTTATTTAGTAATTTCTTGTCCCGTCCAGCGTGAAGTCATTGCATAGTTTTTTTTTTTTTTTAAGATTTTATTTATTTATTTGAGACAGAGAGAATGAGAGAGAGCACATGAGAGGGGGGAGGGTCAGAGGGAGACGCAGGCTCCCCGCCGAGCAGAGAGCCCGATGCGGGACTCTGGGACTCGATCCAGGGACTCCAGGATCATGACCTGAGCCGAAAGCAGTCGCTTAACCAACTGAGCCACCCAGGCGCCCTGCATAGTTTTGGTTTTAATTTGGGGCTAGATTAGTGAATTGATGTTAAAATTAAAAAGCCTGAAAAATAGACCCAAAAGGAAGATGTTGGGGAGAAGCTGTTTATTTCATTGTGACCCCAGTGACTGACAGCTTGCCTTTGGAAGCCTAGAGATCAGACAGAATTTCTGTCAACCAAATAAAAACGTATACAGAATGCCAGGGTATGCCTAGTGCTGTGATGGCCCAAACTGTGATCACTGCCTTCCTGGAACTGCTCTCAGGTATCTTTTTTTTTTTAAAGATTATTTATTTTATTTCAGTGGGGGGCAGAGGGAGAGGGAGAGAATCCTAAGCAGATTCTGCGCTGAGCGTGGAGCCCATTAGGGGGCTTGATCCCACAACCTGAAATCCCGACTGGAGCCAGAAACCAAGTTGGACGACCAACCGACTGAGCCACCCAGGCGCTCCACTGCCCTCAGTTATCTGAAAAGAAAAATACTGCCAGAGAGTGTGGGGGTTTTGTGATCAGCCAAGAATTTATTTCATTAGGATTTTAATTTTTAAAGGAAGAATTTCAAGATAGGTAAAACTCGTAGTCAAATTACTGTAGCAAAATTTCTTGTGCATTTGCCTGCTCTGTGATGTCATGGTTGCACCAAGTAAGAATTAGAACATAGATCTGAAATTCTTACTCAGTTTGGAATGAATAAGGTGCCCTGTGGCAGATATTTTTAGAACGGAGGAGCAGCTCCAGGGCTTGCTGTGAGTCAGGTTCTCATTCAGACTGATCCTGAATATTGACTTTAAGAGTTGAAATCTTTCATCCTAAATTAGTTATTCTTCTGTTCTGAAAATGCAAGTTTAAGCTGTCGTCAGATTAAATCAACACCACATACATTGATATGTGCGTGTATATATATATATATATATACACACAAGAAAGCAACTTTTGGCATCAGAGACGATTTAAACAATCCCTCTATTTGAAAGTGGGTATTTTTCACAGATGTAAGCTATTGTGAGTTGGTAGTTATACTATCAAAATCATCAGAGGGCTTCAGAAAGGATGGGTCTATTTTTTACAGAGGAAAGGTTTGAAAAAATGTGTTTTTCTCTTTTTACCATAGTTCAGATTCAAAAAATTCTAATGGCAAAGGATAAGATTAATGATTGGCTTCTCCCAAATCATAGTATAAATTAACTGGTAGAATAGGAATTGAAATTAACAATTTCATGGTCTTACCAGGTCAGCTCGTTTCCTCACTATGCAAAAAGAAAGCTGAATATGAAAAAAAAAATGAATTTTGTCATAAGTGGAAACTACAGCCTTAAGTCAATACACAGATGCAAGATACTTTTGTCTGATCTATTTTGGTGGCAATTAATGATGTAAATTAGATCTACTTAATCTTAAATTCTAAGGCAGGGGTGATTAGTCATCTCTGGAAAAAGAATCTGCTGTTTATTTTTTCTGTTTTGTGTTTTCTGAGACTTAGAGAGGATGTGTAATTCTATTAATTAAGGTACTGGTGAAACAGGGAAAAGGTTGAAAGGATAACTTAGATTTACAGGAATTTTCTTGTGTTTCTCTACCTGCAAAAGGGCAGAGGAACAAAATAAAACCAGAAAAACTTAGGAATTTTTAATGGCCCCAAAGTGAACTAATAAGAGACTGTTATATATGTATGTATGTATGTATTTTTCAAGAGGGCCTGCATGAGCCGGGGTTGGGGGGGGACAGAGGGAGAGGGAATCTTTTTTTTTTTTTATTTGACAGAGAGATAGAGAGAACAGGTAGGCAGAGAGGCAGGCAGAGGGAGAGGGAGAGGCAGGCTCCCCGCCGAGCAGGGAGCCCGATGCGGGGCTCGATCCCGGGGACCCTGGGATCATGATCTGAGCCGAAGGCAGCCGCTCAACCGACTGAGCCACCCAGGCGCCCCGGGAGAGGGAATCTTAAGCAGGCTCCACATTTAGCACAGAGCCTGGTAAGGGGCTCAATCTCACGACCCTGAGGTCTTGACCTGAGCCAAAATCAAGAGTTGGATGCTAAACCAACAGAGCCACCGAGGTGCCCCGAGAGATTGTTTTAAACCAGGAAGTCAGCTTCCCATTCTTATACACTGTTTCTTTGTCTGGAAGCAGGGACAATTTTAGTAACCAACTGAATAAATTATTTTGATAAGTCATGGATAGTGAGATCATTTATTCAGTGGCAAACTTTTTGGGAAGGAGGTTATTAATGCATTCACTTCTTTTCTGAAACTTCATTAACTTGCTCTTAGGCCGAAATTACTCCATATTTATATTTTAAAATGAGTATTTGCTAAGTTTTTTTTAAGATTTTATTTTTAAGCAATCTCGACATCCAAATTGGGGCTCAGACTCACAACCCCGAGATCAAAAGTCGTACACCTCACTGGCTGAGTCAGCCAGGTGCCCCTCCTTGAATATTTGTTAATTTTGAGATAAAGTTTAAAAATTAAAGTTATAGCTAAAGGTTTTTAGTAAGTTACTTAATTAGATAAAATAATCTAAGACATCTCAGTATGTCCTAAAATTTTATTTTTATTTTAAAATCTATCGTGGATCACCTAAATTGGTTTGTGTACATGCACTGAATTCCTATGTTAATGCCATAATTAGCTATCAACATCATAGCGCTGTAAGATTCTTAACCAGACAAATGGCTCAGAGTAGACATATACAAGTGTACGGTACTGTTTACAACTGAAGTGTGTATTTTATTTTTATTTTTTTAAAGATTTTATTTATTTATTTGACAGAGAGAGACACAGCGAGAGAGGGAACACAAGCAGGGGGAGTGGGAGAGGGAGAAGCAGGCTTCCCGCTGAGCAGGGAGCCCGATGTGGGGCTCGATCCCAGGACCCTGGGACCATGACCTGAGCCAAAGGCAGACGCTTAATGACTGAGCCACCCAGGCGCCCCTGATGTGTGTATTTTAAATAAATCATAGAAAGTTTCATTTCGTGGATTTTATTTAGTACATATTACAGAAAGGGTAAGTCTCATTTAAATGCCTGAAACTTTTTTCCTTGCATACTGAGGTAAAAATAAGGAACATAATCTAGGTAGATGGTTAAAAAGAAAAAAATTCCTGGCACCAGAAGCAAGATTTTTAGAGAGAGAGAGCAATCCCAAATTGACTTTCTACTATCCACCCCACCCCGTCTCTTTTTTCATTTTGAAATTGAAACAAAAATATGTTTCCGTTATTAGATACCATCTCTTGTTTCTGAATAGGTGTATGAATTGGATATGTTCTACCTAATGCAGAGAGTGTTTTCCCAGTTAAGTTCTGTGATGTGGGTTGTTTAGTAAGATTTCTCTTGGAAAATGCTTGTATGCTTTTTGTGGCTCACTTACATTATTTGGTCTGTCCTCTTTCTGTGGTCCATGTGAGGTATTTCATTTGTATCACATGTTGGAATTTAATATATTATCTTTGGAAGGCAGCTATGCTCACCACTATACTACCAACGCAGATAATATATTATCTTTGAAATAGCAAACTTTCCTCCAGTCCTTATCTTCTCTATTTCTGGTGTAGACTAAAGATTCAAAGACCTTTAGTCAAAGCCCTATTTTAGACATTAGATTTCCTAATCTTCTTCTGAAGAATAATAATTGTGATGATCAAAATTTTAAAGACAGTGTTGTAAGATCTGTATTTGGAAGAATTATGGTAGTGTAGTCCTGGACCTCTTCTGCGCCACTTTATTTATTTTTAAGATTTTATTTATTTGAGAGAGAGAGAGCACATGAGCACAAGCAGGGGGGAGGGGCAGAGGGAGAGGGAGAAGCAGACTCCCCACTGAGCAGGGAGCCTGATGAGGGACTCAATCCCAGGACCCTGGGATCATGACCTGAGCCCAAGGCAGAGGCTTCACCGACTGAGCCCTCCAGGCGCCATTTTGCACTGCATTATACTACCTGTTTACAGGTGGCTGTCAGGTGATTTGAAATAATAAAGCCAGATGAATGCAGGACATCTAAACTGAATTGTCAGTCATTGATCCTGCTTATTATTAAGTTGGCCAGTTGGCCACAAGTAACATTTATTTTCATAGAATTAATCAACTTGAGTTTGATGTGATGAGAAAGGTGCTTTGACTGCCACTGGTGGGCTAGAAACATTACACAAGTGATTGAAAAAAGTGATTTTAGACGACTAATAGCCTTGGTTTGTTTGCATATTTAAAAATAACTGCATCTGAGCAGTTGGATTTAAATATAAAGGCTCTTTGGAGCCTTAAAACATGAGTGAACAAAACCGAAAGTATTTAATCCTGTGTTTACTTAGAAACAACCTAAATGAAATTCAAAATAGATACCACATCTGGATTTGTATATGGATATTAGATTGAGAGATTAGGGTGAGGGGCAGGCAGAAATTACACACACACTTATTTGTGCTCAGCAAACTTGATGAAGTCATTTAAAGACTGTTCTTTCCATCGGGATAAGATTTTTCTACCATAATCTCCTAAATTAATTTATGCCTTTACTTCAGTTTATCCTAATGTAATTGGACTATTTAAACTGAAGTTGCCTTCCTGTAGCTAAGAATCTCTGTATCTACAAACTTACTCCTAAAGTTGAGGTTTAAAAAGAAAACCTCTTTTTATTTATTTTTTTCCTTATTTTTGAGATTGATTTATTGATTTATTTTGGAGTTAGGGCAATACAAAGTTAACACTCTTCTAGAATATACTAATATTATTATAGATAATATTTATTATATGCTTACAGTGAGCACTCATAGATGCTTTGTATGTTTTGCCTTACTTATTCCTACATATATAATAATTACTCATCCTCCTCATTTATAAATAAGGAAATTAAGGCTTAAAGAGTTAAGTAATTAGTCCAGCTAGAACCTTGAAGAACCTAAATCTGATCCCACTTCTTTCCAAAGTCTGTGCTGCATAACCAGTCCTACAGACTATATAGTAATGAGTGCTTAGAAATAGCTGGGGGTGTCCTTTGTTTCAATCACTGGAGGTGATTTACCCAAGAAGTAAAGCATACTTAAACCACTGATGTACTTTATGAAGTGTTTTAAAACAGTGATTCTAGGGGCGCCTGGGTGGCTCAGTCGTTAAGTGTCTGCCTTCGGCTCAGGTCATGGTCCCAGGGTCCTGGGATCGAGCCCCACATTGGACTCCCTGCTCAGCGGGAAGCCTGCTTCTCCCTCTCCCACTCCCCCTGCTTGTGTTCCCTCTCTCGCTGTGTCTCTCTCTGTCAAATAAATAAATAAAATCTTTAAAAACAAAAAACAAAAAACAGTGATTCTAAAAGGATCTGCAACTGTTCCACTTATCTCCTTTCACTTCTCCCAGTGAACTACTCCCTTTATTTACTTTCACTACTCCCTTTCTAAAACATTATTTCCCCTTCCTCAGAAAGGAAGTATTGTTTTTATAGAATCATATTAGATGTGTAACCAACTGGAGTCAAAATGTCTTGCTTTTTATTTAGTTTTCCACCTATTCCAACTGAAGCGCTCAGAGTTGTGACTTACTCAGGTCATATAGTGATCATTAGCTCAGCTGGAGTACCATTAAAAGGATCCTCTTGGTCTTTTGTTCTTTGCACTTTGGTTGCAAAATCAAACCGTTTTATAATAGAAAATTATGACTTTAAAAAGGCAAAGATACGGGGGCACCTGGGTGGCTCAGCTGGTTAAGCAACTGCCTTCGGCTCAGGTCATGATCCTGGAGTCCCGGGATCGAGTCCCGCATCGGGTTCCCTGCTTGGCGGGGAGTCTGCTTCTCCCTCTGACCCTCACCCCTCTCATTCTCTCTCTCTGTCATTCTCTCTCTTTCAAAAGTAAATAAAATTAAAAAAAAAAAAAAGGCAAAGATATGATGTGGAGACTATGGATAATTCTTGTAAAATATTGCATCTTTATTAAGGTTTACTTTAATCTGTCAATATTTCCCAAAGTAAGTGTTTAATATCATTTCAGCATTTATAGTTTGATGTAGTGGTGATTATTGACATATACTTAGTAGTACCTTGTTCTGTCAACTGTAAGTTGATATTATCCAAGAAAAAATGTGGGAAACTTTCAAAGATTTTATTAGATTATATTATGCACATTAATGATATTTGTACCCCCCAGAAGATTGTCTTAAAATGTATCAGTTGAGGGCGCCTGGGTGGCTCAGATGGTTAAGCGTCTGCCTTCGGCTCAGGTCGTGATCTCAGGGTCCTGGGATCAAGTCCTGTGTTGGGCTTCCTGCTCCTTGGGAGCCTGCTTCTCCCTCTGCCTCTCTCTCTCTGTCTCTCATGAATAAATAAATAAAATCTTTAAAAAAAAAAAAAAATATATATATATCAATTGAGTTTTTCCCAGTTTAGCCATAGACTCCCTTCTTTGAGCTATATATTGAAGAATCAATTGGCATGGACCCCGATATACTCTCCTAAATTTCACCAGACTGTTAATAAAGCAAAGCTGAATTTATTAGAACTTAATAGAGAAAGGAGAACACCACCTTTACAGGAAGAAGTCAAAACTGGGATATTTCAGTGGCTTCAGGGTCTGAGATCAAGTGGTTTCAAATGGCCTTTTATAGAACTTTTTTTTTTTTTTTAAAGATTTTATTTATTTATTTGAGAGAGAATGAGACAGAGAGCATGAGAGAGGGGAGGGTCAGAGGGAGAAGCAGACTCCCTGCCGAGCAGGGAGCCCGATACGGGACTCGATCCAGGGACTCCAGGATCATGACCTGAGCCGAAGGCAGTCGCTTAACCAACTGAGCCACCCAGGCGCCCTCAAATGGCCTTTTAAAGAAGGGAATCGAGGGGCGCCTGGGTGGCTCAGTCGTTAAGCGTCTGCCTTCGGTTCAGGTCATGATCCCAGGGTCCTGGGATCGAGCCCTGCATCAGGCTCTCTGCTCGGCGGGAAGCCTGCTTCTCCCTCTCCCCCTCCCTCTGCTTGTGTTCCCTCTCTTGCTGTGTTTCTGTCAAATAAATAAAATCTTTTAAAAAATAAATAAATAAATAAAAATAAAGAAGGGAATCGAGGGGCGCCTGGGTGGCTCAGTCGTTAAGCGTCTGCTTTTGGCTCAGGTCACGGTCCCGGGGTCCTGGGATCAAGCCCCGCATCGGGCTCCCTGCTCAGCGGGAAGCCTGCTTCTCCCTCTCCCACTCCCCCTGCTTGTGTTCCCTCTCTCGCTGTGTCTGTCAAATAAATAAATAAAATCTTTTTAAAAAAAAGGGGGGGGAATGGATTGTGATTGGCTAGATTTGTGATACAATAATTTAGGATTGGTTGACACTTTGAGGTAAAGGTCTTAAAGCAATTTTTTTTTAAAGATTTTATTTATTTATTTATTTGTCAGAGAGCGAGAAAGCGCGCACAGCACAAGCAGGGGGAGCAGCAGATAGAGGGAGAAGCAGACTCCCTGCTGAGCAAGAAGCCCGATGCAGAATTCGATCCTAGGACCCTGAGAACATGACCTGACCCCAAGGCAGACGCTTAACTGACTGAGCCACCAGGAGTCCCAAAGCATTTCTTGACACATAAACATGTTAGATAAGGAAGTTATTTGCTCAGATGAGAAGACTCTTGACTCTGATAAATTGATCTCTTAGGAATTCCCTGAATCATGTTAAGCGCTGTGAATTGTGCAGGACTGTTGAATCTCAGATCTGTACCTCTGAGACAAATAATGCAAGATATGTTAAGAAAAAAAAAAGAAGAAGAAGAAGGTAGCGGGAGGGGAGGAATGAAGCGGTGGAAATCGGAGGGGTAGACGAACCATGAGAGAAGATGGACTCTGAAAAACAAACTGAGGGTTCTAGAGGGGAGGGG
>NC_138384.1:11499866-11511307 GCF_054177405.1 Leptonychotes weddellii | reverse complement strand
GGAATTCCCTGAATCAAATGAAGTTATTTATTGATTTATAGTCTGTCTTTCTTGGGCAAAGATGCCCTGACATGCCATAACAACTATGTCATGTTTAGCATAGGCGGTCTGTGGTCTTACGTTACAGACAGAGTCGTTCTTAGTTATCAGTCCTCTCTTATGGTCCTTCTTCAGCCCAGACTGGAGAGTGGAACATGATCATCTAGGGACATGATCAATCCGGATGTAGACCACTGTTTTAAAGAATCATGGTTGCATATCTAGTTTCTGGTAGCAGTCATTTCATATACTATATATATCAACTTTTCTTGTTCTTATTGTGGGATGAGCATTTGTTTGTTGGATCATCTGATCCATCATTTAAGATTCGGGAGATTATGTATTTGTACACTGCAGCTCCAACAGGAGAGAAATCATGATCAGAGTTTGCAGTTCATTTCTAAGCCAGGAGCCTGGTGCCCAAATTAAAACGAGAACAAGTCTCATTCATAGTCCACAGTGCCTATAGATCTATGTATGGGACTATCAGCCAAATTACTTAATTTCATGATTTCTTTGATTGTCTAGTTCCTATTTCAATTTGTGAACCATAGCATGTAAGAGTTCCCCAACTTTCTGCTCTACTTATAAAGTGTGTTTGAAGAGGAATGAGGATAGAAGGAAACCGTCCACAATTCCTACTGAGTAGTTAAGGCTTCAGATCTCAAGTTGAAGTCCACTTCTTTCTTTCATTGGTATTTTATGATAAATACTCATAACATAAAATTTAAAAAAATTACCATTTTAAAATGTACAATTCAGCACTGAGGCCCACATTTTCTCTTTCTGGAGAGAAGTTACCAGTCTCATTTTTTTTGGAGGAAGAAGGGGATCAGAGGACCAGGATGGACCCTTGACTCAGCATCAGTTTACCAAGCTAACAAGTACTTGTCCAGTTTGCTAGTAGTAACCAAAACAGACTTTTTATCACACATCAGTACCAGTCATTAGGGACTACCCAATGACCAGTTCTTGACCAGAATACTCCTATATTGCTAAATTTTAATGTGTAGTTTTGTTGTTATTCAAAAGAAGATAGATGCCAGGTAGGAGAATATTAAGTGGAGACATTATCAAGTAGATAAAGGGTTAGATCTGATAGGGAATCAGAAGATTTACTTATTTAAGTAAAAAGCCTATAAACATGAAACAGGTATTAAACATACACCATCTTTTTCATTTCACAGTCTGGCTAGACTAGCTCCTGAAAATAGTCATTAAGTGTTGTTTCCTAGGTGTGACATGACAGAAGGTTTTAGATTTGGGGTTTTAGAAGGGAGTTATAAGAAGATAAAGAAAAGGTGGAGTTTTCTTTTGAGTTTGGGTTTTTGTGTTGGGTGCTGGTTTTGTTTTTGATATTTGAAGGATTAATTTTGTTTTATAGCTGTGTTTTCAAATCTCAAAACACTGCTCAGGTATGTTAGGTTTTCCCAGTTCAGTTTTCACACAGATTTTAATATTCTTCTATACTTAATAGCATTCATATGGAGCCTTAAGACTTCCATTTAGCCAAGAGATGATTCTGTGATGTTGAGCAAAAGACTTACCCATTTTTTTTTTTAAAGAAAAGAGTTGTTGGGTTTTTTTTTAAGATTTTATTTACTTATTTGACAGAGAGAGAGGCAGCGAGAGAGGGAACACAAGCAGGGGGAGTGGGAGGGGGAGAAGCAGGCTTCCCGCTGAGCAGGGGGCCCGATGCAGGGCTTGATCCCAGGACCCTGGGATCATGACCTGAGCCAATGGCAGACGATTAACAATTGAGCTACCCAGGTGCCCCTTTTTTTAAGATTTTATTTATTTATTCATGAGAGACAGAGCGGCAGTGACCAATTCCCAATCAGGTACATCTGAAAATATGAAGGGGCATTTTTGTTCATCACAAAGACTTGGGGGTAACACTTATATTTGGAGGGCAATGTTTAAATTACAATTTACTGGGGCGCCTAGGTAGCTCGGTCAGTTAAGCATCTGCCTTCAGTTCAGGTCATGATCTTGGGGTCCTGGGATCGAGCCCCAAGTCTGGCTTCCTGCTCAGTGGGGAGCCTGCTTCTCTCTCTGTCCCTCCCCTGCTTGTGTTTTTCTCTCTCTCAAATATCAAATAAATAAATAAAACCTTAAAAAATAATAATAAATCAGGAATACATACTGGTATTCACTTACACTTAATAAAAGCTGCGTTGATATTACTGGGCCAAACAGTTGTAAGCAGGTATTTAGCTTTTTATATGAATACAAAAATCATAAAAAGGGGCTAAGTATGCTAAATGACCTTCAATGCACAGGATAGTACTGCATAATGAAGAATGGTCCCTCCTAACCACCAAAAGCATTCCTAGTGAAAAACACTGACTTAAACCATGTTCACATTAGCACCTCAAAAGGTTAAGTACCTAGAGATTCTTATCCTAAAATATTTAAATATAAGGCATCTGCCTTACCAACAAAATATTCCACTATATGCAAATTAAAAATATAATTTCCCCAAATTTTTTTTGAAAAATCACACATGACCATTAGATATTCAAATTTTAGAAATAACATAAAATATTTAAAGAGATATTTAATTTTTCAGTTATTTGTCACTTAGTTTGAACCAGGGTTGTAATTCCCTCTGAGCTTTAAGCATTTTTGTTTTGACAAACCAGGCAATAACATTTATAAGCACTTCTCTGTAATGCTGAAATGTAGTATTTTCCTTTGAATCTTTAGAACGTATAATTTCATCAGCTGCCTCAAGATACAAGCATAGTGTATCTCTTTAGTAAAGCATTAAACTGTATCATAGGGTGCCTGGGTGGCTCAGTCGGTTAAGCGTCCGACTCTTGATTTCAGCTCAGGCTGTGGTCTCAAGGTCGTGGGATCAAGCCCTGCATCAGGCTCTGTGCTCAGAGTCTGTTGCAGGTTCTCCTTCTCTCTCCCTCCACCTCTGCCCCACCCCCACCACCCCCACCTTGCTTGCACGTATGCCCTCTCTCTCTAAAATAAATGAATAAATTTTTAAAAATCTTTAAACTGTATTATAAAGTGCTCCTGTGTTCTTGGAGGGTGAAAATTTGTCTATTCCATTTTTTTTATACACAGTGCCTAGTACAGCTAGTACACATAGTAGGTGCTTATATTTGTTTCAAGAATAAATGAACAAGGTTACTGAAAAGTAATAAACTATATGATAAAGAAAACCTACCTCTGTGCATTTATGTTCAGGAGAACTAGACAATTTTATATTGAAAAGCCTTAATAGTAATTTCATATGATTAAGAAACATCTGGATGAAGGTCACAATGAATTAAATGACTGCTCTAATATAGGATAGACAAAGAACAGGAAGAGGGCACTTATTTGGAAAACATAATACACCTAGTCAACAAAGGACAAAATTCACAGAAGTAAGAGAAAGAAGGACAGCAACTGGTCCCTTCTATTTGTTAAGTTCTGAACACTTTCCATCACACAGAACTACAAATTTTAGCCCATCTTTCAACATTTAACCCACACCTAGGATGAATATTTGCAAATTATTTTCCTTCTGGATATTTGGTCAGGGGAGGAGGGTTAGTAGGAGAGGAAGAGATTATTATTCAGAGAAGACACAATTGTGGAGGAGTACTAGCACTGCAAGGAGTACTAAATTGATTGTACTAATTGTGTCCTAAAAAGTATATAATTTCCTTTCTTAAAACAGTCATTCAAAAGTTTTCTGAAGATGGGTGAGAGATTCCATCAAGTTTTGAGTACAGGTTTTTATAATGTGGCCAAACGTTAAAGCTGGTGGGAAAAAGAGCTGCAAGACTTAAGTGATAAGATACCATGATATCCTGGAATCTTAATGTATCTTGGCCAATATGCTAACTTAAAAAGATAAGTACGCGGGGAGCAGCGGCTCTGCTTCATGCCAGGCAGTGTCTCCACAGGGTGTGGGTTTCCTAGTGTAGTCACACCATATGGTGCTGCTTTTATTGGCATGGGCAGGACAGAAGCTGCCAAAAATTCAGTGTGCTATTTTGGGCCATGAAATGTGATAATTCCCAAATTTAAAACATTAAGAATTTTTAAACCAAAAAAGATCTTTTTTAAGATTTTAAATATTGGACTTTTGTAATTCAACACTCAACTGGGTAACAGCTCTCAGTCTTTGAAATAAGACAAAGACACAAACAAAAGTCAAGAGTTGGGGAATAAGCTTGGCAGCTATTCTCTGAAAATAATATTTTTTAAGGATTTAAACAGAAACTCTGTAGTTGTACTATAAACGTAAGGGTACAATGTGTAGAAACAGTTTTTGAGGGTGCCTGGGTGGCTCAGTCAGTTAACCGACTGCCTTTGGCTCAGGTCATGATCCCGGGGTCCTGGGATCGAGTCCCGCATGGGGCTCCTGCTCAGCGGGGAGTCTGCTTCTCCCTCTCCCACTCCCCCTGCTTGTGTTCCCTCTCTCGCTGTGTCTCTCTCTGTCAAATAAATAAATAAAATCTTTAAAAAAAAAGAAAAGAAACAGTTTTTGAAATACTACATTTTGAAAACATTAAGCAAGTGCAGTAGATGTGAGAAGGTTAAAGACGGTTCATCAAGAGGATGGATTCTGTATTTCTCTCTAGCCACTTCTCTAAGTTTTAGCACAGTAACACACTTCCAACTACTAAAATAAGATGATACAATGTTTGAACTCAGAGCAGGCCTGGAAATATTCATGTTGAATCCAACAAACTATTTAACCCTTACAAGTGCAGCCCTAGATTGGAATAACTAGGTCCAGGATTCTAAAAACAACTTCAAATGCTATATTGAGGCTGGTAATATTAATTTCAGAAAAGCAATTTTTCAGCTTCCACACTTCTGTCAATGCTAGCCTTTTCCCCAAGCCCGCTCCTTTTTCCTGAATTAGGTTAATTATAGGTAATAAAAATAGCATTTACTTTGCCCTGAAATAAAATGGGTTTTATGAACTGCTTTACATAAGGCAAGAAAATTTTAAGATAAGGACTAGATTGAATCTAAAATTACAAGTGAAAACTCCATTTTCCTGCCCACCCAATACACTGCACAACAATAAACACAAATTATCTAGAGTAAGGTGAATTGTAAATGCCAGTAACATTCACCTAAAGAGAGCTTTGGTCCAGCCAACCCAAATATGTAGAAACTTTCATAGAAGCTACTCAGGTTCTCAAAGTGCATCAATATCAGCATCTGCAAGTTCTTAGGCCTCCACCCCTAGATCTACTAAATCTGTGTTCTAACAAGGCTTCCAGGTGATTCAGTGGACGCTTGAGTTTAAGAACCACTGAGGACTTTTGATATAAGAAAGACAAAGTATGCACGGGTATCTCGGTGGCTTACTCAGTTAAGTGTCTGACTCTTGGTTTCAGCTCAAGTAGTGATCTCAGGGTCATGAGATCGAGGCCCATGTCAGGCTCTGCACTCACTGGGGAGTCTGCTTGAGATTCTCTCTTTCCCTCTCCCTCTTTCTCTCTCTCTCAAATAAATAAATCTTAAAAAAAAAAGACAAAGTATGCCAAATACAGATTATTGCTGAAAAGCAATTTAACAACTTTCAGTTGCTCTGTTAAACTTCCTGTTATAATTTCCTAAGAATATTAATGCCTAGAAGTTATATATTAATCAGAGGCCGATGACAGGAAGAAATAAGAAATTCCTTCAAGTGCTATATCTTTTTTTTTTTAAAGTAATCTCTACACCCAACGTGGGGCTCGAACTCACAATCCTGAGATCAAGAACCACTTGTTCCACCTACTCAACCAGCCAGGTGCCCCCCCTTTTTTTTAATAAAAAGAAAAGACCAACTTTAAAGTGGAGTTGGTCAAGTTGTGTGCAAGTATGTGTGTTGATGGACAGATGGTTACTTTAAGTGTTATGCTAAAGACTATAATGATGTTATGTGGCTGATTTCAAATGTATGAGATAAATCATGTACCAGCAGAATTACTAGAGAGGAAGAGAAGGAAAGAGAAGACATCTCCTTTAAAATACGTGTTTTCGGGGCACCTGGGTGGTTTAGTCGTTAAGCGTCTGCCTTCAGCTCAGGTCATGATCCCAGGGTCCAAGGATAGAGCCCCGCATTGGGCTCCCTGCTCAGTGGGGAGCCTGCTTCTCCCTCTCCCATTCCCCCTGCTTGTGTTCCCTCTTTCGCTGTCTTGCTCTCTCTGTCAAATAAATAAATAAAATCTTAAAAAAAAAAAATTTGTTTTCAGGGCATGTGGCTGGTTCAGTCGGTACAGCATGTGACTCTTGATCTCAGAGTTGTGAGTTCAAGCCCCACATTGGGTATGGAGCCTACTTAAAATAAAATATTTAAAAATAAATAAAATACTTTTTTCCATCTGCCAACTATTAAAGATCTTACCCTAGTCCCAGTAGACACAACAGAAGCTAGTCTAAAACAAGAAGGTAATTACAACTAGAAGAAAATAGAAAACACCTTCCCAATTTTTCTTTTCCTACAGTCCTTCACCTTTCCTCCTGAAGAATTAAGTTTTAACCAAAGAAATGTGAAGAGTACATTGTTTAGGCCACTGCTATGACTAATTTGGGAATGTGGAAAATAGGCTATATAAAAATTTCCTGAGCAATCAAAAGCGTATCCAACATTTGCCTGAGACTCAGTATTGTCTTCTATGGGATGAATTACCATCTTTTCCTTCGAGTGTCTTGACTTGGAAGGTATGAACTCTGTTAAGTTATAGGTCCTTCTGCTTAAACCAGTGTTCAATCTGTGCTTTGGTTCTAAGTTCCTTCACCAGTTTTGAAAACACGTGATCAACACTAGCCTGTACATGAAGGAAAATAATTCCTAGGGGAATTAAATAGGGTACTGGAAGAAGACTTTGAAGAATAGCCATAATTTGAGCTAGGCCTTGGAAGATGAGGGGGAATTTCAATAGAGGAGAAGGAAGAGAGATTTCAGGCTTAGGGAACAATGTTCACTTCTGCATTTCCTCTGGTGTAGGTGCTGGAGATGCATGCTGGATGAGATAGTCATGGGCACTCCCTCATGGAGCTGACATTTGAGAGCACGGAGGTAAAGAAAATACAAGCAGGGCGCCTGGGTGGCTCAGTCGTTAAGCGTCTGCCTTCAGCTCAGGTCATGATCCCAGGGTCCTGGGATCGAGTCCCACATCGGGCTCCCTGCTCGGCAGGAAGCCTGCTTCTCACTCTCCCACTCCCCCTGCTTGTGTTCCTGCTCTCGCTCTCTCTCTCTCTCTGTCAAATAAATAAATAAAATCTTTAAAAAGAAAAAGAAAATACAAGCAGATGACTAAAACTACAGCAAATTTTGTTGTGAAAGAAACAAACCAGTGAATAACGAATAACAGTGGGAAGTTTATTTTAGATGGGGAGGGCAGGAAAAGCTCTGTCATTTAAGCTGAGTTCTAAAGGGAGAGGATGCAACTATGCAAAAGTGGGTGGGGGAGGTGGAGGTGTAGCAAGAGCATTCTAGGCAGAGGAAACATCATATTGGAAAGAGTCTGGCCAAGTTTTAGCAGCTAAAGACAGTTGTGGACAGAGCCCCATGGCAAGTAAAGTGGCAGAAAATGCATTCAAAAAGAAAGTCGGGAAGGAGTTTCGATTTTATTAGAAATGCAATGAGAGGGGCGCCTGGGTGGCTCAGCCAGCTGGGCAGCTGCCTTCAGCTTAGGTCATGATCTTAGGGTCCTGGGATGGAGCCCCACATCAGGCTCCCTGCTCAGTGGAGAGTCTTTTTTTCCCTCTCCATCTGCCCCTCCCCACCACGTGCATGCTCTCTCTCTCAAATAAATAATATCTTTAAAAAAAAAAAAAAAAAAATGCAGGGGTGCCTGGGTGGCTCAGTTGGTTAGGCAACTGCCTTTAGCTCAGGTCATGATCCTGGAGTCCCGGGATCGAGTCCCACATTGGGCTCCCTGCTCAGCGGTGAGTCTGCTTCTCCCTCTGACCCCCCGCCCTCTCGTGCTCTCTCTCTCATTCTCTCTCTCAAATAAATAAATAAATAAAATATTAAAAAAAAAAAAAAGAAAGAAATGCAATGAGAAAGTGTTAAAGAATTTCAATTAGGGGACAGACATGATGAAATTACTTTTGTAAAAGAGATACTGTTTATCCATCAAATTTCAATACAATTTTTTTTTAAATAAACTTTGAGAGGAGTGCCTGGATGGCTCAGTTGGTTAAGCAGCTGCCTTTGGCTCAGGTGGTGACTTGCTTCTCCCTCTCCCTCTGCCTGCTGCTCCCCCTTCTTGTGCTCTCTCTCTCCCTCTCTCTCAAATAAATAAATTAAAAAAAAATTATTAAAAAAAAACTCTGAGATATACTTTACAATAATAAAATTCACACATTTTAAGTGTACAGGCTGGTAACTTTTGACAAATGTGTTTGCGTAATCACCACCACAATCAAGATACAGAACATTTCCATCCCCCAAAATTCACTTGTGCCCCTCTACAATCTCTTCTGTCCTCACCCCTGCCTTAGGTAACTCATGGTCTGTTTTCTATCACAGTAGATAAATGTCTGCCTATTCAACATTTCATATGAATGGAACAGTTTCTATGTCTATTCACTTTCAATTACAAAATGTCTGTGAAGGTCATCCATGCCATTGTGTGTATCAGTAATTTATTCCCTTTTGCTGCTGAGTGGTACTTTGTGGTATAAGCATACCATAATTTGTTTATCCATGCACCCATAGACAATTGGGGTGTTTCTGGTTTGGGCTCTTATGAAAAAACCTGCTCTGAACATTCATGTACAGATCTTTACATGTGAGTATGTTTTTCATTTGAAGGCTATGATTTCTGGGTCATATGTTAAGTAACTATTGAAATATAAGATAATTACAACAGTTTTCAAAAGTGGTTATACCAATTTAGACACCACCACCACCAGCAATGTATGAGAGCTCTAGCTGCTTCACTTCCTTGTGTTTTTAATTTTAGCCATTCTAGTGGATGGTAAGTGGTATCTCATGGTTTAAATATGAATTTCCTTGATGACCAATGATATACAGAATTTATACATGTGATAAGTGACCATTTTAGTATTTTTTATAAAGCACTGTTCAAACCTTTTTCCTATTTTTGAAAATGGAGTTTTTTTTTTTTAAGAGAGAGCACACATAGGTAGGGGGGAGAGGTGGGCAGGGGCAGAGAGGGAGAGACAGAATCTTAAGTAGGCTTCATACTCAGCGTGGAGCCTAAGTGGGGCTTATCTCATGACCCTGAGATCATGACCTGAGCCAAAATCAAGAGTCGGATGCTTAACTGACAGAGCCACTCAAGTGCTCCTAGAATTGTTTTATTTTTAAAGACTTCTTCATTTATTCTAGACACAAATATCTTCTCCTAGTCTGTGATGTGCCATTTTATTTTCCTGATGGTGATATTTATGTATTTGTATGTATGTACTTATATATATATATATTTTTTAAAGATTTTATCCATTTATTTGAGACAGAGAGAATGAGAGACAGAGAGCATGAGAGGGAGGAGGGCCAGAGGGAGAAGCAGACTCCCCGCCGAGCAGGGAGCCCGACGCGGGACTCGATCCCGGAACTCTGGGATCACGACCCGAGCCGAAGGCAGTCGCCCAACTGACTGAGCCACCCAGGCGCCCCTGTACTTATATTTTTAAAGTAATCTCTACACTCAATGTGGGGCTCAAACTTACAACCCCAAGATCAAGAGTCACATGTTCCACTAACTGAGCCACCTGGGCACCCCCGATGGTGACTTTTAAAGAGCAGAAATTTGGGGCGCCTGGGTGGCTCAGCTGGTTAAGCGACTGCCTTCGGCTCAGGTCATGATCCCAGGGCCCTGGGATTGAGTCCCACATCAGGCTCCCCCTGCTCTGTGGGGAGCCTGCTTCTCCTTCTGCCTCTGCCTGCCACTCACCCTGCTTGTGCTCTCTCTCTGTGTCAAATAAATAAAATCTTTAAAAAAAAAAAAAAGCAGAAATTTTAACCTTTATGAAATCAAACTTATCCATTTTTTCTTTTTATGATGTTTTTGTGTCTTAAAAAATCTTTGTCTATTCCAAGTTGATGAGAATATTCTGTATTTTCTTCTAGAATTCTTATAATTTTAGTTTAGGTCTATGATCCATTTCAAGTTAATTTTTGTGAAGGTTGTGAGGTAGGGCTGAAATTAATTTTTTTTTTCAAATAAATATAACAGATTCTTCAACAAACTGTGCTAGCACAACTAACCTTTCCCTTTGGCATCTTTGCCAAAAATTATTTGGCCATATATATGTGTAGAGGCTACTTTTAGGCAACAGACTTGAGCAGTGGAAGCCTGATCAAGGCAAAAGGGCCCACTGTAACCCCCTGGCTGAATACAGACAGGCCCATCGGGTGACCCATCTCAAAATATCCAGAAGCCCTAATGAAGCAATGGGCTACTTACAAGGCACCGGATGAAAAAAGGAAAAATCCCTGTGTTCCCATACCTCTACACCTTCCCCTTTAAATACAGCCCCCAACCACTGCCTCACTGCAGACAATCTCTGCTTTGCTGTCCTGCCCACCATTCCCTTGTATATTCAATAAACTTCTATCTCCTTTGTTCTAGCTCAAGTGAACTCACCACCTGCCTGCGCCTCCAGCTTCTACCCAATCAGGTTGCCCCACATTTGGGGTCTCCCATCCGATTAGTAGAGACACCATAATATACAGACCTAGTCATGGACTTTCTATTCTGAACTGCTGATCTTAAAGGGACAGACAGTATTTTAGGCTTGGGGGCCATATACGGTCTCTGTTATACTGAACTTGGTAACTGCAGGTCAAAAGCAGCCTTAAGGAATATGTAAGCTAACAGGTTTTGCCTTATTCCAATATAACTTTCCTTACAAAACACAAAGCCATTTCATGGACCTCTGATTTATAAATTTATCTTCCTGATAACACCATACTGTCCTAATTGCTTTATAGTAAGTCTTTATAAACCGTCTTGAAATACAAGTAAGGCAAAACATCTATTTTTATTCTTCTTTTTCAGTTATTGAAACTATTTCTAGTTCACCTGCATTTCCATATAAATTTTAGACTCAGCTTGTCAGTTTTCTACTCTCTACCTTTACTCCTCCCCCCAAAAAAGCCTGCTGGGATTTGGACTGGGATTGCATTGAATTGAATCTCCAAGTCTTCCAAACCCAGGAAGATTATCTCTATTTAGTTAGATCTTTTTCTTTTACCAGATTTATTCTCATGTAATTTTTTTTTTTTTAAAGATTTTATTTATTTATTTGACAGAGAGAGAGATAGCGAGAGCAGGAACAGAAGCAGGGGGAGTGGGAGAGGGAGAAGCAGGCTTCCCGTGGAGCAGGGAGCCCGATGTGGGACTCGATCCCAGGACCCTGGGACCATGACCTGAGCCGAAGGCAGACGCTTAACGACTGAGCCACCCAGGCGC
>NC_138384.1:11362422-11499766 GCF_054177405.1 Leptonychotes weddellii | reverse complement strand
CTCATGTAATTTTTTTAATGCAAATTTTAATATCTACTAAAGACACATAAAAGCAAAACAGAGCTTACTTTTTGTGACACCAACTATCAGATTCTCCTACACTAACTGGGTGTCAAAAAATTTAATTCTATACTACCTGTAATTAGTACAGACTCCACAAGTTGAAGGGTCAGTCACAAGACTGCCCTCACTTCAGATGCCAGTCACGAGTCCCAAGTCCCAAGGACACTTGTACTTCTGTCCAACTTGGCTACAAATTTGAGGGTCCTAAGACTCCCTCAACAAGTTGTATAACTCTCTAGACTGACTCAGAGAACTCAGGAAAACATTTACATTAACCAGTTTATTATAAAGGATACAACTGAGAAATAACCAAATGGAAAAGATGCTTAGGGCAGAGTGGGAAGAGGAGCCACAGGGCTTCCAAGCACCTTCCCAACACCCTGATATGTTCAACAACCCAGAATCTCCCCAGGTCTTTTAGTTCAAGAGCTTTTATGAAGCTCAGCCTCCAGCCACCCACCCTCACCACCTTCTTAGAGGTGGGTAGGTGGGACAAAAAGTTCCAACCCTCTAAACTCTTGGTCTTTCAGATGACCAACCCCATCTAGGGGCCCTACCTTAAGTCACCACATTCACATAAACTCAGGTGTAATGGAAGGAGGCTTGTTAGAAATAACAAAAGAATTCCTATCATTCAGGAAATTCCAAGGGCTTTAGGAGCTTGGTGCCTGGAACCAGGGATGAAGACCAAATATATTTTTTATCATACCATACTCTTAAAAAAAAAATGAGGGAAGCTTGTTTCCTTATAAATAAGCCACAAATTCACCGGTGTGAAAGTGGTATGTATGAGGATCACTCGGTCTGCTCTACAACTACCTTTCTTTAAAACTCAAAATCAGCTTGGGTCATTTCAAGCACAACGGGGACCCGAGGAACACCAGTGGTTTCCACGGAGTTGCCTTTACAGTGTCTCTGCAGCCATACCTCAGTCATACCCTCAGTACAGCGGGGGCTATGATTCAGGGATAATTCTCCATTCTCCCACAGAGCTCACTAAATCCTGCTTTTACTTCCTCTTCTAGGAGAGAGAAACTCCCTCTGGTAACCTGTATTTAAGTTCATGGTTGAGTCTGAAACCCTGTATTATCTCTTTCTTCAAAATCTGACTATTCTGGGGGTGCCTGGGTGGCGCAGTCGATTAAGAAGGCAACTCTTGGATTCAGCTCAGGTCATGACCTCAGGGTCCTGGGATGGTGCCCCGTGTTGGTCTCCTGCTTCTCCCTCTGCCCCTCCCGCTCCCCCCTTTTCCCTCTCCCCCCCCTCATTCTCCCTCTCTCACTCAAATAAATAAAATCTTTTTAAAAATAAATAAATAAGGGGCGCCTGGGTGGCTCAGTCATTAAGCGTCTGCCTTCGGCTCAGGTCATGATCCTGGGGTCCTAAGATCAAGCCCCGCATCAGGCTCCCTGCTCAGTGGGAAGCCTGCTTCTCCCTCTCCCACTCCCCCTGCTTGTGTTCCCTCTCTCACTGTATCTCTGTCAAATAAATAAATAAAATCTTAAAAAAATAAAATAAAAATAAAAATTAATTAATTAATTAATTATTAAAATAGGGATAGACTCCACAACAGTTTCAACTCCAGTTCTTACACTTTGCCATGATTTTGGTCTTCTTGTGGCTGCTAAAACCTGAGTTTTCACTGTATATCCAAATTCCATAATGGCAAACAGCTCTTTTAAAGAAGGAGCCATGTGATAACAGCAGGACTCACATATACAAAGATATAAATTATCAATCTAGATTTATTATGGTATTAAAAATTCTCAGCCAAAGCATATCCATCCAACATTCTTAACCATGGCAATGTGGATTACAACTATGGTAAACCTCAGCAGCAGGAGTATTTAGAAACCAGGTGGTATGACACAGAATAGTTATCCCTAGGAGATATTTGAGAATTACTGTTCGCACAAAATCAGTCTTGAAAAAAATTTTTTTGCTGTTCAATTCCTCAGCATTACATATTTAAACCCTACTTTGTTCCAAAATGATTTAAGACAGGATTTCTTCGGGGCGCCTGGGTGGCTCAGTTGTTGGGCGTCTGCCTTTGGCTCAGGTCATGATCCCAGAGTCCTGGGATCGAGCCCTGCATCGGGCTTCCTGCTCCACGAGAAGCCTGCTTCTCCCTCTCCCACTCCCCCTGCTTGTGTTCCCTCCCTTGCTGTGTCTCTCTCTGTCAAATAAATAAAATCTTAAAAAAAAAAAAAAAAAAAGACAGGATTTCTTCAATAAATGGGCTGGACTTCTATACTTTTCTCAATATATTGCTGCTAAATATCAGTTGGTCACTTAAAGTCAGATGGGACTTCATTAAACAATGATGAAAATGAACAGTCAGGAAAAGAACTGTTATAGACAGAAACTTTGTAAAATGCATGAATAAAATCATCTTTTGATGGATGTATCTTATTAATATTCATTTCCTTAACTTGTAAATTCAATGATATCATTGTTTATCACTTTTACTCACTTTCTGCTCAACAGTGGACCAACTGATAGCCAAAGATAAGATGCTAATATAAGATGTAATTTCCTTCCATTTATTTTATAGGATTTTGTGGTGAAATGTAAAAAACCTATCAATAAAAAAAAGTTTAATCAGTTAATAGCTGTGCTTGGGTGATACTAACTAGATGGACTATTGTCACATACTGATCAAATGATCACTGTAGTGGCTTTAAAAACATGTTCACAAATTTCAACTTTTCCTTCTTTGAAACTGGATTGGGTCACCAAACCCCCCCCCAAATTGTAATCTTCTTTGTTTAGTGGCTTTGTTCCAGACTGACAAATCAGTCGGTTTGACATGTTGACAGACTGACAAATAGGTCGGTTATTCATGTTGTGAAAGGATCCAGTATACAGAACATTAAAAATGTAAACTTAGCACAAGTTTCCTTTAAATCAATTCCATCAGTACATTTAAAATGTGATCCCATTCTCCAAATGATTTACAACTGTTTTTATGCTTCTGTATAAAATAATCATGCATAACATCAAGATAACTGTTGATGTGTGTTAATCAGTTTCTGTAATATCATGCAGCAGTGGCAAACTTCTCACATACTGCAGAGGATGGCAGAAAACAAAGTCTTGCTAGCTATCTTCTCCTTCTATGGCAAGAACTAGGATCATTTCTAGGCTTTCTCTCACTAATTAATGCTAACTAAAGGGGTGCCTGGGTGGCTCAGTCATTAAGCGTCTGCCTTTGGCTCAGGTCATGATCCCAAGGTCTTGGGATCAAGCCCCACATCGAGCCCCGCATTGGGCTCCCTGCTCAGTGGGAAGCCTGCTTCTCCCTCTCCCACTCCCCCTGCTTGTGTTGCCTCTCTCACTGTATCTCTCTCTGTCAAATAAATAAATAAAATCTTAAAAAAAAAAAATGCTAACTAAAGAAATTGGTTTGGAATAGATCAACCCATATTTGTATTTTGCTGTGGAACATCATATGGTTTCACTTAGCAATAGATAACTTTATCAGTTATGTTTTCCTTGAGCTAAATACTAAAATGTGTCCCCATTCCTGAATACAGGTTGAGCAACGGCTCACAAACAATTAGCCCAGGATTTAGAAGATTTCTGGGGAAAAAATTCAGTCACTAGTTCATTCAGGGACAATGATAAACTAGTGATAAGTCATCTACTTTGTATTACAGTTAAGAGTCAATTCCAAATTCCTAAATCACTGAAAATCCCTTTTGTTTTTACTACAAAAAGCAAAAATAGTCCGATAGGAGAAAAGATGAAACAAACAACAAAAGCTTATTGATTTCATCATTTTATAAAATTTGACTTTAAATACTAATTCTTTTACTAAAACCTTCAAAGTCTTTTACTAGGAGACACAGAATTCTCTCCACAAACTTTTTGTTTTAGTTTGAGGATAACTCAATCACTTCAATTTACCAACTTTTGTATGGACCATCTTAGTATGCAGGTTATATACAAAATAACCTGAAGTCTGGAGCCAAGGAGTAAAGTCTAGCTGAAACTAACAGTCTAACAGTATGCAGGCTGCTTATATTATATGGACAGACAAGAACAATTCATAAGAACAATTCTAGTAATATGACTTCAATTAACTTAATTGGATTCTCATAAAGAAAATGTATTCAGATTTTCACTGTTCAGGAATAGTGAAGAACTTTATTAAATTGATAAGAGGAAGATTTACCCTTCATACTTAATGAGAAGGGTGAATCTACTTTTCCCACTGAGCAATTCCATTCCCGCTCCAAATTCATGTAATTAGCAAAACTAGAAGGGCCTTTGATCCAGAAAGATTACAAAACTTATCTGTAAATACATACTATTAGGTTGTGAGTTTCATTTTACTTTTATGCATCTTTATTTACTGGATTGTTATCCATTTTACTACATAATAAGTGAACTGAAGTAAAGCAGTAAGACTCCCAACTAAGGCAATTTTTAATCATAGAAGTTCTTTACGTACTAACATAGGCAGGACGTTCTGCTTGGGTCTAGAAAACAATGAGAGTATATGCTGATCTAAGACGGAGTGACTGGTTGGTGGATACAATTTGCAGATACTGATAGGCCAAAACTCTGGGCATAGTTAATTAAGACACTATTCCTGGTTTGAACACTATAGGAAAACAGATCAAACGCTTGAGTGAAGAGTTTTAAAACCTAACAGATAACAGGAAGCCAAGAAGGCTGAAGATCCTGGTCGGTAGACTGTATCCCAGAAGCATCCGAAAAGAAGTTTAGTGCAGCCATCCAGAAGCAGTCACCTTGGTTCTTTGGTAGAAACTGTACTGTCTTGAGCCCGGGCTTTTAATCAGTTTCCCCTATACTAAAGGGGAAGTAAAATGACTCCTTTTTAGAAGACAGACTAGTTATTTGGAAAGAACATATGCTGAAAGAAGAACATTCTAAAATGGTGGATACATACTAACTTAAATAAAGCAGTAAAACAATAAAATCCTGGGTAGTTAAGAATTTAAAAGACTTGCATTTTGATTTACAGATGGTCTTCAACTTTTAGTCTGATTTTCATATGTTATATATTTATATACCAAAGAGAATATTAAGTAGGCTCCACGCCCAGCATGGAGCCCAACATGGGGCTTGAACTCAGAGCCTGAGATCAAGACCTAAGCTGAGATCAACAAACTGAGCCACCCAGGCACTCCAACAAAGAGACTTTTAAATGTTTCCTATTTTGTGTTCACCACCTCACAAACTTTTTTTTTAATGCAAGGAATTTAAATTTTTATTTTTGAGTACAGTTGACACTGTTATTTTCAGGTGTATAACACAGTGATTCAACAAGTTTATACATTGTGCTATACTCACCACAAGTGTACCTACCACCCATCACCATACATCACTATTACAATATCACTACATTACTTGTGCTGTTCCCTTTAACCCCATGACTCCATACTGGAAGACTGTATCTCCCTCTCCCCTTTACCCATTTTGCCCATCCCCTCACTCTCCTCCTCTCTGGCAACCATCAGTTTGTTCTCTGTATTTATAGGTGTGATTCTGCTTTTGTTTGTTTATTCATTTAGGTTTTTTTTTTTTAAAGATTCTGTAACAGTGAAATCAAATGGTATTTGTCTTTTTCAGTCTGACTTAATTCACTTAGCATAATATACTCTAGATCCACACATGTTGTCTCAAAGAGCATGATCTCATCCTTTCCTATGGTTGCATAATATTCCATTGTGTATATATAAAACACCTTCCATATCCATTTGTCTATCAATGAACACTTAGGTTGCTTCTCTATCTTAGCTATTGCAAATAATGCTGCAATAAATACAAGAGTGTATATATCTTTTCTAATTAGTGTTTCATTTTCTTTGGGTAAACACCCAATAGTGAAATTATTAGGTCTTATGTTATTTCTATTTTTAATTTTTGGAGGAAACTCCATACTGTTATCCATAGTAACTGCACCAATTTACGTTCTCACCAATAATGCATAAGGGTTCCCTTTTCCCCACATCCTTGCCAACATTTGTTATTTCTTGTCTTTTTTTTTTTAAGATTTTATTTATTCATTTGACAGAGACATAGCGAGAGACAAGCAGGGGGAGTGGGAGAGGGAGAAGCTGGCTTCCCGCTGAGCAGGGAGCCTGATGCGGAGCTCGATCCCAGGACTCTGGGATCATGACCTGAGCCAAAGGCAGACACTTAACGACTGAGCCACCCAAGTGCCCCTAAGTATTTTTTATTTTAGCCATTCTAACAGGTATAAAGGGATGTCTTGTTCTGATTTTGATTTGCATTCCCCTGACGATTAGTGATGTTGAGCATCTTTTCATGTGACTGTTGGCCATTTGTATTTCTTCTCTGGAAAAATACCTATTCAGGTCCTCTGCTTTTTTTTAATTTTTACATTTTTTTAAATTATTACTTTTAGCAAGAAAGCAAGTGTGTGAGAGCGGGAGAAAGGGAGAAAGAGAATCCTAAACAGGCTCCACGCTCAGCCTGGAGCTGACTGACATGGGGCTCGATCTCACAACCCTGAGATCATGACCTGAGCCAAAATCAAGAGGGAGGCTTAAATGACTGAGCACCCAGGAGCCCCTTAAGAAAAAAAAAAAAAAGATTTATTTTAAAGACAGAGAGCATAAGCGAGCAGGGGGCGGGGAAGAGGGAGAGAGAATCTCAAGCAGACTCCCCACTGAGCACAGAGCCCAATGAGGGCCTTGACCCCAGGACCCTGAGATCATGACCTGAGCCAAAACCAAGACTTGGCCGCTTAACTGACTGAGCCACCAAGGTGCACCTCCTCCTTCTTTAATGGGGTTTTTTGGTGTTGAGTTATGTAAGTTCTTTATGTTTTGAATATTAATCCCTTATCAGATATATAATTTGTAAATATCTTGTCCCATTCAGTAGGTTTGCCTTTTAATTTTGTTGAGGGCTTCCCTCACTATACAAAAGCTTTTTATTTTGATGTGGTTCCAATAGTTTACTTTGTTTTTTCCCCTTGCATTAGGAGACCTATCTAGAAAAATGCTGTTATAGCCTATGTCAGACAAATTACTGCTTGCGTTCTCTTCTAGGATTTTTATGGTTTCAGATCTCACATTAAGGTCTTTAATCCATTTTGAGTTTATTTTTGTGTACAGTGTCAAAAAGTGATCCAGTTTTGTTCTTTTACATGTCGCTGTCCAGTTTTCCATCACCATTTAGTGAAGTTACTGCCTCTTCCTCACTGTGTGTTCTTGCCTCCTTTGTAATAGATTAATTGACCACAAAATCACAGGTGTATTTCTGGGCTCTCTATTTTGTTCCATTAATCTACATGTCTATTTTTGTGCTAGTACCATAATGTTTTGATTACTACAGCTTTGTAGTATATATTAAAATCTAGAACTGTCAAACTTCCGACTTTGTTTTTCTTTCTTTGACTATTTGGCTATTCAGGGTCTTTTGTGGTTCCATACAAATTTTAATATTATTTGTTCTAGTTTTGTGAAAAATACTGTTGGTATTTTGATAGGGACTGCACTGAATCTGTAGACTGCTTTGGGTAATATGGACTTTTAAACAATATTAATTCTTGGAGCGCCTGGGTGGCTCAGTTGGTTAAACGACTGCCTTCAGCTCAGGTCATGATCCTGGAGTCCCAGGGTCGAGTCCTGCAACGGGCTCCCTGCTCAGCAGGGAGTCTGCTTCTCTCTCCAACCCTCCCCCCTCTTCTTTTTGGTGCAATTACAAATGATGCTGTTTTCTTAATTTTTTTGCTACTTTTATTACTAGTATATACAAATGCTACCGATTTCTGGGTATTAATTTTATATCCTGCAACTTACTGAATTCATTTATTACTTCTAGTAGTTTTTTTTAGTGAAGTCTTTAGGATTTTCTATGTAGAGTATCATGTCATCTGCAAATAGTGAGTTTAACTTCCTCTTTACAAATATGAATGCCTCTTGTTTCTTTTCTTGTCTGACTGCTGTGGCTAGGACTGCTAATACTGTGTTGAATTAAAGTGGTGAGAGTGGACATCCTTCTCTTCTGCCTGGTCTTAGAGGAAAAACTCTGTTTTTCCCCACTGGGGATGATGGTAGCTGTGGGTTTTTCATATATAGCCTTTATCACATTGAGGTATGTTCCCTCTAAACCCACTCTGTTGAGAGTTTTTATCATGAATGGATATTGAATTTTGTCAAATGCTTTTTCTACATCTACTGAGATGATCATATGATTTTTATCCTTCATTTTGTTGATGTGGTATATCATGTTGACTGATTTGTGAATAATGAACCATTCTTGCATCTCTGGAATAAATCCCACATGATCATGGTCAATGATCATTTAATGCATTTCTGTGCAGTTGGCTAATATTTTGTTGAGGATTTTTGCATCTATGTTCATCAGAGATATTGGCCTGTAGTTTCTTTTTTTGTGGCGTCTTTGGTTTTGGTATCATGGTATTGCTGACCTTGTAGAATGTATTTGGAAGCTTTCCCTCCTCTTCTATTTTTTGGAGTAGTTTGAAAAGAATAAGTATTAATTCTTCTTCAAACGTTTGGTAGAATTCACCTGTGAATCCATCCATCTGGACCTGGACTTTTTATCTTTTTATTGTTTTAATTACTTATTCAATTTCGTTACTTGTAATTGGTCTGTTTGGATTTTCTATTTCTCCCTCGTTCAGTTTTGGAAGATCGTATGCTTCTATGAAATTATTTCTTCAAGGTTGTCCAATTTGTTGGCATATAATTTTTCATACTCTTCTCTTATAATCCTTTATATTTCTGTGGTGTCAGCTGTTACTTCTCATTTCTGATTTTATTTGGGTCCTTTCTCTCTTTTTCTTGATGAGTCTTCCTAAAGGTTTATCAATTTTATTTACCTTTCCAAAGAACCAGCTCTTGGTTTCATTGATTTTTTTTTTTCCTCTGTGTCATTTATTTCTGCTTTGTTCTTTATTATTTCCTTCCTTCTACTCACCTTGAGCTTTCTTTGTTCTTCTTTCTTTAGCTCCTTTAGGTGTAAGTTTAGACTATTTGAACTTTTTCTTGTTTCCTGAGGTAGGCCTATATTGCTATATATTTCCTTCTTCAAATTACTTTGGCTGTGTCCCAAAGATTTGGACAATCATGTTTCCATTTTCATTTGTCTCCATGTATTTTTTACTTTCTTCTTTGTTTCACTGACCTATTTGTTGTTTAGTATCATATGTTTAGTTTTCATGTATTTGTGCTTTTTCCTAGTTTTTTTCTGTGATTTATTTCTAGTTTCATACCATTACGATCAGAAAAGATGCATGGTTTGATTCAATCTTCTTAAATTTGTTGAGGTTTGTTTTGTGGCCTAACGTGATCTATTCTGGAGAATGCTCCATGTGCACTTGAGAAGAATGTGTATTCTGTTATTTTTGGATGGAATGTTCTGTATGTATCTGTTAGGTCCATCAGGTCCAATGTGTCATTCAAAGACACTGTCTCTCCTTGCTGATTTTCTGCCTGGATGATCCATCCACTGATGTAAGTGGGCTGTTAAAGTCCCTTACTATTATTGTATTACCATCAATTTCTCTCTTTATGTCTTTAATTTGCTCTATGTACTTTAGATGCTCCAGTATTGAGTATGTAGATATTTATAACTGTTACATATCTTTTATTGGACTGATCCCGTTATCATTACGTAATCCCCTTCTTTGTCTCTTGTTACAGTCTTTATTTTAAAGTCTATTTTGTCTAAGTATTGCTACCTTGGCTTTTCTCTTGCTTCTACCTGTACAGTAAATGTTTTTCCAGCCCTTCACTTTCAGTTGGTATGTGCCTTTAGGTCTGAGATGGGCCTCTTGTAGGCAACATATACATGGGTCTTGTTTTTTTAACCATTCGACCACCCTATGTCTTTTGAAGAGAGGATTTGGGCCATTTACATTTAAACTTATCATTGACAGTTATGTATTTATTGCCATTTTATTTGTTTTCTGGTTCTTTTTGTAGTTCTCTGTTCCTTTCTTCTTCTCTTGCTTTTTTTCTTTGTGACTGACTGGTTTCTGTAGCATTGTTAGCTTTCTTTCTCTTTATTTTTTGTATATCTATTATAGGTTTTGGGTCTGTGGTTACCATGAGGTTCATATATAACATCCTAAGTAAATAGCAGTCTATGTTAATTTGATGGTTATTTAAGTTCAAACACATTCTAAAAAAAGAAAAAAAACTTTTCTTTTTCCCTTCCCTTTTTTTCTCCCTCCCTCATGTTTTATGTATATACTGCCATATTTTACATCTTTTTATTCATAATTTTCTTAGGCATAATTATGGCCCGTCCTTTTCCACCTAAAGAAGTCTCTTTAACATTTCTCATAAGGCTTGTTTAGTGGTGATAAACTCTTTTACCTTTTGTCCAGGAAACTCTTTATATCTCCTTCAAATCTGAATGACAACCTTGCCAGGTAGAGTATTCTTGGTTGTAGGCTTTTTCCTTTCAGTGCTTTAAATATATCATGCCAGTCTCTTCTGGCCTGAAAAATTTCTGCTGAAAAATCAGCTGATAGCCTTACAGGTTTTCCCTTGTAAGTAATTTTTTTTCCCCCTCTGGCTGCTTTTAAAATTCTCTCTCTTTGACATTTTAATTATTATGTGTTGGGGTGAACCTCCTTGGGTTCACCTTGTTTGTAACACTATGCTTTTTGGACTTAGATGTCTATTTTCTTCCCAAGGTTAGGGATGTTTTCAGCTACTATTTCTTCAATCAGTTTCTACTCCTTTCTTTCTACTTCTGGGACCCCTATAATGTGAACATTTGTTTGCTTGATGTTGTCCAAGAGATCACTTAACCTATCCTCATTTTCCAGATTCTTTTCTCTTTTTGCTGTTCAGGTTGTGTGCTTTCCATTACCCTGTGTTCCAGATCATGTATACATTCTTCTGCATCACTCATCTACTGTTGATTCCCTCTAGTGTTTTTTAATTACAGTTATTGTGGTCTTCAACTCTGGTTCTTTTTTATATTTTCTATCTCTTTAGTGAAGGTCTCATTGAGTTCTCCCACTCTTCTCTCCAACCCAGTGAGTATCTTTATGATCATTACTTAAATTCTTTAATCAGGCATATTGCTTATCTCTCTTTCATTTAGTTCTTTTCCTGAGGTCCTTTGTTATTCTTTCTTTTGAAGCATATTCCTCTGTCCCTCCATTTTACTTGACTTTCTGTATTTGTTTCTATGGATTAGGTGGAACAGCTACTTTTCCTAAAGTTGAAGGAATGGTCTTGTGTATGTATGGTCTGTCCCCTTTGTAGACTGTGTGCTTGGCGACTTTTCCAACTGACAAACTTTTGAACTACTGAGTGGAGGTACTACTACTTGCCCACCAATATTTCACCTTTGGCACTATCACTACTTAAGGTGCATCTTTGTGAAATTTTTAGAATCCCTAGTTGGTACTGGGGGGAAGGAAGACAGTGCAAGTGCTAATACTAGCAAAAAGAAGCATCTCCAATTTAACTGTTTTCTCTTCTTAAGCCAGTCTTCCATTACTCAATTATGGAGGGTGGATAATAAAATGAAAGAATGTGCACAAATATTTGAACTATATTACTGAAGACTATAACTAAAAGGGTAAGAGCAATTTGGGATTTTATAATATTTGTTAACTCACTGAGCACCTGCTTTATAACATGTAAATCTGATTTAACCTCTGTGGCTTTCATCCATGTTTCTATGGATACATGTTCATAAATTTGAATACGTGAGAATCTCAAGACATTTTTAGAGGATGTGAAGCATCTGCTTTTTTGAGAGGAGGGGCTGTTAAACTTGTTTAAAGGAAAATTTTATATATTAATTAGTTATGTTGGCCCTACAAGTATTGGGGGACTGAAGTAGTCAGAAGAAAAGGATATCCTAAGAGAGGGGCAGATAAAAATGTTTAAATCCATCTTTAAAAAATTAATCTCATCTTAAAATAAAATGAAATTTTAAGTTAATTCTGTTATCCATTCTGTCACTGTGCATCTTCCTTTCACTTTTTAAATGAAGAGGCTGTTGGGGCACCTGGGTGGCTCAGACAGTTAAGCGTCTGCCTTCAACTCAGGTCATGATCCCAAGTGTCCTGGGATGGAGTCCCACATCAGGCTCCCTGCTCCACAGGGAGCCTGCTTCTCCCTCTGTCTCTGCCTCTCTCTCTCTCTCTCATGAATAAATAAATAAAATCTTTAAAAAAAATAAAAATAAAAAAATAAATGAAGAGGCTGTCTACAGTTCCTTATTTCCTACTTTATGTGACTTTTATCATTAAAAATAATCTCTATACCATCTTGAGGCTTTCTGTTTCTGCTGTTTAAGACACAACTCTCTCCTCCTTAATACTTTATCCTCTTTTTTTTTTTTTTAAGATTTTATTTATTTATTTGACAGAGAGAGACATAGCGAGAGAGGGAACACAAGCAGGGGGAGTGGGAGAGGGAGAAGCAGGCTTCCCGTCGAGCAGGGAGCCCGATGCGGGGCTCGATCCCAGGACCCTGGGATCATGACCTGAGTTGAAGGCAGATGCTTAACTGTCTGAGCCACCCAGGTGCCCCAATACTTTATCCTCTTTAACCCTCTATCCTCTCTTAGTTTTGGACAGTGACACAAGATTATGTATAAACTTGACTAGGACAAAGGGTGCCCAGATATTTGGTCAAACATTATTCCCATCCAGGATTTAGTCATTCTATCTCATTAGCCTTTGTGTCTCTAATGACTTTCAGAGTTTGTTTTTTTTTTTTTTTAAAGATTTTATTTATTTATTTGAGAGAGAGAGAGAGAGCACATGAGACGGGGTAGGGTCAGAGGGAGAAGCAGACTCCCCGCCGAGCAGGGAGCCCGATGCAGGACTCGATCCCGGGACTCCAGGATCATGACCTGAGCCGAAGGCAGTTGCTTAACCAACTGAGCCACCCAGGCGCCCCGACTTTCAGAGTTTTAAGGAAGCCTGGGGTCAAGTATTTTGTAGACTATCCCTCAATTTAGGTTTATGTGATATTTTTCTCATAGGTTGTAGGTTTTGGAGAGTAAGTGCCATTCTTCTTTTTTTTTTTTTAAGATTTTATTTATTTATTTTTGCAAGGTGGGGGGCACAACTGGGGGGGGAGGGGCAGAGGGATAAGCAGACTCCCCGCTGAGCAGCAAGCCTGATGCAGGACTCGATCCCAGGACCTTGGGATCATGACCTGAGCCAAAGGCAGTCACTTAACCAAGTGAGCCACCCAGGTGCCCAGGAAGAGCCATTCTCAACACATTATAAGAAAGGCATACATGGCATAAACATGACATCACTGATGATGCCAACTTTGATCACCTGGTCAAGGGACGGTCTGCCAGATTTCTCCACTGTAAAATGACTCCCATCTACTTTCCCATAGCCTACTCTTTGGAAGCAATTAACTAAGTTCAACCCATACTGAAGGGGGAATGCTGAGTTAAGCTCATAGATGTATCTATATAAATTACCTGCTATTCCATACAGATTTGTCTCTTCTCTCCCATTTATTTATTTTATAGAATTAATTTCTGTCCCCAAGTCAATTCTCCTTTCTACCACGAATGGCATCAGCATTCCTTTGGTGAGCAACCCCCACGTACGCAATGGGACTTTGGGTTTACCTTTGATTCCTTTTTCTCCTGCATGTCTCATATCTTAGTCCTGTTAACAAGCTCTCCCAAGTCATCTTTTTTCACTGTTGTTCAGACTAAGTCAATCTCTCTTTCTTCTGTCATTGCTTTAATCCAGGCCGTCCTCATTTTCTAGATGATTTAAATAAGCTCTGAGCAGGTCTTATTTTTTGTTCCTCCATGTGTTTTTCTACTCCAAACTGCCTTTTGTATCACACAGTCACACTGCATGAGACAGAAATGTCTGCAAAGGCAGAAAGAGTATTCCTGACTCTAAATTTGTACCTAGAATATAGAAAGTGCATAATAAATAAATGCTGGGAAGCAGAAAATACACAAAATTTTTCTTCACCAGTTTAGTCTCCATGCTAGGAAATAAAAACAGCCTACAAAAAATTCAGTAACAGAAATATTTATATGTTAATTATTTTAAACCTAATACATATTACTAAAGTGTAAATGAAAAATATATATAATCACAGGTAGAATGTAAATGTCAGTTAAGAAAATATTTAAGAAGCTAGGGAAGAAAAATGTCTTTGCCTGGAAAAATAATGTAGGTAGTCTAAGAATCCAGATTCTTCAATAGTCTTCCAAAACCTAGTGTCTGAACTTTCTATAGGAGAATATCTTGACTAAAATGACATATCCTATACCACAGGGATCCAATCCTGTCTCTTGGTCTGTAAGCGGAGATAATGTAGTATAGCTTTGTCAATTATTTAACACAAGAAATAAAGGATGGTAGGACAGTGGCAAAAATGGGGAGGGGGGCAGGCAGGGCGGTACAAAGCTTATTTTTGTTGAGGAAATGAAGTGTGAGTTCCCTGAATGTCATTTACTTCTCCTTGCTTTTATAAAATGCTAATAACATTTCTGACTAGAAAGCTTTTTAAATTCTTATTTTTAATATAAAGAGATATGATTGCATAGACGTTAAAAACTGTTTAAATCAGCAAAACACTAAAACTTCGTTATTATAAAGTTCTCAAATTTATTGAGAACTGAGGACTGATTAACAGCTGAGTTCTATAATTCATGGTATGAAACATGAGCACTGGCCTCCTGGACTTGCCTTTCAGATAGAGAATCTTTTGTCTCCTGTGTTTTGTTTTTCAGTGGAAAGAACACAGGGGCGCCTGGGTGGCTCAGTCATTAAGCGTCTGCCTTCGGCTCAGGTCGTGATCCCGGGATCCTGGGATCGAACCCCGCATCGGGCTCTCTGCTCCGCGGGAAGCCTGCTTCTCCCTCTCCCACTCCCCCTGCTTGTGTTCCCTCTCTCTCTCTCTCTGTCAAATAAATAAATAAATAAAATCTTTAAAAAAAAAAAAAAAAGAACACAGTAAGTCATCTGTGTTGCGAACATCTCCCTCAGCTCTAGCCTAGCTCACAGTGGTTCAGTGATGTTTGACGCCAGCTCTTTAGGATGTGAAATGAGCAAAATGGCAGGTATCTCTTTATTCTAATGAAAGAAGTGAAGTAAAAACATTAGAGTTTCCTAAGACATAGAACTGATCTTGTTTTGGGTCACCTCAGAAAATAAAACTCCCAAAGACAAAAGTCACTGCTTCCAATATTCAAACTCTATTATATACACTGAGCTCCTGTTTGTCTCTCCCACTTTTAATCCTACTCTGTTCTAGCACTTCAGGTGGGACTTCATTCCTGGGAAGAGAAATCAAATGACTCCAATATCAGACTATACATGCAACATTCCTAAGTGTTTCAGGGACTCAGACAATGACAAACAATAAAACATTTGCAAACAATGCTGATATAGATGGAGTAGGAATAAGAGCTACTTTGGCCACCCTGCCACCAGTTAAGAGGCTAAGAAGGAAGCCAACCCAGAAGCAGAGGGAAGAGAAAAATGAGTCCAGCTAAGAGGTTGAGTTCCAGTATCCAGCTAAGCCTGAAGCCAGTGTTATTCCTTATTACAGTTATATGAAGCAAATTCTCTTTTTAGCTTAACCTAGTTTGGATAGGGCTTCCTGTTACCACAAAAGAGTCATAACCCCTAACTAATTTAGTGATGAACATGTACTTTTTTTTTTTTAAGATTTTATTTATTTACTTGACAGAGAGACAGACTGAGCACAAGCAGGGGGAGCGGCAGGCAGAAGGAGAAGCAGGCTCCCCGCTGAGCAGGGAGCCCGACGCGGGACTTGATCCCAGGATCCTGGGATTGTGACCTGAGCCGAAGGCACACGCTTAACTGACTGAGCCACCCAGGCACCCCGATGAACATGTACTTCTTACTTAAATCTCACTCAGATAAAACAAAGGTGAAGGAAACATTAGAATAATTTTATTATCTTTGATCTAGCCCATGTTTATCTAAAGTTCTAAAGACAACACAGTAAATTTGGATTTCTTTAAAAGAAAAGAGAGACACTAAATACTAAGTGCAATGAAGTCACCCAGTCAAATTTAAGAGGATACAGGAAAATGAAACATAGTACATTTAAGACATTAAAGCTTATTATTCTATAGTCTGGCAAATGGGCCTGTTTAGTTCTGAAGAACAACTTCTGTCTAGTATCTTCCAAAAGTAACATGACATAGTTTCATATCACTTATCTTTCTAATCACAATGGGATCTCTCAGCCCTCTAAATTACATTTTCAATAAGGCCTGGAAGAGTTACTAAATTTTCACCTGCTTATTTGAAGTCTCATCTGTTTTTTAATGGGCAGATGGCAAACTACAAGTTTATATCTCAAAATTACACAAATTCTATTAACAGATCTCTGGCTACAGCTATCATATGCTGAAATCCTGCAAGGTATTTCAATGATAGTCTCACAGAAGAACAAATCAAATGAGTTCTAAAGAACTATTAAAAATAAAATGCCTGCCTCTCTGGAAGACCCAGAAGCTGATTACATGTAAGTAATCCTGGAAAGAAGTCATCCTGTTTGTTTTTCTCAGAGATAGGTCTGTGAAATGAAACTAACCGAAAAACAGTTTAGTGGCTGCTGGTGGTAGCAGTTGATGCTGCAACTGCTATAAGGATGCAAGAGTTGAGAGAGAAACAAACAACAAAAAAAAAGTGTATTAAACAAAAAGACAAAGGCGCCTAAGCGACTGCCTTCGGCTCAGGTCATGATCCTGGAGTCCCGGGATCGAGTCCCGCATCGGGCTCCCTGCTCAGCAGTGAGTCTCCTTCTCCCTCTGGCCCTCCCCCCTCTCATGCTCTCTCTCTCAAATAAATAAATAAAATATTTAAAAATAAAATAAAATAAAATAAACAAAAAGACAAGTACAGGAACAGAACTTGCTCATATTTTCCTAACAGTGGAACTGGATCACTGATGTAAAAATATGGTTAATGTTTATAGTCTAATAAATATTAACACACTCAATTTTTCAATTCATAGCACTGCGAATTATTCAATGCTTGGAATAACTCCAGCTTGATTTTATAGTGACTATCTCAGCTGACAATGATCCTTGACATAATTCACTGTGCAAAATGTAAACATCAGTGTTGACTTTAATGCATAATAAACCAAAGCATGTTACAAGGCACAAAGAGCTGTCAAATCACATAAGGGCAAAAATTTCATTCCTTATGGCACAATTACATTAGTTAATTAGTTAATTAATTAATTTCTTCTTTTGCCTTCGTCAACTGCAAGATTCAATGTGAGTGGGAACATAAGTACCAGCTCTCAAGCTCCCATTCACCACCACACCCATCTGATTTACCTTCTGCCATGTCTCTGACACAGTGCTCTAAACCATTTGTTTTGTTGCTCAAGAAAAGACATATCTAATTTGAGACCACCAAGGCCAAGAATCATAGCAACAACCTACTGTAAGTTACTAAAATATCTGATCTTCCTATCTGATCTTCCTACTTAAATACCTTAATTCCTAGCTTGTATAGTCAAGAGCAACATAATAAACCACATTCTTAAAGAGGAATAGTAAGCAAAGCTACTTGTTAAGTGTTAAGAAAAAACTAGTCATTTCCCTAGCTATACCATAGCTGTAAATGTAACAGAAAATAATTGGGTATGAAAGATTTGTTTGTTTTTAGTGCAAGAGAAAAAATCTGTACGACACAAAATAATGAGATGACATCCTTTTACATCTCACCTGTAGATTTAGACTGGAGAATGTCAAATTACAATTGCTTTGCTGCATATAAGGTAGCTTAGAAAAATGGCTCATTGTAAACAAAACAAAACAAAACAAAAAACGCAAACCTGAACCCTAAAATAAATATAAATTACTAGATTAAGCTTCCTTCAAAATAAGGTTGATGTAAGAGTTGAACCTTAGAGGTGCCTGGGTGGCACAGCTGGTTAAGCATCTGACTCTTAGTTTTGGCTCAGGGCATGATCTCAGGGTCATGAGACTGAGCCCTGTGTGGACTTCATGCTCAGTGTGGAGTCTGCTTAAGATTCTCTCTCCCTCTCCCTCTGCCCCTCCCCACTCCGTGTGCACCTCCACATGTACACTCTTTCTCTCCCAAACATATAAATCTTAAAAAAAAAAAAAAAAGTTGAACCTTACATTTTCACTAGGCATGTCACAACTCATGAGTATGGATGATCTTCTGTCATCCAGGCACTAAAGCAGCCATCAATAAGGGTTTTGGTAATCATTTCTTTTCAAACCAAACCTCAATTTTCCATATTGATAAGCACAACCACAAACATATTTGACCAACTCAAAAGCCCCAAAGATAACAAAAATATTTTGTTTCATCCTTTTATTAACTGAAGAAAACCAAGTTTTTGTCTGATTAAACTGAAATGAACATTACACCCAATGATTTTAATGACTCCTGGGCTCTCCCTCCTAAAATGTGACTCCCCACCTATTTAATTCTTATAGTTCTACGTGTATCTTCTATTTGCTTAATCAAGAGTATCCTAAACCTAGTGTACAGGTAAACTAATAGGAGGCTTAAAAAAAAAAAAAAAAACAACAGATGTGGTAATCCACTTGTGGGTTAGATTATCTGGAATGATCCTCAAATCATATTCAACTAAAAATGTTCAAAGATTAAAAAATCTTCTTAAAAGCAACTAATAGCTAACAATATTTTAGATATTGCCAAGCCAGTGCTGAAAGAAAGGGGGATACCCCAAAACACAGGAGAACTCAAAACCTTATTTTAGCCTTGAAGGTACTTGCTAAACCTATCAAAATGGGTCCTCCTTTTTGAAGGGTATGTGGGCAGAAACAAAGCCAAGATCTGCCCAAGGCAAAAAGTCTAAGAGATGCTCCTCCTTTAAGTTGGAATCTCAAAAGCCTACATACACTCTTTTTTTTTTTTTTTAAGATTTATTTATTAAAGAGAGAGAGAGCACGAGAGGGGGGAAGGTCAGAGGGAGAAGGAGACTCCCCGCTGAGTAGGGAGCCCGATGTGGGACTCGATCCCGGGACTCCAGGATCATGACCTGAGGCGAAGGCAGTCGCATAACCAAGTGAGCCACCCAGGCGCCGGCTACATACGCTCTTAAGGGCAAACTACAAGTAAACCATCCCCTCCACAGATTTGCACTGTCTGGCCATCTCAGAAAATCTCAAGAATATGAAACTGATTTAAGGTGGTCCTGGATTGGCGGATGCCTGGGTGGCTCAGTCCTTAAGCATCTGCCTGTTCAGCTCAGGTCGTGATCCCAGGGTCCTGGAATCGAGTCCTGCATCAGGCTCCCTGCTTAGCGGGAAGCTGCTTCTCCCTCTCCCACTCCCCCTGCTTGTAATCCCTCTCTCGCTGTCTCTATCAAATAAATAAATCTTAAAAAAAAAAAAAAAGGTGGTCCTGGACTGGTAGTGGTCAGAAGTGCCTGATAGAAGCAAATAAAAATCCACTCTGAAAAAGAGCACTTTTATCTTAGGCCCCAAATCATTCCTACAAATAATTTCCCAAAAGACAGTAAGTGACATACAGTAAAAATAACTAAACATACTGTGAAATAAGACACCTAGAATGAGAAGAGAAAGACAAAGAAACAGATCTTAAAAGATTTCAGTTATCAGAACTATCAGAACTATTTGACAGAGATAATAGAATAATCATAATTAACCTTCAGAATACTAAGAAAAATCATGTAGGTAATCACCAGAATCATCAGAATACTAGAAAAAGTCCTAGGTAAATCATTATTTACCATTTTTATATTAAATACTCCATGAATAATTTAGGGTAGAATAAAGTAAAAGTAGAAAACTTTATTAGAAATCTTAATATACCTTTTCATACAGTAAACCCAAATAGTTATTCTATATTTTCCTGGGTTTGAAGGTATACATACTTAGCTGTTTATCAGTTGTCAATGACAAACCTAGAACACATCCATCTTATAAATACTGATCTCAGATTTCAAATACATCTCTAACAGATTCCAGCTTATCATTATTTCTGCTGCTTCTTGTACTTTCATCATCAAAATGCAATAGTTTTTAAAATTTTGATACCTCATAATACAGGACTGCTTCTTCTTTGCTCTATCACTACAAAACATTTTCATTTATATATTAATAAAAACCAATCAGGATAATAAACCCAAAGAATATTTTCCTTTTTTTTTTTTTAAAGGTTTTACTTATTAAATTTGACAGAGAGAGACACAGTGAGAGAGGGAACACAAGCAGGGGGAGTGGGAGAGGGAGAAGCAGGTTTCCCGCAGAGCAGGGAGCCCGATGCGGGGCTCGATCCCAGGACCCTGGGATCATGACCAGAGCTGAAGGCAGACGCTTAACGACTGAGCCACCCAGGCGCCCCAGAATATTTTCATTTCTACATCACCTTTATCCTTCTATTAACCTCTGTATACACACCTGACTTCCGCATTTGTCCACTTGTTTAGTAAATTTTGGTGCAAAAACATCATAAAAGATATATAAACGCTGCCGCACATTCTTCCAGCAAAAGATGTTCTAGATACTTGTCATAAAATAGTACTTGACGAAGACCTTGCTGAATAACTAATTAGATAAGAATATATTTCATTTTTATCCTTAGAAATAATTTGTTCACCCACTGAGTTTTGAGTTTCAGAAAATTTACCCAGGATACTGTCATCTGAATACTCAGTCCAAAATGTTGCTTCTATACTATTAGAGTATGGACCAGTGCTGCCAAACAGAAATGTAATATGAGCAACGTATATAATTTTACATTTCTTAGTAGGCACATTAAAACAGTGAAAAGAAACAGGTGAAATTAATTTTAATACATCTGATTTAACCTAATATATCCAAAATGTTATTTCAACATGTAATCAATATAAAAAATTGAGAAATTTGTGCTCGCTTCGGCAGCACATATACTAAAAAATTGAGAAATTTTACATTTCTCTTCTCTTTCCAGTCTTTGAAATCCCACGTACATTTTACACTTACAGCACATCTCAAGTCCACTTTTTATAGTGCTCAATAGCCTCATATAGCCTTTGATATGGTGGCTACCATATCAAAACACATAAATCTACAGTGCTGCTATTTGTCTCTCTACACTTCTCTCCTAATTCATATCATTATGAAGTATCTTCTTCTGTCAATGTTCTTCTCTTTGCCATTATGGGCAGAAAATGAAAAATTCTGAATTTTCAACTGTGCTGAATGAAAGCCTAAACTATAAACATGGTTATCTTAGAATTATAAAAGGTCTAATGCATCCTATAGTAACTGCAAGATAGAAAGTAAATTTTCTTTGTTCTTTGAAAGAATAAAGGTCATGATATCAATATTCACAAATACTATTTTTCAAAAAAGAAACTCTAAAACTAAAACTGGGTCCAGTGGAAACTTATATAGTACAAGGGTTAAAGAAATGAGACAAACTTGACAAAATCTCTACGGAACAGTAAAATATAAAAGGTGATCTAGCAGATCTAGAACTGGAAGAGCCTAACAATTGTGAAAAAGAAAGTAAAAAGACACTGTACCAGATTTCAGGACTTACTACAAAGCAACAGTAATTAAGAGTGTGATAGAGGCACCTGGGTGGCTCAGGTCATGATCTCAGGGTTTTGATACCAAGCCCTGAGCCAGGCTCTGCACTCAGTGTGGAGTCTGCTTGAGATTCTCTCTCTCTCTCCCTCTGCCTCTGCCCTTCCCCCTGTTTGCTCTATCTCTCTCTTTCTCAATAAATAAAATCTTTAAAAAAAAGTGTGGTATTGGCACAAGCACAGATATACAGACAAAAGGAATGAATCTATGCATGTGTTGGGATGCCTGGGTGGCTCAGTTGGTTAAGCTTCTGCCTTCAGCTCAGGTCATGATCCCAGCGTCCTGGGATTGATCCCCGCATCGGGCTCCCTGCTCAGTGGTGAGCCTGCTTCTTCCTCTCCTTCTGCCACTCCCCTTGCTTGAGCTCTCTTGCACACTCTAATAAATAAATAAAATCTAAAAAAAAAAAGACTCTATGTGTGCATTAAAACTCAAACACTGCATGTACACATACACGAAAGTGAATTTTAGTGCATGTAAATTATATCTTAATTTAAAAAAGGAAAAAATGATTAACTATAGCAATTTAGTTTCTTAAAAAGTAGAAAGAGGGGTGTCTGGGTGGCTCAGTCAGTTAAGTGTCTGCCTTAGGCTCAGGTCACAATCTCAGGGTCCCCACAACGGTCTTCCCGCTCAGCAGGGAGTCTGCCTGTCCCTCTCCCTCTGCCCCTCACCCCATGGCTCCTGCTCTCTCTCTCAAATAAATTAAAAAAAAAAAAAAAAGTAGGGACTCCTGGGTGGCTCAGTTGGCTAAGCATCCGCCTCTTGGCTCAGGTCATGATCCCAGGGTCCTGGGATCGATCCCCGCGTCCTGGGATCGATCCCCGCATCAGGCTCCCTGCTCAGTGGAGAGCCTGCTTCTCTCTTCTCCCTCTGCCTGCCGCTCTGCCTGCTTGTGCGCACGCACGCACTCTCTCTCTCTCTCTCTCTCTCTCTCGTCAAATAAATAAATAAATAAATCTATTTTAAAAAAAGGTAGAAAGAGTTAAGCAGCTGGACATAATGGAAGAGCAAATTAGTAAACTGGAAGGTAAGTCAAAAGAAATTACTCAGAATGTAGCATGAAGAAAAGTCAATAAATGTGGAGCCTTATACAACAGCAGCCATGGTTCTGTGATACCCCATGGTCATGGGCCTCAACAAGGGCCACATGAGCAAGCTGAGGCACAGCCATCACTGTGGACACTTCACCACGCACACCAAATTCCTAAGGGACACGATCAGTGAGTTATGTGGCTTCACCTCATACAAACAGATCACCTTGGAGCTGCTCAAAGTCTTCAAGGACAAGTATGCCCTCAAGATCATCAAGAAAAAAGGGGCGCCTGGGTGGCTCAGTTGGTTAAGCTTCTGCCTTCGGCTCAGGTCATGATCTCAGGGTCCTGGGATCGAGCCCAGCATCGGGCTCCCTGATCAGTGGGGAGCCTGCTTCTCCCTCTCCCTCTGTCCCTCCTCCCCGCTTGTGCATGCGTGCGCTCTCTCTCTCAAGTAAATAATTAAAATATTTTTTAGAAAAAGAAAGAAAAGAGTGGGGACACACATCCATGCCAAGAGGAAGCAACAGGAGCTGAGCAAAGTCCTGGTTGCCAAAAGGAAAGCAGCTGCCGGGGACTGAGCCCTCTCCCCACTCTGTGTATAATAAAACCTTCACAGAAATAAAAAAAAATAAACATGGGAAAACAGCAAGAAATCTAACTTAATTGAAGTTCTAGAAGAAGAAGAGAAAGAGTGGGGCAGAGGCAGATAATGGCTAAGAATTTTCCAGAATGGATAAAAGATACTAAATCAAAAGAAACTCAATAAAGCCAAAGCCAGACAAATAAAAGGAAATTCACACCTAGACAAATCACAGTGAATGAGAGAACACAAAGAATATGTGGAAAGAAGCCATAGGAACTGACTGCTCAATAGCAACAGTGAAAGTCAAAAGACAGTGGAAAGAGAATGTGCTAAGAGAAAAAATATTCCAACCTAAAATTCTATACTGTGATAGATTTTTCTTAAGGCCATAAATCTCTCCCATTTCTTTATGCACACCCCACACCCCTTTAAATGTGACACCGTCACTCCTCCCATCGAGAGATGGAGTCTAATTCCTCCACTCTTTGGAATCTGGGCTTGGCGACCGGACTAGCTCTGGTCAATGAGAAATCAGTAAATACGAGCAAAGGCTTGAAAAGTACTTGTGCACTGGAACTTGCCATTTCTATAGCAGACCACCAGACACATGAATGTCTGGCCCCCAGGTAACCTGACAAGTGACTACAGATACATGAATGAGCTGAGCTGATACCATGTAGACCAGAGACAAGCCATCCCATTGAGCGGGGCCCAAATTGCTAACCTACAGAAACATGGGGAAGCAGTTGTTTTTGAGTCACTGAGTTTGGGATGGTCTGTTACCCAGAAATAGATAATTGATACCTAGACCCAACAAAAATATCTTTTAAGAACAGAGTAGAATAAAGACTTTTCCAGACAAACAAAACCTGACAGCTGGCCACGAGGAGACCCTCACTAAAGGAAATTCTAAAGAATGTATCGTAGGCAGAAGGAAAGTGGTCCCAGATGGAAAGATCAGAGATGCAAGAAGGCATGAGGAGCAAATAAAGGGCTAAATACATAGGTAATCTATAAAAATATTGCTTTTCTAATACAATAATAATAGAATGAAAAAAATTCAATGACAGCTGCTTTTGTAATACAATAGCTAAAAAAATTCAATGCCAGCAACCACTCCCAGACATTCTGATTTAATTTACCGGAGACATCTGGGTACTGATAGTTTAAAAATCACCCCAGGTGCAACAAGGGCTTGGAATCACTAACTTAAATAAAGAACTTATGCCTGTATATTTAAAGTTGGCATTAATCCTCACCTTCTTTCTACTTTTATTTGGCTTGCCTTTTTTGAAAATACTGACTTGTGATTTTCCATTGAAATAGGTTTTTAAAAACTTACTGTCTCGGGCGCCTGGGTGGCTCAGTTGGTTAAGCGACTGTCTTCGGCTCAGGTCATGATCCTGGAGTCTCCGGATCGAGTCCCGCATCAGGCTCCCTGCTCGGCGGGGAGTCTGCTTCCCCCTCTCATGCTCTCTCTCTATCACTGTCTCTCTCAATAAATAAACAAAAATCTTTAAAAAAAACAAAACAAAACTTACTGTCTCTGTAATACAAAATGGCTCACCTTGGGAGACACTAAAGGTCTTAAAACAATTACTATGTAATTTCTAATTATTTTCCATCAACAGGATATTACTATAAATTCACAGGGTGTTCCCAGGTGCAAGAACTCAAGAAAATCTCAGCTAAGGCTAAAACTAAACAGATTTTTCTAGTTAATGTTCTTCTACAGTCTATTCAGCAAAATAGTAACTAATATTAAAGACCAGCCTACAGACCATCTGTTAACTAAACTAACAGTAACAGATCAGGATACTGTACTACTCAAAACACTCTATGTTAACTGTTCATTTTCCTAAATTGTTATGTTGACTAGATATGGTTTATGGTGCTTATGATCTAAATCAATACACCAATCTCAATTAAATAACCCTCAAAGCAAACCCTTAAATGATGAAAAATTTCCAAAATAACAAATTCTGGCTGCACTAGCAAAATAAGAAGGGGTGGAATTAACATAAGGAATAAGAAAACGAAGCACCTAACAGATACTATAAATGAGTAGAATAGATAAGCCATACCTTATTGATTTTAAGATGCACCATTATTTCATGTATCACTACAGGAAAAAACTCTGCCAATCATAATTATGTCATAAAATTTAAGAAGCATCCTGATTTCAAAAATGTTAAGGTGAAAAATAAAAAGTATGCTTTATAGTCGATAAAAGAAGATAAATGACAAAGCATTATAACCAAGCAACCAGGGTATTTTTGCCAGAAGCTACCTACCAGTATTAAAACTCTCATCCAAACCAACCATACACAACCCAATTTAATATCAAAATACAGCCTCAAGGAAATAACTCTCTATGCAGTAAAGGTATCAAAGAGAAAATGCTACACCAACAGAAAAATGGCAATATTCGAATTCATCACCACCCCTCAAGCAGTATCACAAAAATGTACACGCCCGCGTAAGAAAGCAAGCGTAAGTGCTGGTTCACGTGTGCACCATGCACATTCTGTCTCTAAAAAAGCCAAGCTAATTTAATGGAAGTCTGCAGTGTCATGCATACACATTTGGCCCTGATTAATAAAAGTTCATACCAAAATAAAAACTGACAAATTCAGTGAATTCCTACAATAAATGTAGGATTATGTAAAGAAATTATAGCAAAACATTTTTCTAATTCAGATGGATTGTAAACCATTAAAAAGCTGTATGTACATTACATATTATATATTAAATTTATTCTATAAAGGGACATTCATAATTACTGTTAGTTTTTGCAGGCCACATACAATCTCTACAATCTTGTTATCTTCTTTTAAAACTGTAAAAACCATTCTTACATCCAGAGACATAAAAAACAGGCTGTAGGCTGGGTTTGGTCCATGGGCTGTAGATTGCTAATTTCTAGTCTAAGATATAAATGGGCATAAATGGGTGCTTCATAAAACAAGGTTGCTGAAGAAATTAGAGAACAGATCTATTCCAGATTTTAATTTAACAGGTTCGGGAAAATGCTTTAACAAGAACTGCTAAGCCAAAAAAACTAATGAAGCTTAGTGAAGAAAAACTTTATTTTTTATTCTTTTCATTTACGATATAATCTTTGAGGGCGCCTGGGTGGCTCAGTCGTTAAGCGTCTGCCTTCGCCTCAGGTCATGATCCCAGGGTCCTGGGATTGAGCCCCGCATCACATCGGGCTCCCTGCTCCACAGGAAGCCTGCTTCTCCCTCTCCCACTCCCCCTGCTTGTGTTCCCTCTCTCGCTGTCTCTGTCAAATAAATAAAGAAAATCTTTTAAAAAAATTAAAAAAAATAAAAATATAATCTTTGACAAAGTTCTGTTTACTTATGCATAGGAACCTAAATGAGTGGCTGAAGAAATATTTATTTTTATTTCTTGGAGAAAATCATATACTAATTCTAATTTAGGAAAACCGACATTGAGATCTTACTGAGGTCAAATCATTTTTTCTAATGATTTCTATCATACTCTATACATGGGACCCTACCCTCCACAACCCTGGGCTTCAACAAAAATACACAAAAAATAACTTTCAGCGGATTATCCTACTCACTTTGCTAACTGCAAAGCCTATACAGGTTCTGATAAACATCAAGAAAGAGAAATGAATCTCTAAAGATCAGTAAAATGCCAAGGCTAAAGCAACAGCTTTTGTATTAGTGCTGCCCAATATGTACTTGTTTATAAAAGGAAAAATCCATTCATTGCTGAGTTTTATATAAATGGTGTTTTCAGTAGTTACTAAAAAAAACCTTAAGGGCACCTGGGTGGCTCAGTCGTTAAGCATCTGCCTTTGGCTCAGGTCATGATCCCAGGGTCCTGGAATCGAGTCCCACATCGGGCTCCCTGCTCTGCGGGAAGCCTGCTTCTCCCTCTCTCACACCCCCTGCTTGTGTTCCTGCTCTCGCTATGTCTCTCTCTGTCAAATAAATAAATAAAAAATCTTTTAAATAAATAAATAAATAAAAATAAAAGAAATAAAAAACTTAACTGAATGCCATTTCAGAAAAATCTGTCAAACTGACCATATATACCCTTAGCTGTTCCTATATTGAAGAAAACATTTCCCAATTTAAAAACTACATTCACACAATTTTAAGTAAATCTATTCTGATGAATTGAATCGCAAAGGAAATCACCGAAGGTAGACTCTAGAAATACTTTCTAACAAAGAACTCTTTTGGGCCATGTTAAAATGGGCCATGGCTATGGGTCCAGCAATGCAAAACAAACATAGATAATGGACTGTAATTTGTAACTAGAATCTCAAATATAACAATGAAAATTATAAAACACCAATGTAGGGGGATCACATGTCTTGTTCTAAGTATTCTGACTTCACACTAAAACATTCTTATAGCAAGAATTTAGATTTGTTCCCTGTTCTCTATTAAAACGAAAAGAATGAATAAAACACAACTTTAGGTTGGTTTTTTGTTTGCTTTTGTTTTTTTAACCAACCAGACCTAAGTGGCAATGAGTTTGATCTCTCTTAAAAAACTGTTTACTTTTATGAGTATGCTGATGACTCATGATTGATGAATAAGAATGAGAGAGACAAAAAGGAAATGGACCAAAATTGATCTCATTAAAGTAGGTAAAAGCTTTCTGCAAAACTCAGCCAATTAATGCCATATTCTACAGCTACAGACTTGTCTGAATACTGCCTGTGGTGCAACAGAGGCTATTTTATCCTGTAGCTTTGTAGGATTTCTTGCTCTATGAAGTTCAATTTCAGAGTAAATACTGTCAAGTGTGCTTTATGAGGACTAAATGTAAATCGTTTGTAAGAAATCAATAATGTCTAATATTAAAAAAAAAACAAGAGAACAACATAAATATTCTACCTAAAAATTAGGTAAATTCAAGAATAAAGAGCTAAAAGAGTTGAAAGTGGGGAGAGCTAAAATAGGAGATTACAGTTTTCCATTATATACCTGGTAGCACTCCTGACTTCTACAATCATGTATTAAAACTATGCACGTATTACTCGAATAATCCATATGTCTACCAGGACATACGGTGTCTACGTGAGTATGGGAGCATTTTCTGAACTTGTACTCCTATTCTGCTCTGCTGTGGTTCAGTACGCAAAAAGTTACCTAGTCTGGAGATAATGGTTTCGTTTGGTTTTCTTAAATTCTCCCCAAATTCTCCCTTTACATAGATTATCTTGAGTTCTCCAGTTAAAACAAGTTTTAAGAAAAGACCTTTGAAACAATGTTTTTTGCCAAGATGACATGGTCTTACAAGGTATTTAAGTAATCTTTAACTAGTTAAAAATAGGTAAATGTGTCCTGGTCCTGAAAGTTCTGTAAAAAGAGCCAGCTTCTAATAATCCACATAAATGGGTTAGGATCCTGAATCAGAGGGTTCAAGGCTGCCTCAGGAATGTTGAGTACTAATAATATACCAGGATTTGAGAAATTAAATGCGTAAACTATTTTAAAAACTCAAGAGATCTTTTAAAAACTCAAGAGATCTTCATGTAAAGGTATTAGCATAACACTTCCAGAACAGCTGAATCTCACGCTGCACCACTTTTAAAAACACAGATCTAAATCCTAAAGGCTTTTAAAGATGCTAAATCAAAGAACTAAACTGAAAATGTTGCTCTTAGTACGGATAAGAACAAATCCCAGTGAGGCTTTTCTAGGCCTATCTGAAAAACAGGAGATCCAAAGGTTGGGTAGGAGAAAAGCAACAGTTCATTACAGGAATTCCTTGAGAATCCAAGCCACACTAACTACAAATGCTGTGACGGTTTTGTTTTTTAAATCAAGGGCCTTGTGTAAGACTGATGAATCACAGACCTGTACCCCTGAAACAAATAATACATTATATGTTAATATAAATAAATAAATGAATAACCAATTTTTAAAACTGTAAGTGTTGTTAATATATGTCTAGATTTTTTTTCCTAACAAGTGACAGGCTTGTAGTTCATATTACTCGCAGAGCTGTACAGGACAATCTTTTCCCAAAACTTACAACTAAGAACTAATTAAGAAAAATAATTATGAAGTAGTATATAATGTTTTGTGACTTAAAAGTAAGTTTATGAACTTGAACATAGCTTACTGAGATAAGGAGAGGCTTCCTCTTTCAATTTTTTCATGTTCAACTTTTAAAGCAATTCAGATAGGTGGAATTTTTCAGCCAGGTTACATCACCCAGTAGCAGTAGCTGGGGAGTCATCTATTAACAGGTTTTTCAAAAATCAACTGTTTGTGAACAATAAATTGTACAAAACTTCAAAAATCTTTAATTTACCTTGGAACTTACATTCTGCTGGTGCAGTAACAAAAGTCAACAAAACTGCACTTCTAGGAAAATTAACTCCAACAATATTAAAGTAAGTAAGTACAGGGCTTTTCAGGGAAGACTGTTCATAAGTATGAAATATGGGAAATAACTTTTATACTCATGCATAGGAAAGTGGCTGAATAAACTAAGGAAGATCTCTATGAATTGATTTAACGTGATTTCCAAGATATAACGTTAAATGAAAAAATGCAAAATGCAAAAGAGTATCAACTACACTACCTTTTGGGTAAGAAAGAAGGGAAAATAAGAAACTACACATGTATCTGCTCACTTGTACATAAAGAAACAAAGTATAAATTAAAAACTGAGACTGGCTACCCTAGGAATGTGCAGGAAAGAATGGAAGGATGGGAATGGGATAAAAGGTGTAGCAGGAAGGCAATTCTAGAACTATGCTATTTTTTTTAAAGATTTTATTAATTTGAGAGAGAGAAACAGAGAGAGAGGGATAGAGAGGATGAGTAGGAGAAGGGGAAGAGAGAAAGGGAGAAGCAGACTCCCTGCTGAGCAGGGCACCTGAAGCAGGGCTCCATACCAGGACCCTGGGATCACGACCTAAGCCGAAGGCAGACTCTTAACCAACTGAGCCACCTAGGCACCCCTAGAACCGTGTTATTTTTACCGACTCAACATTTTTAAAGTAAGACTGGGGGGAGGCAAAACTGCAATTAAAAGAAAAAAAATGGGATCACCTGGGTGGCTCAGTTTGTTAAGTGCCCCACTCTTGATTTTGGCTTAGGCCATGATCTCAGGGTTGTGATAGGAGCGATGATTTCAAAGCACTTTACATATCGGCCCAGAAAGGAGAAGTCTCCTAGGCTCTCTTGTACTTTTCTAATCCTAGCCCTGAAGTCACTCACTTCTCCAAGGAGCTCTCTTTCCTTTTAGTGGAGAATGATATTTAGAAGCCAAGGTCCAGGTGCTAGATGTGCTCATTGCTTCTGGAGTGTTATTGCTTCAGCAGGCAAAGCCAGAAAATGTATAAAGTGGATGTGTTTCTATGTTTTTACATAAATACATTCATAAGTACATATGCATCTCCATATGTGTATATATACACACAGACATCTATTCATATCTATATGTACAGGCACACGTTACAAAGTAATTTTTATTCATATCCGATGCCTCTAGTACCACAGGGTTCATTCTAGCTTTCTCCCTATCCATGTTTATAATTGCCTTCTATCACAGTGAAAACATGGTTCCTATCATCCTCAAATTATTTATTTGCTGAATCCTATACTAGAGTAAAAATAAATTTAGAATTCTAAGCTATGCCATTATGAAAAAACAAACCTACTAGAGTTCAGTATTTGTTTACAGCTCTTTTTGTCATTGGACTGAGGATATATACTCAAAATAGTGAGTTTATGAGCCACTCAAGTTATTCTCCCTCCTCCTTACTTCTCTCTTTATGGTTATGCTCATTTGAAATAGTTAGATTCATTTTCTTTCTTTCTTTTTTTTAAGATTTTTATTTAGGGGCGCCTGGGTGGCTCAGTTGGTTAAGCGACTGCCTTCAGCTCAGGTCATGATCCTGGAGTCCCGGGATCGAGTCCCACATCCAGCTTCCTGCTCTGCCGGGAGTCGGCTTCTCCCTCTGACCCTCCCCTCTCTCATGCTCTCTCTCTCATTCTCTCTCTCTCAAATAAATAAATAAAAATATTAAAAAAAATGATTTCTATTTATTCATCTGAGAGAGAGAGAGACAGAGAGAGCACAAGCAGGGGGAATGGCAGGCAGAGGGAAAGGGAGAAGCAGGCTCCCCTCTAAGCAGGGAGCCTGATGCAGGGCTCATTCCCAGGACCCTGGGATCATGACCTGAGCCAAAGGCAGACGCTTAACCAACTGAGCCATCCAGGCACCCCTCATCACTCCTATCCTCACAACAAGAAAAAAGATGAACTAAAAATTAACAGCTCTTCTTAGATCCAGAAGAGAACTGAAGTCACAGGGCAAACTCTTGGTCAAAATTTGGAGAGACAGGCAAATACAGAGAATCACAGCTTACTGGAAGCCGAAGCAGGGGAACACAGGAATTTTAACTGACAATTGCTCCAGGCTCAGTGTGGTCAAGCTTGAGAGTCAAAAACTCAAGGAAATGAATGATTTGAAAAGGGAACTAAGTAAACGATTTCATTTACAATAGCATCAAAAAGAAAAAAAAATACAGAGGAATAATTTTTTTTTTTTTTTTAATTTAACAGAGAGAGAGAGAGAGAGCACAAGTAAGCAGAGTGGCAGACAGAGGGAGAGGGAGAAGCAGGCTCTCCGCCGAGCAGGGAGCCCGATGCGGGGCTTGATCCCAGGATCCTGGGATCATGACCTGAGCCGAAGGCAGCCACTTAACCGACTGAGCCACACAGGCACCCCCACAGGAATAAATTAAAAGAGAAGACTTGCACACTGAAAACCACTAAACATTCTGGAAAGAAATTAAAGACATAAATAAATGGAAAGACATCCCATGTCCATGGATTGGAAGACTTAATATTGTCAATACTACCAAAAAAATCTACAATTAAGTGCAATCCCTATCAAAGTCCCAATAATGGTTTTTGAAAAATCTGTCCTAAAATTCATATAGAATCTCAAGGGACCCTGAATAGCCAAAACAATCTTTTTTTTTTTTTAAGATTTTTAATTTATTTGACAGAGAGAGACACAGCGAGAGAGGGAACACAAGCAGGGGGAGTGGGAGAGGGAGAAGCAGGCTTCCCGTGGAGCAGGGAGCCCGATGCGGGGCTCCATCCCAGGACCCTGGGATCATGACCCGAGCCAAAGGCAGACACTTAACAAATGAGCCACCCAGGCACCCCTAGCCAAAACAGTCTTGAACAAAGTTTGAGCTCTCACACACTTAACTGATTTCAAAAATTATTACAAAGCTACAGTAATTAAAACTGTGGTGCTGGCATAAAGACACACAGACCAACGGAACAGAATAAAGAGCCCAGAAAGAAACGTTATCATATATGATCAAATGCTTTTCAACAAAGATGCCAAGACCATTCAACGGGGAAAGGACAGTCTTTTCAACAAATGGTATTAGAAAAACTGCATATCCTTATGCAAAAGAATGAAGTTGGGCCCTTACCCTACAGCAAGTACAAAATTTAACTCAAAATGGATCCAAGACCTAAATGTAAGAGCTAAAACTATAAAAATCTTAGAAGAGAGGACAGGGGAAAAAATTTATAATTGAATTTGTCAATGATTTCTTGGCTATGACACCAAAAGCATAGACAAGAACAACAAAAATAAACTGGACTACATCAGAATTAAAAACTTCTGTGCACTGAAGTACACAATCATTGGGGTGAAAGGTACCCAGTTGGATGAGAGAAAGTATTTGCAAATCATTTATGTGATAAGAGCTTAATATTCAGAATACATAACAAACTCCTACAACTCAACAACAACAAAACAACCCAATTAATAATGGGCAAAGTACTTAAAAGGCAACTCTCCAAAGAAGGTATACAAATGGCCAATAAATACATCAACATGCTCAACAAAACTAATCATTAGGGAAATATAAATCAAAACCACAGTAAGATATCACTTCACATCCATTAAAATGGTTACTATTTTTAAAAATGAAAAAAAGAAAACAGAAAATAACAAGTGTTGGAGAGGGTGTGGAGAAATTGGAACTCTGTGCACCACTGGTGGTAATGTAAAATGGTGGCCACTACTGTGGAAAACAGTATGCCCATTCATCAAAAAATTAAAAATAAAATTACCATATGATCCAGCAATTCCAATTCTGAGTATATATCCCAAGGAACTGAAAGCAAGGTCACAGATATTTATACATACATGTTCCTAGCAACATAATTCACAATAGCCAAAAGGCAGAAGCAAGACAACATGACTGACAGATGAACGGATGAACAAAATATGGTCTACACATACAATGGAATATTATTCAGCCTTAAAAAAATAAATTCTGATACATGCCAAAACATGGATGAACCTTAAATACATTAACACTAAGTGAAACAGGCCAGACACAAAAGGACAAATATGGTATGATTCCACTTATCTGAGGTACTAGAGTAGTCAACTTCAGAAACAGAAAGAATGGTGATTGCCAGGGGCTGGAGGGAAGCAGAATGCACAGTTAGTGTTTAATGGGTAAGGATTTTCAATTAGGGATGATTAAAGTTCTGAAGATGGATGGTGGTGATTGATGGTTTAACAACAATGTGAATGTACCTAATTCATTCTGAACACTTAAAATAGTTAAAATGCTAAATTCTACTGGTATATATTTTATCACAATAAAAAAAAAGAATGGGAAAAAATGGATGGCATACTTTTAGGTTGTTCTTGAACTTGTACGCAGGGGAGAGCCTAGGTGGCTCAGTGCATTAAGCATCAGACTCTTGATTTCGGCTCAGGTCATGATCTCAGGGTCGTGGGGACCAGCCCTGCGGTAGGCTATGCACTAAGCGTGGAGCCTGCTTAATTCATTCTCTCTCTCTCTCCCTCTGCCCCTCCCCTGCTCACATACACACACTCTCTCTCTAAAAAAACAGTAGGATAGATGCCAAGTTTGAAAATAAACCATACAAAACAAGATACTCCTTGTTTGCATTAGTGGCAGCAAAATTTAAAATAATTTTCTAGTTACTCACAGCCAGTAAAAAATTACTTTCTTTTTCCATCAAGGATTTATTGAGCATCTAGGAGGCACTGGGCTGGGAACTGGGAATACAACATTGTGCTGCTGCAAGCAAGCATATATACTCAGAGCCCAAAAAGCCAGGTCCTTCTACACAGACACAAAAATGAGATGACACACTGATAAAATTCAGGTATTATACAATGTATTGAAAAACTTCTAGCTACAGCTTCTTGGGCTTTTGGCTAAGATCAAGTGAAAAACTTCTAGCTAGATCCAGAATGTTGACTCTTAGTAATCCTGACATTTTGCATTCCTACAGCTACAATTCTTCTTTACAGTAGCTACTTATGGTGCTTTTTCCAAATGTTCTGGATCTACTACAGAATGGCATTTAGGCCATTTCTGATCTACTTTCCTAGAGGTCATCCAGGCTTACTAAACATTATTTGTGGGGCACAAAGTCCCAAGTGTTTGGCCTCACCCCAAAACTACTCTGCAATATTAATCAACATGGTGACAATTTAGAAAGCAGCTACACAATTATTTTGGACAATAGAGCTAAACATCTCTATTTACTTTTGCTGAAATTTAACTTCAGAATAAAACAGTTCCGAGGAAGGAAAAAAAGAAGAAAAGCAGAATAATCTTTACTCTGTGGATCACAGCAACCTAAGATAGCAACTCCTTTGGGAACTGGTAAGATTTGTGAAATTCGTAAGAGGTATAGCCTTTAAGTTCTTCAAAAAAAATTATACATAATGTTTTCTGTCACCCAAATGATTTGAATCTCCTCCCTTCCTTTCTTCCTTTATGAGCATTTATATTCATCTTCTTCCTTCTCAACATTTCCAATCTTTCACCTTCTATTGGTTTCTTTTAAACTAAAATAGATTTCTTTAACCTTGAAAAATCTTTATTTAACTGGAATATCCTCCCTTCTGGCTATTCTCACTTCTTGTCACCACTATCAAACTCCTGAAATAGATTCAAATTTGGGTTCTATAGAAACTGTTCTATCTCAATTATACCAAACACCATGCCCCCTTTTCTCAGTCATTAACCTTAACTATTACGCTATTTACCCTAGTGATAACTACCACCTCCTTTCAAATTTCCCTTTCCTTGGCTCCCACAGCTAAAAATTCCCTCCTTGGCTTCCACAATTAAACTCTTCTAAATCTTCTTTTAACTCTCAACCACTCCTTCTGTTCCCTGTAATTCCCTCCACAAGCTTCTTTTCCAACCCTCAATTGTGAGCAATCCCCAGGCTCAGTCCTTGCAATCATACTCTTCTACTTACACATTCTTTAAGAGGCCTCAACCACTTTCATACCTCCAACTATAGCCTTTTAAGCTGAATGACTAAAATTTAGATTCAGTTCAAGGTTTAGTTCCAAATTTACATCCTTTTGCTGGAAATTGCTTGAAATACCTGGCTGTCATTTCAAATTCAACACAAGCTAAGAATTACATATTTTTGGAGGTAGCCTAACAGTTAAACTTTGACTTCTTGTCACCTGGTTAAACTCCACTATTCCTTTAGTTCAATCATTTTCTCAGGAAAACATTCCCTGACTCTCTGATTGGCAAAATGTCCACATCTCTCTTTTTCATAGCACTTACCATAGCTACAATTTTCCATTTATTCTGTGATTTGTAATTCTTTAATGGATACCTCCTCCACTAGATGGTAAACTCTGTAAGAGCAGGGATCATGTCTTTTCAGAGTGGGAGGTGAGGGGTATGATAACCACCATATTCCCAGCATCTATCATTAAGTTTTGGACATGGAGTAAATAATATTTACCCAAAATTTGTCATATGAATGAACAAAAGCACTCTAAATTTTTCCTAGGTAATAAGTCTCCCACCAATCCCATCTCCATCTCCTACTAGTCCACCATCATCCAGGTCTTTACTTCACAGTTTAATGACAAAAGCAGCTCAATGAGCTCCTTCACATTTTCCTTACTTCAATCCACATTGCACACAAGAATAATTTCCTTAACTATTTTACCATGCCATTCTCCTACCCAATAATCTTCACTACTTCCCACTTCTCTCAAAAACAAATCTAAACTTATGCAGACCTTTCACTAAAGAGCTCAATCTGCCATGAACACTAATGTCAGCTACTCGGGGCAGCTCTTCCCACTGGTCACGGCTTTGAAAACCACTGATTCTTCTCTTTGACTCTCCTTTATTCTTCCTTGCAAACCACCACCAGTAATATTACCTTGGAAATGTTACTATTAATTGCATCACAAATGCATCACAAATGCCTAACATTAATGAAGCAAGTCTTGTTGGCAATAGATTTACAAACCATTTCTTAGGATGTATTTCTTAGGGGTGCCTGGATGGCTCAGATGGTTAAAGCGTCTGCCTTTGGCTCAGGTCATGATCCCAGGGTCCTATGATCAAACCCCACATCGGGCTCCTGGCTCAGCACAGAGCCTGCTTCTCCCTCTCCCTCTGCCCCCTTCCTGCTCATGTTCTCTCTCTCTGTACCTCTGTGGCTCAAATGAATAAATAAAATCTTAAAAAAAAAAAAAGGATATATTTCTTAGAAGGTATGATTAGTACTATTATTTATAACATTCTTATTGATCATAGTTGCAGAAAGTTTCATTTTATAAATTTGTCCTTAAATTCTAATGATCACAGGTTCAAAAATTCTAAGTAAAATTATGGCAAATTAAATTCTGCTATCTAAAACAACAGATGAAGACTAGTTCAATATCAGAAAAATCTATTAATATACCATTAAGAAACTGCACATTTTCTTTTCAAAAAGTTGTTTCTAAACAAAATAAAATATACAAAACATATACTTAAAAATAAGAAAAAAATTTGACCATAATGTATCACTATGCTATGACAGTAAAATCTTTATGAAATATAATAGTATGTAACACATTCAAGTGGCTTAGTTATTTAAATCCAATAATTTAAACTGTGTTTTCTGGGCGCCTGGGTGGCTCAGTTGGTTAGGCGGCTGCCTTCAGCTCAGGTCATGATCCTGGAGTCCGGGGATCCTGGAGTCCAGGGATCGAGTCTCACATCGGGCTTCTCCCTCTGTCCCTCAGCCCACTCTCATGCTCTCTCTCTCTCTCAAATAAATAAAATCTTTAAAAATAAAAATAAATAAACTGTGTTCTCTAATGGCAAGTATGTTTTCCCCAGATGGATTTTTCAGATTATATAGTTAAGATCTATAGAGAAAGAAATATTACTAAATTTTTTAAAGATTCTTTATTGTTAAAATACTTATACTACTTCTAAGTGATTTAATTCTATGCCTGCAAAATTTTATTCATGTTTCAATACAAAGAACTTCCTGAAATAAAAAGCTGCATTATTAAAGTTAGAATACCTCTGGATTAGAAAAACAACAAGCACGTGGACATTAGGCAGGCAGGTACCACACCACTAGAAAACCACAAATATGACCCCAAAATTTTGCAGGGAAGAGAAGACTATCAAATAGGCTTGCTAAATTTAGTGCTTTTGGAGAACAAAATGGACCTCAATTCATGATTAAACACTACTAAAAAAACAAAACAAAAAACACCTTAACAGTCACACTCCTTGAACTTCATTAAATAAACCTGTCCTCACACCATATCTAAATTAAAAAAAGACAGTGGGAATTTTACCACAAATTTTTAAAAGGAATTCCAATTTGGCTTTTCAAAAAGAACTAAACAAGGAATCCAGCTATTCTGTGTTTTATCACCAGTGTTAAATTAAATCCAGAGACATTAGGTAATTTGCCCAAAACTGAAATGAAGGAGAGAGGGTATAAGAATGATACAGTAGCATAAACAAAGAATGTGTTTTAAAAATGGTACTTAATATAATTACCTTGGATAAAAGCTTCAAGCAAATACAGACAGAGGTCTAGGACCTAAAGCTAAACCAAATGGTGAAGGCACATCACAGTAAGAGATCTCTATTAGTAAGTTCTTATCATTAATATAAAAAGCAGCCTATAAAGTCTAATCCAAGGTGTTAAATCAAATCCAAGTTTACACACAAATATCAATTAATCATACATTAATGGGAATACTTCTTTTAAATAATCTAAAAATAATTTTTAAATACTTGCTCATAAACTATTCCAAACCTTGAATGAAAGAGCTGTAATTCTTCCATGTAATGCTAAATTGACATAAAATAATCTGCCAACTCCCACAGAATATCCTGATCAGTAGTAGAATTCTTTATATCCCATAGAAAGTTTTCCAGTTCACCAAATGCTTTCAGATCTATTACATCTCACTTAACCTTTACACCTTACAACTGCTCATTTTTTAAAATAATTTTTTAAAAAGATTTTATTTATTTATTTGACAAAGAGAGAGCGACAGCGAGAGGGAACACAAGCAGGGGGAGTGGGAGAGGGAGAAGCAGGCTTCCCGCTGAGCAGGGAGCCCGATGGAGGGCTCGATCCCAGGACCCCTGGATCATGACCTGAGCTGAAGGCAGATGCTTAACGACTGTGCCACTCAGGTGCCCCAGAACTGCTCATTTTTATAAAGAAACTGAAGCTCACCAAATTGACCTGCATAAAATAATTTAGCATCTATGGTTTTCTGACTCAAAGTTTTAAAAAATATTATATATGATGTTCATATTTAGTTAAAATACATTCCTTTACTTCATCAATAAATAAAGCATCACTACCAGAGGGCGCCTGGGTGGCTCAGATGGTTAAGCGTCTGCCTTCGCTCAGGTCATGATCCCAGGGTCCTGGGATCGAGTCCCACATCGGGCTCCCTGCTCCTTGGGAGCCTGCTTCTCCCTCTGCCTCTCTCTCTCTCTCTGTCTCTCATGAATAAATAAATAAAATCTTTAAAAAAAAAAAAAGCATCACTACCAGAATAGGCATTATCAGCACTTTCTAAACTAGGTTGCAAGACATCCCAAACTGGATATTAAGAGTCCATTTCAATGAGTAACTTTAAGTGTTTGCTCAGCAATTATTCCGTTTGCTGGTGGAAAAATTTAAAACACAAATACAAATAAACACTAAATCATGGGCATCACCACTGTGAATATGTGCAAAGAGACCAAATTTTGTTGCAAAAACTATACACACAACTATTTCTTGAATGATTTGTTTCTGTGCTGATAGCAAACATTCTCCATGGTTGAATCTGCTTTCATTTTCTCTGCTGAAAATTTGATGAATTCTAAAGTGTTGCAAGGAAAGAAATTAACTATTTTGGAGGAAATATTATATAAATGTTATGTAAATACATTATATAAATGAATTTGTTTGCCTCAACAAGTAGCATCATTTCACAAGTACTCTAGTTTGTAACCTAACCACATAATAAAAAATAAACCAGGACCCTACATTTTAAATGTCCTTCTGGCAAAAAGGAGTCATTACCAATACCAACAGCATTTTAACATATATCCAATCATACTAAACTGACTCTTAGAAACCTTCAGCTAAATAGGCGCCTGGGTGGCTCAGTCCTGAAGCATCTGCCTCCGGCTCAGGTCATGATCCCAGGGTCCTGGGATTGAGCCCCACAGCAGGCTCCCTGCTCAGCGGGAAGCCTGCTTCTCCCTCTCCCACTCCCCCTGCTTATGTTCCCTCTCTCGCTGTGTCTGTCAAATAAATAAATAAAATCTTAAAAAAAAAAAAAAGAAAGAAACCTCCAGCTAACAGCCAACTTCTGAATCCAAGAAACACAGGCAATGTACAGCAAGAATAAACCTACTCTAGACTTTAGTATGTCAATGGAATTAATTTATCATCACAAAAGACTGATCTCTCAATCATCCAATGAAGAAACAACATTTCAAAAGGTTAACAACATCCTATACAAACTATTATTATTATAACTACATTATTAAACAATTATTTTGGGTGATGGAGGATACTGGTTCAGAATAACAATTAGTCTCCATTTTTGCTACATTCTACTATGAATATTTTGCTATGTTCTTTTTTTTTTTAAGATCTTATTTATTTAGGGGTGCCTGGGTGGCTCAGTCGTTAAGCGTCTGCCTTTGGCTCAGGTCATGATCCCGGGGTCCTGGGATCGTGCCCCGCATAGGGCTCCCTGCTCAGCGGGAACCCTGCTTCTCCCTCTCCCACTCCCCCTGCTTGTGTTCCCTCTCTTGCTGTCTCTCTCTGTGTCAAATAAATAAATAAAATCTTAAAAAAAAAATTTTATTTATTTATTTGAGAGAGTGGGCAAGAGAGTACACAAGCAGGGGCAGAGGGAGAGGAAGAGGGAGAGGGAGAAGCAGAGCAGGGAGTCCGACGTGTGGCTCGATCCCTGCACCCTGGGATCATGACCTGAGCCGAAGGCAGACACTTAACCAACTAAGCCACACAGCCCCCCTACTTGCTATGTTCTAATAAACTTAAAGAATAAATCTATCACGGGCGCCTGGGTGGCTCAGATGGTTAAGCGTCTGCCTTCGGCTCAGGTCATGATCCCAGGGTCCTGGTATCGAGTCCCGCATCGGGCTCCCTGCTCCTTGGGAGCCTGCTTCTCCCTCTGCTTCTCTCTCTCTCTGTCTCTCATGAATAAATAAATAAAATCTTTAAAAAAAAAAAAAAAGAATAAATCTATCACTATCTCAATGCAATCTATAAATCACCATCATATGGCATTGTTAAACTCTCATGTATAACAGCAAAAGTTCCAACGTGTATCAATTTGGCTTGCCATGCCTTACTGCAGGGTCTGCCATTCAGGAGAAAGCTCAATTCCCAAATTTGATATACCTCAAAGCATCTGGAATTCTTTTTAGTTTACATAAACTGATACTTACAATAAGGGAAAGGACACATCCAGAAACAGGCAACTGTGAAAAAAAATTCTTCAGTAACTGAGAAGAAAAGGGAGTGTCTGGGTGACTGGGTCAGCGGAGCAACCAGCTCTTGGATTTGGCTCAGGTCTTGATCTCACGGGTCATGGGACTGAGCCCTGCATCCGGCTTTGCACTCAAAAGGGAGTCTGCGTGAAGATTCTCTCCCTCTGCTCTTCCCCCTCCCCTCCCCTTTCTCTCTCAAATAAATAAATCTTAAAAAAAATACACCTGAAGAAAAAAGGAAAGTCTAAGAATATTGGCTCACCAGAGCAGAATGAAGCAGACCCACTTCAGAAAAGATACTGGTTTTCCTAACCACTTTAAGGCACTTTAAAATGAGGGGGGTGGGGGATGCAGTTTTTTTCTACTCAGATACAAGATTTTTAAAGTTCTGGCAGCAGGAGGATATTTTGTTTTAGTAAGCACAATAAAAATTATGAATTAAAATTGACATGGAATACAATTTTTCATACAACTTACATGTTTAAAACTAACATCTTTATTGATAAAGCAAAGATAGTAAAATGTTAACTACAGAATTTCAGTGATTGAGTATGTAAGTGTTCAATGTATTTTTTTTCAATGTATGATTTTTTAAGACTTTTCTGTATGCTTGAAACTTTAATAATAAAATGGGGGCCAAAACTAAATATATCTCTTAGAAACAATGGTGCTTAAATAAGATAATGTACACAAGCACATAGTAGTTGCCCAGTAAATGTTAATCTCCTTGTTCCTTTTGAACAACATCAAAAGAATAGGTTATCTCAAAAGTCAACAACTTCAGGTTCTAGCAATATTTATGTTCTTCAGCAAAGAACAGAACTTGAGGGGCGCCTGGGTGGCTCAGTTGGTTAAGCAACTGCCTTCGGCTCAGGTCATGATCCTGGAGTCCCGGGATCAAGTCCCGCATCGGGCTCCCTGCTCAGCAGGGAGCCTGCTTCTCCCTCTGACCCTCCCCCCTCTCATGTGCTCTCTCTCTCATTCTCTCTGTCTCAAATAAATAAATCTTTAAAAAAAAAAAAAAAAGAACAGAACTTGAAAAGCCTTCATCAATAAACAGTATAAACAAAGTCCTTTTAAAGGCACAGGCAAACGCAGAAGAAAAGGGGACTCCCCTAGCTGCCAGGAAAAGGAGGGAGGAAGGATGGATTAAAAACCATGGCACTGGGGCGCCTGGGTGGCTCAGTCGGTTAAGTGGCCAACTCCTGGTTTCGGCTCAGGTCATGATCTCGGGGTCATGGGATCAAGCCCCACACTGGGCTCCCCGCTCAGTGGGGAATCTGCTTGAGCATTCTTTCTCTTTCCCTCTCCATCTGCCCACCCCCCACGCACTCACGTGCTCTCTCTCTAAATAAGTAAGTAAAATCTTAAAAAAAAACACATGGCACCAAGAAAGAGAGGAAGAAGGGAGATTGTTTCATTAACCTAGGGCTTGGGGCTTAATGATGAGGGACAGGACACAAGATACTGACCCTCAGCAAGTATTATAAAATTAGAACTGAGATCAATATGTACCGCTGAGACTGCTTCCATACTTTAAACCTAAGAGACTGTACACAGAAAATTGATCACAAGAAACTATCTCCCTTTCTACACAGAGTAGAAAAAAAAGAAAAACCTGATTATTTATCAACAACATTCGCCTTCCTAGAGAAAATGGGAAGGAACATTAACTTCTTAATGTGACAAATCAAAAGCTGGCACATGAACCTGACCTGACTTGCCCAGAAAACTGCAATGGAGCTTGCTAGCTGTCTGCTAGAATTGCGTGCTTCCCTTTTCACAATGCCAAACTGTCACTGCAAGTGCTTACCCAGTCCCCCGTGTAGCTAGGTGCTGCACGTGAAGAGTTCTCACCAGTGGAATGTGAGCGAGACAATCACTTCAGGGCAAGGGCTTTCAACAGAAGGTGGTTGAAAGGGTGAATTATGTGATATGTGAATTATATGGAAGGAAGAAAGAGAGAGAGGGAAATAAGGAAAATAAATAAATGAATGAATGAATGAATAAATAAATAAATAAATAAATAAATGTAGCAGGCAGGCAGGGGTTCTGACTTTCCAGCGTGAAAGCAGAAGACTCTGAAGCCATAAGAAGCAAAAGCACAAGATGGGAGGAACCAGGGTCTCTGGATCACCAGATGGCTAATAGTCTCCCACAACTTCTCTTGTGTTAAGCCACTGATATTTTGGGGTTTACTATGGGGAGTTAGTTTTGCCCCAAATAATACATTAACTGAAATGAAATCTTTTATCTTCTAAGTTAGTAAAAAGGCTTGGCTCAACCCAGTTACAGAGAAGCTGACCCCTTGACACATAATGAAATTATACCTGTGGCACTCTTGTGCTAAAGTAGTTTTGTCAACATAGGGCAATAAAGATCTTTTGTTATCTTAACTTTTTAAAAATATCAAATAGACATATTACAGGCTCAAAAAAAATTTTTTTTTTTTAAAGATTTTATTTATTTATTTGAGACAGAGAGAATGAGAGACATCGAGCAGGGAGCCCGATGCGGGACTCGATCCCGGGACTCCAGGATCATGACCTGAGCCGAAGGCAGTCGCTTAACCAACTGAGCCACCCAGGTGCCCTCAAAAATTTTTTTAATAAAAAATATAAAGAATATAGTGGAAAGTTTCCCACCCCTTTTTATCCTCCATTATTAACCTAGTTTCTTCTGTCTCCTTCCAGAGCATTCTAATGCAAATACAAGCAAATAATTTAATAATTTAACAATAGATCTTGGAGATCTTTCCATACCTGACGTAAACACGTTCTTTTTCACAGTAATACAATAGCTTATTGTATGAATACATACAATACATTTAATCACTCCCTTATTGAAGGGTGTTGGGTTATTTCCAATTATTTGCTATTACCAAAAAAAAAGCCTCAATAAAATATTTCCTACACATTGATCATAGTGTTACATATAAAGTTTCAGAAGTAGGGCTGTTGGGTCAAAAGATACATACATATATTTACAATTTTAATAAATAATTCATGATCTCCTTTTCTAACAAATTCTCTCCATTCAATCTCATTTGGCATGTCAGAAGTTAAAATTCAAGCGATGATGATTTCTACTACTACTTATGAAGGATTAATTATTACAGGAATTGCCCCCATAGTAATTAACAACTGGACAAAATATATGAAATAATTTTCAGTAACTGGACAACAGACAGCATAGGCTTATGATCCCTAAGAGAAGGGAAACAAGGTGAACCTATGATTACCCCAACTTACTGCCTGGAGGAGGTTTCTAGGCTGCAGCACAGGATAGGGGAGCCCAAACAGAATCTAGTATTCTCACTGAGTAGAGGAGAGAAATCGAACTTAAATGGAATCAAGGTGGCTAGAACTTACAAGATAGTGTACTGGAAAAAAGAGCTACACAAAGAACCCAGGATATCTGCAGAGGGATCCCCTTGAGTGTTGTTTTATCCTATCCATGTGTGGTGGCAAATAAAACACAAAAGCAAATACACCAAATAATTCCTGATGCTCACACAAGGCAGGGAGTAGTTCATTCCCACCAGCCTGAGAGACCTCATGTTTAATTGCTTGCTACTGTCATACAACTCAGGACATTGGGTAGAATCCTAGAAGAGTCACATCTTAGTAGCGGAATTAAATTAGGCACAGACTACAGGCCTCTCTGGACTTACCGTAACAAAACTTAAAAGCAAGCCTCAAAAGGCTCAAACTAATCTGCATATAACCTCTGTGCCAGACAAAATCCAACATTCTTTAAAGGAATTCAACAAAATTCAGCACTCAAAAGTGTAAAATGCACAGTGGCCAATATCGAATAAAAAATTGCCACACATGTAGGTGCACCTGGGTGGCTCAGTTGGTTGAGCACCAGACTCTTGGTTTTGGCTGGGGTTATGATCTTGGGGGTCGTGAACCTGAGGCCCACTCAGTGGGGACTCTGCGTCTCTTCCTCTCTCTGCTCATTTTAGCACATGCTTTCTTTCTCTAAGATAAATAAATCTTTAAAAAAATTACCACACATGCAAAGAAACAGGAATGTGACCACAAGAAGAAAAATTAGTCAGTAGAAAAAGACCAAGAAATGACAACTGATGGAATTAGCAGATGAGGACCTTAAAACAGCCATTATAAATACACTCAAGACTGTAAAGGAAGGGGGCAAGAAAAGACTATAAAGAAAGTGGCACCTGGGGGGCACCTGGGTGGCTCAGTCGTTAAGCATCTGTCTTCGGCTCACGTCATGCTCCCAGGGTCCTGGGATCAAGCCCCGCATCGGGATCCCTGCTCCGCGGGAAGCCTGCTTCTCCCTCTCCTACTCCCCCTGCTTGTGTCCCCTTTCTTGCTGTGTCTCTCTCTCTGTCAAATAAATAAATAAATAAATCTTTAAAAAAAAAGAAAGAAAGAAAGTCACACCTGGCTGGCTCAGTTGGTGGACCATATGACTCTTGATCTCAGGGTTGTGAGTTCAAGCCCCACGTTGAGTGTAGAAATTACTTAAAAATAAAGTCTTTAAAAAAAAAACTGTACAGGAAAACATGAACATAATAGAGAAATGGAATATATAAATGTATATATATATACACACACACACAAAAGACCCAAAACAAACTTCTACAGATGAAAAATAAAATATCGAAAATAAAAAACACACGAGATGGCTTTAAGAGCAGACTGAAAGCCAAAGAAGAAAGGATCAATGAACCTAAAGACACAGCAATAGTAATTATCCAAAATGAAACAGAGTTGGGGCGCGTGGGTGGCTCAGTTGTTAAGCGTCTGCCTTTGGCTCAGGTCATGATCCCAGGGTCCTGGGATCGAGCCCCACATCAGGCTCCCTGCTCCGCGGGAAGCCTGCTTCTCCCTCTCCCACTCCCCCTGCTTGTGTTCCCTCTCTCGCTGTCTCTGTCAAATAAATAAAGAAAATCTTTAAAAAAAAAAAAAATGAAACAGAGTGGGGAAAGAAAACAACTGTCAGTGGGGAGGAGAGGGTGAAGAATATCTCCTCAAGACTTGAGACAATAACAAGCAATTAAACCTATGTAAAATTAGAGCCCAGGAGAGTAGGGACAGAAAAACTATTTGAAGAAACAGGCACACAGTGTATGTTCAAATATTTGTTGACAGATTTAAATAAAAATGGGAAAGGCTATAAAAGACAAAATAAAAATATGTATGTAAATATAAAATTTATCAGAAAGCAATGTGATAACACAGAAAGACAGAGGCTTTACATTTAAAAAGATCTGGGTTGGAGTCTAAGCTCTTTTTCTTAATACTTACGTGACGAACAAATCACAATCCATCTGATTCCTTTTTTTTTTTTATTTGTAAAATAGGCTTTTATTCTACCTACTGTATACTTTATCAAGAGCTACAAATGACATAAAAAAGGGTTCTGTAAATCACATATTGGATAGCAACTTACTTGACTCAGATTAATTAAATATTTAGGGAGAAGACTGTTAGGCTAATACTCATTTTTTAAAAAGCCAAGTGTATTTGGGTAAGGTCCTTTCTGATATTTGCACCTGGTTCCACATTTCCACTACTGCAAGAGTTAAGAAAAGTTTTTTGGAACACATTATTTTATATGAAACAAAACTCTTAAGTCACCTTTTTTATGCCAAATAATCTTATTAATTAACCCATAGAGTAAGTGCTCAGTAAATATTTTACAAACGATAAGCAAAAGTGTAAGATAATCTAGACTGATTCTGATTCTCTTCTTTTGGTCCTGGGGGCAGATAAACCAAGTAAAAAGGTCAGGGGGAAAAAAATTTCAGGAAGACTCCCAAGGTGAAACTCTCCACGAAAATGACAAATTCATCCTATCTCCTCACTCTTAACTGTAGATTTCAAGATGATACAAAAAAGTAAACAATGGAATTGCTGTAAACGCAGATATTATTTACTCAAAATCTGAACTATTAGATTGAACCATATGAAATTGCTCCTTTTATAAATCAAATATGACCAAATATTGGTAACTCTTCAGTTCAATCTAATAAAAACAATGTAGCCAGAAAACCATGCCTAAAGAAGAGCTGGAGTGGGAGAGGGCCACTGGGTTATGCAAAGGGAAAGATACTGAACAATATGCTGGTGCAGAAAATTCCCAAATCACTGAATATAAAATCTTTATCAACAAATATTATTTACATAAATACTCTGTAAACTGACAGGCTGTAAGGCGGTGTAGGAAGCCTACACCACTACACCACGTATGGAGAGGGCTGGGGACAGAGGATGGCAGGATGTTGTATGAGCTAGCAGGAGGCAGAGCTGGAGGAGGAGGCAGAGATCACGGCACTAAAGAATGTAAATTTGTCTCCATAAGAGGAAGGAAACCCCACCAATCTCTTCTGATTTCTGTTTTCACTATTCTAATTTCTCCTATTTTAGACACACTTTCAAGGTAGAAGTCAATATACAATAGTATAATTTCTCCAAACTTCTTATAATAATAAAACAACAAAAACAACCAGACACACCAAAAACTTTTATCTGTACACATGGCAAACAGTGAGGTCCTAATAAATCAAATCAGTTTTAATAACATGACTGTGGAATTTTAACTGTTTCAAAAGTATTCAAAACTAACTCTGCTACCTAATTACCTCAGAAAGAAGTCTTGCATACTGAAAATATTTTGCACTATCCTTAACATATGATTAATTTATGTATTTATACTTTAATATAGATTGTTTCACAGGCCAGAGAATGTTCCAACCTTAGCAATATCAAAGTCCTGACATATTACTTTCCCTCTGAAAAATTGCCAATCTTCAGGAAAATTTCAGTGATTTTTATATTTATCTGGTTTTATAAAGGGCAAAAAGAATCAATGCCTTCTTTTTCTCAGCTAATAAAAAGCTATGTTCTTAGTCATTCCGTTCTGCAGAGGGAGGATCTGCGTTAAGTAATGTTGTCTTCAGAATACAAGAACTAATTCTTTTCCTCTTCTATTTAAGAACGGGACTTTCCTTTGTCTGACAGGCAGTATACTCCAAATTTAGGCATCATTTAGGCCAAGAGAACTAAAGAACATTGGGCAGAACTGAATTCCTTTTCCCAGAGAATTCACTCCTTTGCACTCCATAATCTCAAAGTGCACACATTTTAAATACTCAGTAAAGACTATAAATGTTCTCGGTGCGCCTGGCTGGGTCAATCAGAAGAGAATCCGACTACTGATCTCAGGGGTCGTGAGTTCAAGCCCCACATTGGGTGTAAAGATTACTTAAAATAAAATAAAATAAAATTCTGAAAGAAAACAACAAAAAAAAGACTATAAATGTTATTGACCTTACTCTAAGTAAGTTCAACTAAAGTTTTCATTAAGGACCCTAGGAAGTATTGCATAAAAGGTGTGGCACATTACATTCACTTCACATTTCTCTTAACACACACTGAACATAAAACCTTATCCTTTTTTTTTTAAGATTTTATTTATTTATTTGACAGAGAGAGAGAGATAGCAAGAGAGGTAACACAAGCAGGGGGAGTGGGAGAGGGAGAGGGAGAAGCAGGCTTCCCGCTGAGCAGAGAGCCCGATGCAATGTGGAGCTGGATCCCAGGATCCTGGGATCATGACCTGAGCCGAAGGCAGACGCTTAACGACTGAGCCACCCAGGCGCCCCCACAAAACCTAATCTTGAATGATTTCATCTGCAACAACGAAGAAAAAGGGAAGGGAAAGACCATTTATGGGCAAATGCAATTTGATGCACAGGCTACATATTTAAAAAATTTTTATTCTCACCATAACCCTGTGGGAGTGGGTTTCATATCTCAGTTTTATAGATAAGAAAATTGAAGGTTGAAGAGATTAATTTGCCCAAGGTCAGAGTAAGTGATAAATGAGCTGGGATTTGAATCCAGGGCTGTGATTCTGATTTTTATTTCTTATGTTAAATAGGTGTGCTCAGTAGATGGTACTAATTAACAGAAGGCAGATTTGTTCATGATTAAAACCCTCCGTTACATCCCCTTCTCCCTCCTTGAAGTTTCTGTCCACTTCAACTGTTTATCACATTACGTAGCTGATGGACAGTGCAGGAACTCTGGGAATTCTGTTGACTATGCAGGCTCTTTCTAGTTTAAATTTAAGTTACAAAAGAAACCTTCCTAGATACTTTCTGTATCTTTCTTTAAACATTATTTTTTTTCTTTCCTTCTTTGTTGTTCCTTTGCATTTGAATTGATTTATAGCTTGTATGCACATTCTCCTGGATAATTTTTCTCCCACATCATTTCAATTCACTGTTTATCTTACTTACTCTAAATATATATCACATTTGTTATTTTTAAGGAACACAAAAACAATTTAAGAGTTTGTTCTATTTTACAAATGTACAGATCCAGGAATTCAAGTGAGCACCCATTTCACTATGACTCCTCCCCCTACAAAGAATTATACATGATATTCACATCTTCATTAGAAGGTACTATAAATACTATGCATTCAATCTAATATAATTTTCTAATTTCAGTAAAATTATTAAAGCTGAATGAAAATAGATGCCTGGTTCTCTTAATTCATTGTTTTTAGATTCCAGTCCACACTTCTTGTTCCTCCACACTCTATTTTAATGCAGATACAAGAGTTAGCACTGGCACAGTTCTGAAGGGCCATCATCTGAGATTCCTTCATAAGTTTCCAATTTCTATAACTCAACCAAATAAAGATGAACCACTTACTGACTTCCAGTTTTCTGAGTATTGTTCTTCTCAACTTGAAGGAGCACCCCTTACAACTCATAAATTAGGCATGAAAATGATGCCAGATTAGGAGGCATTTTAAAGTAGCTACATTAAGAATTTCATGATATGGGGGAGCCTGGCTGGCTCAGTCAGTAGAGCATGCTCAGTGTGGTAGGTTCAAGCCCCACGTTGGGTGCAGAGATTACTGAAAAATAAAATCTTAAAAAAAAAAGAATTTCATGATATGAACAATCAACTTAAGAAGAATGAAAAGTACTGACAAGCTTTTTTCTGATCCTCCCAACCACTTCCTCTAGCATATACCCTAGCATTTAATTTACCCTTCTTTTATGGTACTTATTATTTCATAACTTACATTAATTTTTATTTTTTTATTATTTTTTTAGGATTTTATTTATTTATTTGACAAAGAGAGAGAGCGCACACACAAGCAAGGGGAGCAGGAGAGGGAGAAGCAGGTTCCCCACAGAGCAGGGAGCCCAATGCAGGGCTCGATCCCAGGACTCCAGGACCACAACCTAAGCCGAAGGCAGCCGCTTAACCGACTGAACCATTATTTAGTAAAGATATCTTTTTCTTCTTCCAGATCAGTGCTGTCCATTAGAAATCAAATGTAAACCACATCTATTATTTATGATTTCTAGTGTCATATTAAAAAATAGAGTAAAACTGACTTTAATAATGTATTTAATCCAAAATATTGCCGTTTAAATGTATAATCAATATAAAAAATTAGTGAGCTATCTTACATTTGTTTTTTTGTACTAAGCCTTTAAAATCAAGTGTCTTTTACACTTAGAGTACATCCCAATTCAGACTATTCATGCTTCAAATGCTCAACAGCTACACAGAGCTGGTGACTACCACACTGGACTACCACAGGGATGGAAGAGGAATGAGCTATTTTGTAGTTGGACAGACTTGCTTTCAAATCAATTCCACCACTTACTGGCCCTGAGGCAGTCTCCTCATTAAATAATAATAATACATCTCTGATAGGATTAAATGAGATATAATGCCTGGAAAACATCTGGTCCCTTAGCACAGGGGACACAGAAAGCCTTCAATAAATGCAAACTATTATCAGGTATTTATATTCTCTAACACTCAGCACAGTGTCTTACACATAGTAGGTATTCAATAAATGTTTGCTGAAGGATGAAAAATTAATTTGCATGACATCCTATAAGCCAATTTAAATGCTTATTTTTCAAATATATAAACAGGTGAAGTTTTTTGTTTTGTTTTTTGCTGACTAAACTGGTTTTGAACACATTAGGAGAAGTGTACAGAAGAGAAATGTACCATTTCATCTTTTGGACTGTTCAAGTATTTTTATTTTCTTCCAAAGAACAATGAATTATTAAGCAACTATACACTATTAAGCAAGCACTCTATTAAGAGACTTCTTAGAAAAGTACTTCTCATCAATGACAGTGGAATTTTACAGGTAACTCTCAATTATCTGCAAGAATATTTTTATCTCAGGTTGGAATAAAAACACATCCCATTTCTGGGCTTTACTTGGAGAACGAGCCAGTGGTACATCTAAGACCCTTTATAATCTGGACTGAAAAAAATTCTCAAACTCTATTTTCATCAGTACAACCCCCTAAATCTCTTAAAGTATCTCCCCCTTTCACCTGTGCTTTTAATTTTTCATTCTCTTGCACATAATTGTTATCTTTTTTTTTTTTTTAAGATTTTATTTATTTGCCAGAAAGAGAGTGAGAGTATAAGCAGGGGGAGCTGCAGGCAGAGGGAGAAACAGACTCCCAGCTGAGCAAGGAGCCCAATGCAGGACTCGATCCCAGGACCCTGGGATCACGACCCGAGCCAAAGGCAGACGCTTAATTGACTGAGCCACCCAGGTGTCTTGCACATAATTGTATTCTTACAGATCACAGAATCACAAAGTATCAGAGCTAGAAGGATCTTAAGAGATAATCCAGTCTTGGTATTTTCCAAAGCAGGTACCATAGAAGGTAAGAAAGATAATTTCAGAGGTGTCAGTACTGTATACTTAATGGCCATGTATTTTGTTTAATGTATATTAGAAAAATATAAGTAGCACATCAAACTTAAGAATTCATGTGTATCTTCACTTATGACATGGTTCAACAGTCACAACTTAAGGGAGGAAAAACTTTTTTTTTAAAAGATTTTTATTTATTTATTTATTTGACAGAGAAAGAGAGAGACAGTGAGAGAGGGAACACAAGCAGGGGGAGTGGGAGAGGGAGAAGCAGGCTTCCCACGGAGCAGGGAGCCTGATGCGGGGCTCAATCCCAGGGCCCTGGGATCATGACTTGAGCCAGAGGCAGACGCTTAACGACTGAGCCACCCAGGTGCCCCTTAGGGAGAAAAAACTTTTAAGCTAAGAGCAGAAGAGCTGGATTCCACTCAAGCCTAAATCCTGATTTTTTAGGATTTTTAGGCTCTTTTCATTGCCCTAAACAATTTACTGTCTGTACAGCACCAACAGATTAACATTCTCTTACATAATTGTTTCTTGATCACAATCTCATTTATCAAACCAACTGTAAGCAGTGGTGGTATCTTAAAGCACTAGTGTTCTTTCATAATAAAAGATCAATAACGCCTTGATTTTGTGGTTAGATTGCTTCCAACCACTGAGAGGTAGCACTGGAGGAAATTCCACATTGGCTCAAACAGAACAATCATAACATATCCTAAAGCCAAACACTGTTTGGATTAATTGCCATTTGCATTATTCACATCACTATTTCCTCCCATGAATGAATAAGGAATCAGGAGATGGTATACCTATAAATCCTAAAAACTACACAACATATACACAGAATATAGGAAACTTGTACAGGTTAAATAACAAGGATCTTACTGGGTGCCTGGGTGGTGCAGTTGGTTAAGCACCCATCCAGCTCTTGGTTTCGGCTCAGGTCATAATCTCAGGGTTGTGAGATCGAGCCCCAAGTCGGGCTCTGCGCTCAGAGCAGTCTGCTTAAGACTCTCTCCCTTTGCTCCTCCCTCCCACTCGTGCACACGCTCACTCGCTCTCTCTCTCTAATAAATAAAACTTTAAAAAAAAGGAACAGGGGTCTTAGAAATTGTACTATTACCCAAACCTCTCATTTAATACACGAGGAAACCAGAACTCAAAGTGGTAAAAAGACTTGCCCACAGTCGTATGGTTAGCTAGTGGCAGTGCCAGCTCTAGTCCTAATTCACTCTGTGCTGGTCCATGGATTCAATACAAACAGTAGGGAAATATGTCTAAATTCTTCCATTATACTAGTACAAATCCTGCTTCAGGTAAGATGGAATTTGAAAATCTTTTCATTAAACAGAAATTCTGCTCATGATGGGCTCAAATTAGAAATTAAATTAGCTTTGTCTAATAATGCTGGTCTGTCTCCCTGAGAAATCTACAATATTCAAGTGCATAGGACTTGTTGCTACCCAAACTGTTCTCAGTAGTAAAGAAAAGAGGATTCTAATTCCAGGCAACTCCTCTCATTTTGTGTCCATTTCTGAAACCCTGGCATTCTCAAAAGTCACATACCAATTTCCCTAGCTGCAACCATCCATGGTAGATTGCAAAGTGTATGACTTTGAAGTCAAAGAGAACTTGCTGAATACCAGGTCTATCACTTAGGACGTAACATCAGACAAATTACTTCATCTCTCTGAGCCTGTTTCTCAACTAAGATAATAAGACATTCACCTCTCAGGACTATCAAGAATATTAAATGAGATAATACAGACAGTGCAAAACATGATCTTAGGATACCGTTAAATGAAAGGTTAAGAATAGAGTAGAAGCACCTGGCTGGCTCAGCTGACAAAGTGCGAGACTCTTGATCTCAGGGTTTTAAGTTCGAGCCCCACATTGGGTATAGAGATTACTGAAAAATAAAAATCTTCAAAAATAAAAAATTCTTTTTAAAGAACAGAGTAATAAAAATGTTCATCTGTGAGTTTGAAAGTGGGTTTACAGTTTGTAATGTTTAAATGTTAATTCCTGTTCAATACATAAAAGAGTACATCTTAAATAAATATTTACATTCAGTTTTATTTTTTTAAGTCCTTATCAAAGATACACATTCAAGTAGTTAGAAAGTGAAATGGAAAAAAAAGAAAGGAAGTGAAATGACATGTGTCTGGGACTTGCTTTAAAATATGCCAGTCTCCTGGGCGGCTCAGGCGTTAAGCGTCTGCCTTCGGCTCAGGTCGTGATCCCAGGTTCCCGGGATCGAGCCCTGCATCAGGCTCCCTGCTCAGCGGCAAGCCTGCTTCTCCCTCTCCCACTCCCCCTGCTTGTGTTCCCTCTCTCGCTGTGTCTCATTCTGTCAAATAAATAAAACCTTTAAAAAAAAAATATGCCAGTCTCCCAACTCCTGTGCCAAACGAACAAAAAATGTAGAGACAGCTGAAGCTGGGTGATGCATACATGGAATATCACCATACTATCCTACTTCTGTGCGTACTTGAAATTTTCCATATTAGAAAGGTTTTTTTTTTAAATCTAACAAAAACAGGGGCGCCTGGGTGGCTCAGTCAGCTAAGCGTCTGCCTTCAGCTCAGGTCATGATCCCAGGGTCCTGGGATCGAGCCCCACATCGGGCTCCCTACTCAGCGGAGAGCCTGCTTCTCCCTATCCCTCTGCCTGCTGCTCTGCCTACTTGTGTTCTCTATCTCTCTGTCAAATAAATAAATAAAAAATCTTAAAAAAAAAAACTAACAAAAACAGATATTAAAAAAACAAAACCCTAAGAAAAACTACGCACATCACTAATAAACTCCCAAGAAACCAATGTCTCCATCTGAAACTTTTTTTTTTTTTTAAAGATTTTATTTATTTATTTGAGAGAGAGAATGAGAGACAGAGAGCATGAGAGGGAGGAGGGTCAGAGGGAGAAGCAGACTCCCTGCCGGAGCAGAGAGCCCGATGCGGGACTCGACCCCGGGACTCCAGGATCATGACCTGAGCCGAAGGCAGTCGCCCAACCAACTGAGCCACCCAGGCGCCCCTCCATCTGAAACTTCTAAAGACAAGATAACACCGGTCATTTCAGCCAAAAATACATAAAGTATTTTATTTATTTATTTATTTATTTATTTTAAAGATTTTATTTATTTATTTGACAGAGACAGAGATAGCGAGAGCAGGAACACAAGCAGCGGGAGTGGGAGAGGGAGAAGCAGGCTTCCCGTTGAGGAGGGAGCCCGATGTGGGACTCAATCCCAGGACCCTGGGATCATGACCTGAGCCGAAGGCAGACGCTTAACGACTGAGCCACCCAGGCGCCCCAAAAATACATAAAGTATTTTAAAATTACTCTCAACATAAAGCATGTCTTATCTCTTCATTTAATACTAACTACATAGCAGTACCTTCTCTTTCTTTGGTATTATTATTCTTCCACCTGGTAGAACAGCCCAGGGTATATTTTTCCTTTTTCCCCTTTATACATTGTTACATTTTTTATGACTAGCACTACTACTAGTTCTATATATATATATACATATATGTAACCTAACATATATATGTATACATGTATATACACTAACACATGCCAACACCACACACACACACACACACACACCCAGGACTACTATCCCATTATTAGTACTATTACATCTACTATTTAATAGTGGACCCACTGGGTATACTTGACCTTTTAAAAAGCATGACTCATCTGAAAGGGTTAAAAAAAAAAAAAAATCCCTCACATAACACATAACATTCACAATAGCAGCCAAAGTGACTGAGGAAAAGCTGTGAACTATAGTCCATATGCAGGTTTACTGTAGTTTACACACAGATTTTCAATTTGTTGATATACCATACATTAGACAAACTGAAAGTATCAGTTGAAATTATTTAAAGGTAGCCATAAATACCTTCAAATAAAGTTTGTAAGTGAATTACTACATAACTTTGAACACTACAGTAGAGAGAATCTTAAAATATTTGAGCTCAAGACTGAACCTAACACTATATACCCCCATGTTGTTTCAAAATACAAATGTTTACTACCATTTAAATATTCACATGCTTTGCCTTTCCATAATTCTAATAGCAAGTACACAGAGAACAGTCTCCTCCAAATTTGTATCCAAAGGGATAAAGAAGGAAACAAAACAAACAAACAAAAAACAAAGAAAACCCAAAGGGATAAAGAAGCACATTATACCAACTTCCCTATCAAATAGTACTACTTAGCAAAAAGCAAATACAAAATATGTTCCATAATTTCACTTCAAATGTGCCGAGGCAGTTTCTTTCTTTAATTCAGGTATGTGCTTTCAAACACATAAATCAGATCTAACTAATTCTCAGACTAAGTGGATTTAAATGTTCTTTTGCTGTCTTTAAAGAAAAAAAAAAAGGTAGTTTAAAATAGCTCCACCTCCAGAAGCTTGGCAGGCTCAGTCCCTAGAGCATGCAACTCTTGATCTCAGGGTTGTGAGTTCGAACCCCACATTGGGTAAGGAGCCTACTTAAAAATAAAATAAAAAAAGAAAATAGTTCCACTTCCTAAAGAACATACATGGTCATTCATGGTACTCTTTTTTCAACTTTTATGTATATAAAATCAGAGGAAAATTAACTAAATTATAAATTCGGAAAGCTCTGCTCCCCAAAATACCCCCAACTCCAATTTACATGACACTTCTTCTTCCTCTGGAGCATAAAACTGACTTCATTGGTTTATTCATCCTCAATCTGTTGGCAATATTTACTGAGTCGCATCACTGAATTAAGTAATCTGGAAAGTTACAAAGGAAGTAAAGGACCTAGTAACCACCCTCAAAGAGTTTATATATCATCTCCATAAGGGAGGAAAAACGTAGTTACTGAAAGAGTATCCTTGCTGAGGATCTTACAGTCAAATGTGGAGCAGGGACTCCATTTTCAATACAGATTCTCTGCACTAAGTAATGCAAGACAGTACCTACAAAATTAAACAGACTCCAACAGTGGTCAAATCTGTTATTTATGGATTATATAAGCTGCTACACACTTCTACTGCATGACAAAGGAAGCCTGCTCTTGTAAGTGGAGGTTTCCAAATGTCCCTAATGTACACAAAGAGACGTACTCCAAGCATGGGCCATTTTTTGCCACTTTGCCTAATAACATCCTATTTCTGCCATAAGCCACAAACAAAGTGTTTGGTCACCAATATTAGGGTCCTACTCTGAGGGAACAACATCGATTTTATATCCTCAAAGACCAAATAGAAAATTCCAAAAAACCTGACAGTTTAAGAATGTCAGCTGTATCTACTAGAGAAGTAGCTGAAGAATAAAGAATGACAATGAATTATCCTTCTAGTCTTCAAGTTGTAGATTTGTGAGAAGTCATTTGCCGCCCCACATTTCTGTTGGCTCAGGAAATTTCCTTTCTCTCTGTCTTCGGATTATGTATGTCTTTTCCTCTTATGAATTACTCTGTATAGAATACTAGAGCAGGTATCACAGTGGGACGGGACGGGGCGGGGGGGAGGGGGGGGCGGGGAGTACTGTCAAGCCTAGCAATTTTCTACAAACCAGCGATCCCATGATCATGAACACCTTACAGAATTCTAATGATACAACTTCCCACACAAAACTGTATCAAGCAGCAGTTTCATTCTATTTGTCAACCTCTAGGTCTAATTCTATACACCTAAATCTTAAAAAACAAGCAAACAGACAAACAAAAACCCCAGAACCCTACCAGAGTTGCTCCCAAACTTTGAGAATTTTCAAATATGTCTGCAGCATTAAATCAAGAGAAGACATGTCAGTTAACTGACTCACATTAAAGAGTATTAAATCTAGATTTCATTAAAAGGTACTCTAAAATCATATTCAGACGTCAGAAAGGCAAGATCCCACAACCCAATCACAAATACTGTATAGGTATTACAGCTTCGACTGCTGTCCCCCCACCAAAACTTTTCAAGCTTTGGGACTCTAATTTACTTGGAGTAATAGCTTGAGATTCACTACAAATTGACCAAAAGAAATTAAGAAAAAAAAAAAAGATACATTAGCTTCAACACCCTATTTGATAACACGAATTTGCTAAATTACAAAAGAATGGGGTAAAGACAGTAAATTCGGTATTGACTACAATACACATCAGAACAGAACCTGAGTTACCTAAACAAACGTTATCTACTGCCAATAAATAGATCATTTCTTAACAGCTTAGGTACGCCCGCCAACCATTTTTCATGTTTAAAAGGGCTGCTACGAACTGTCCAAGACTAAACAAATAGCCAAATTCTAAGCAGGTCTTCCGCGAGGAGCCACTGTGCTTAGAGCATCACACAAAAGACCGGAGCAAACATAAACACGCTCTGGGCCTTCGCAGACAGCCGCCAGGAGCCAGGTCTGAGTCCCAGACCCCCGTACCAGGGAGGGAATGAAAGGTGGGGGGGGGGGGTCCTCTTCTCGGAATGCGCTGGGGAGCTAGTTAGAGACGGGGAGGGAAGGAGCGCAGCACAGAGGAAGAGAGAGAAGCAGCGGACCGGCGTCAGCGGCGTCCAAGGCCGGCAACACCCTCGGGCCCGCACCAGGCCTGGCCCTCCCGGCCCCGTCCCGCCTCCTCACCTCCCTCACGTCCTGCAGGCACTCGAGAACCGCCAGGTTGTTGCTCCAGGTGTGCTTGGGACACACACGGGTCACGTCCTCCCTGCAGGACTCTTCCTCCGCCAGCTTCCAGCCCCCGCCAGCCCCGCCGGGCCCCGCTCCGCCCCGCCGGGCCGGAGGCCCACCCGCCGGGAAAGGCGGCTGCGGCGGCTGAGGCGGTTGCTGCGGCTGCTGCGGCTGGTGCTGGAGCTGAGATGACTGAGGCAGCTGGAGCAGCGGCTGACCTGCCGGCCCGCCGCCTCCAGTCTGCCCTACAAAGGCCGGAAAGTTGGCCCCGGGGCCCTGGCCCTGGCCGTGGCCGTGGCCGCCCGGGCCCAGGAGTTTCTGGGCCCCGGCCGCCGCGAGCAGCAGCAGCTGCAGCGCCGCCGACAAGCGGAACATCCTCCGTACACGTCCACACGCCGCCATCTTGGGTCCGCGGCGAGCTCGACGCACCCGTCGGCGCCGCGTATTTAAATGAGGGGGCGGGCCCGCGGGCGGGGCCCAGTGGGGCCAGTCCGAGCCCCTCCCCGGCCGCCGCAGATCGGCGAGCCGGGAGCGGAACCTTGGAGGAGGCTGCGCTTGAAACGGCCCACGCCCTGGGCCCTGGAGGCTTTTTGCCTGGGGAATTGCTGGAGCGCCTTGAAAAGCCTGGGCTGGGCGGCTTTGCCTCATTCCCTTGGTTGTCGTCACAGAAAAATAAAGAGGAATTGGGATTGCCACAACCAAGATGGCCGGTAGAGTATGTCGCCTGTTCAGTGATTGGGGGGAAAAACTAAAACAAAAAACTTTGTGTGTAGAGGTGAACTTTACACGATCAGGTGTATTCCGAAATCTAAGAGCCTCTTCTTGCATCTCTCCCTGCTGCTTTCTGCCTGCCTCAATCTTTCTTACCCAGGAAGAAGGCAGTCTTGAATAATGGTTAGGAGCACAGATTCCGGGGTAAGAAGAGACGCGGTTATAATCTTTGCTCCCCTGCACACTAGGCAAGTCCTTTACCTTTCTGAGCCTCATTCTTCTCGTCCCATGAAGAAGAGGAGGAGCTCTAATGTGAAATATAATTGTGAAGATTAGAAAAAAAATGATAAGGAAAGTGCCTAGCCCACAATATAGAACTTAAAAAGTTATAGCCAATATTAATAAACTGGGAAGCCTTTTGTGCCAGAGTCCTGATGGTAGACCAGAACTTAACCTCGTGTTTAAAGGAGGAAAAGAAAATAACAAAACAGGTCTTTGAGGTCTTAGGTTTCTAAGTCTGTGCCTTACGGAACTGTTTCTGCTGACGGGCATGCAGCATCTTCATATTAGGCAGAGATTGTTGTTTCAGTTCACACCGTATCCCCTCCCTTTCCTTAGAGGAGAGATAATACCTTCTCAAAGGTCTTCACGTCGATTGTCATTTGAGCCTTGTATCAGGCCTGGGTTGGATTCTAATTCAACTGAGGAATGGCACAGAGATCGTAACAAGTTCTCCACAGCAGGGTTGAAACACCTGCCCAGGATGAACTCTGCCAGCCTGGGAAGAGGATCAGGGAGGCTTCTCACTGCCCTGGTGCACTTTTATCCCATTCTACCAGTACAGCATATTGAGGAATGAGGATAGCTAGGGGCATAGGATCCCAACTGGGATGTTCAAAATGTTCAAAACTGCAACTTCTTCTGTCCTGACCCACAAATGGGCAATGAAGATCAAATCAGACATAACTAGAGTCTAAGAAGTTGGGGGGGGTGCTGGGTGGCTCAGTAGGTTAAGTGTCATACTCTTGATTTCATCTCAGGTCATGATCTCATGGGTTGTGAGATCAAGCCCCACCTCAAGTTCGCGCTCAGCAGGGAGTATGCTTGAAGATTCTCTCCTGCCCCTCCCCCCACTTGCACGCTCTCACAGGCTCTCTCTCTCTAAAATCAGTCTCTTTTTTTAAAGATTTTATTTATTTATTTAAGAGAGAGAGCGTGAGAGAGAGAGCACGAGTCGGGGAGAGGGGCAGAGAGAGAGGGAGCTGGAGGCAGGGCTAGATCCCAGGATCCTGAGAAGGCAGCCACTTAACGACTGAGCCACCCAGGCACCCCTGAAATAAATAAATCTTAAAAAAAAAAAAAAAAAGAAGAAGTTGGGTGGGGATTCAGAGACCCCATAAGGAATCCCGGAGACCGAGAATATCCTGGGAGTACAAACCCCCCACTATGGCTGCCAGCAGGTCTCTATCTTTGGGAATGAGGGTATGTTGGCATCTGCGCCAACACTCCCCCTCCACCCCGCTACTGCCAGAAAATGGTCCTGAGGCTGATGCTAACTTTAGCATTGACTAAGGCAGCCCAGGATTGACCAGATAAACATACATATTCATTAACAGATAACGGCATAGGTAAGTTGTCAGTTAGCAGGCTGGAGACATCACCAGAAGTTCTTGAAAAGTCACTAGGGGCCATTAATTTTCAATAATGGGTCTGCATGTGCTCAGACAACAAGTGGGAGATTATTTTAAACTAGTTTAAGGGGGTGCCAGGGTGGCACAGTTGGATGAGCCTCTGACTTTTGGTTTCGGCTCAGGTCATGCTCTCAGGGTCCTGGGATTGGGCTCTGCGCTCAGTGCGAAGTGTGCTAGAGATTATCTCCCTATCCCTCTCCCTCTGCTCCTCCCCTGCTCTCTCTAGCTCTCTCTCTCTCTCTAAGATAAATAAAATCTTAAAAAAAATAAACAAGTTGAAGGCTAAGAGCGCCGGGCTGTTTCAGTGAGAAGAGCATGCAACTCTTGATCTCGGGATCGTGAGTTTGAGCCCCACGTTGCGTGTAGAGATTACATAAATAAATAAAACGTTTTAAAAACATTTAAAAATAAACTAGTTTAAGGCTAGAAATTGACAATCTGTTGAGAAGGCAGCAGTTGCCTATCTCTCATCCTGCACTGAGGAAACACTAGACCCAGCCATAGATTGCCTCTGGAGATAGGAAGGAGTGTATGTGCCTATCTTAAAATCACAATGACCAAGAAGCAAGAAACCCAGAGAAATCTGGGAACCTCGCCAGCTCAGGCTGTGTCAGGCAAGTCTAGACTTTATACAAGGTACAAACCCCTAAGCCAGCGGGAAGAGGGTTGACCAAACTTGGGTCTCCCGACCGCAATGACTTTTCAATATAAAATAGACTATATCTGGGGCACCTGGGTGGCTCAGTCAGTTAAGCAACTGAATCTTGGTTTCGGCTCAGGTCATGATCTCAGGGTGGTGGTGGGGGGGGTGGTGGATGGAGCCCTGGATGGGCTCTGCACTCACTGCAGGGTCTGCGTGTCCCTCCCCCTCCCCCTCTGCTCCTCCCCCAGCTCACACTCTCTCAAATAAATAAAATCTTAAAAAAAAAGATTGTATTTATGTGTTTATTTGAAAGAGAGAGAATGAGTGGGGTGAGGGGCAGAGGAAGAAGCAGGCTCCCCGCTGAGCAGAGAGCCTGATGCAGGGCTCAATCCCAGGATCCCGATGCAGGGCTTAATCCCAGGACCCCGAGACCATGACCGGAGCCGAAGGCAGATGCCCAACCAGCCTAGCCACCCAGGCGCCCCAGTAAAATAAATAAGATCTTAAAAAAAAAATAGACTATCTCTATCACAGACTAAGAATTCATTTTACCCTTTATTGTACCTTTTGTTTCTTGATCCTGACTTCCTTGATTCACTCAATAGGTATCTGCTGAGCTTTTTTTTTTATGCCAGGCATTGCTCAAAAACCGGCTTATGTGTGATAAACAATAAGACAGTAAACAAAGAACAAGATCATTTCAGACCATATAAGTGCTATAAAGAAAATAAAAGATATATGGGGTGACGAGTAGGGAGGGGCTTTTATATAAAGGCAGCTGGGGAGAGGCTTTCTGAGTGATAATTGAACGAAGAGCCAATCAGCGTAAAGATGCCAGCCATGGAAAAAACATCTGGATCTGAAGTTGTCTTAGCCTGTTCAGGCTGCTATAACAAAATACCACAGACTAGGGTCCTTATAAACAAAAGGTATGTGTTCCTCACAGTTCTAGAGGTTAGAAGTCCAAGATCAGACTTTTGGTGAAGCCTCTTCTGGATTGCAGACTTCTGACTTCTTGCTGTGTTCTTGCACAGTGGAAGGGGCTAGAGAGCTCTGTGGGGTTCTTTATGGGAACACTCATCCCATTCTCTCATGACCTAAGCACCTCCAAAAGGCCCTATCTCCTCGTACACTCACATTGGCTAGGAGGATTTCAACGTATAAACTTAGGGGTGGACACAAACAGTTAGACCATAGCAAAAATGTTCCAAAAGCAGAGATTAACAAGTTCAAGACCCTGATGTGGGAATAAACATTCAAAATAAAGGCCTATATGGCTGAATTAGAATGAAGAAAGAAGGAAACGGAAGAAGGAATCAGAGAACTGGTTAGGGGACAGATCATATAGGGCCCCTTAGGCCCTATATATCCATATAACTGGGGGAGAATTCTGACTCCAAACAAAGAATTTGTATTTCCATTGAAAGAAAGACATAAAAGCTAGACAAAATATATAAAATATCTTTGAAAGGAATTAGAAAGTAACCGATGCAATTTAGGAAATGAAGGGCGACAATCTTTGAGAAAAGGGATTTACACAGCCCAGATTTTTTTCTGGGTTATACTATCTAACTTGTAGGTCAAAAGAATTGAGCCCATGCAGAAAGCAACAATCTCAATGGGCCGAAAATGCAAAGGTAGGAGTTCAGAGCCCCCCAAATGGCTGGGACTTCAGGGTCAAAAGACTGGAGAGAAGAGAATCACAGAGAAAGAGCCAAAAATCTGTGAATGCATTTCTCACAAGTCTCTGGCTGACTCCTAAGCTGTGCAAGCACGGAGGAGACTCCACAAACCCAGAAGAAAACAAAAGCAGCCTCATGTGTGCTAGGGAAATAGAAGTTAGAGCTTAAACCCTGCTTAAGTATAGAAGCCTTGGTCAATGCCCTAGGCTTTAAACTGAGGCCTCAGAACGGTTACCCCCTGGGAACAAAAACCACACCCCAGGAGAAAGGACACCACCTGAGGACTGAGGGTACTGCACTAGAAGAAAAAGCAAAACTACAATAGTCCAACCCTAATAAAGCCTAAAACATACCTCAATGGGGTCAATGTCAACGTGACCCACCGGTACTCTGTCTACAAGAAGAAAACGTCAGGAGGGGAAGAATGAACGGGGGGAAATTGGAGGGGTAGACGAACCATGAGAGACGATGGACTCTGAAAAACAAACTGAGGGTTCTAGAGGGGAGGGGGGTGGGAGGATGGGTTACCCTGGTGATGGGTATTGAGGAGGGTACATTCTGCATGGAGCACTGGGTGTTATGCACAAACAATGAATCATGGAACACTACATCTAAAACTAAAGATGTAATGTATGGGGATTAACATAAGAATAAAACAATTCAAAAAAAAAAGAAGAAAACGTCATCTTTCTGAAGACAGATGACATCATCGAAAGCCTCTACAATTTTTAATCTGCATGACCCATCACTGGATCAAAAATTATGAGGCATGCTAAAAACAAAACAAAACTGAACTAAATAACCCAAACCAAAAAGAACAAAAAAGTCAGGGGGCCCTGGCTGGCTCAGTTGGTAGAGCATGTGACTCTTGATCTCAGGGTTGTGAGTTCAAGCCCCACAGTGGGCAAGAAGCCTACGTGTAAAAGAAAAGGTAAAAAAAAAAAAAAAAAAGTGAACAAAACCAAACTCCCTGTGATTCAGATATTGGACTTAATCAGATATGGACTTTAAAATAGCTATGACTAGGGGCGCCTGGGTGGCTTAGTCATTAAGTGTCTGCCTTCGGCTCGGGTCATGATCCCAGGGTCCTGGGATCGAGCCCCGCATCGGGCTCCCTGCTCGGCGGGAAGCCTGCTTCTCCCTCTCCCACTCCCCCTGCTTGCGCTCCTTCTCTCGCTGTGTCTCTCTCTGTCAAATAAATAATAAAATCTTAAAAATATATATATAAAATAGCTGTGACTAATATGTTATAGAAAATAAAAGAGAAAATAGGGGCACCCGGTGGGCTCAGTTGGTGGAATGTGTGACTCTTGATCTCAGGATTTTGAGTTTGAGTCCCACACTGGGTGTAGAGATTACTTAAAAAAAAAAAATCTTAAAAAAAAAAAGAAAAGAAAAAATAGGTGAAAAATAGAGCATTTCAACAGAAAATTGGATTCTACACAAATAACAAAATGGACATTCTAGAACTGAATTAAAATTCATCAGATGATTTTTTAAAGATTTTATTTATTGGGGCACCTGGGTGGCTCAGTCATTAAGCGTCTGCCTTCGGCTCAGGTCATGAGGTCCTGGGATCGAACCCTGCATCAGGCTCCCTGCTCTGCAGGAAGCCTGCTTCTCCCTCTCCCACTCCCCCTGTTTGTGTTCCCTCTCTCGCTGTCTCTCTCTGTCAAATAAATAAATAAAATCTTAAAAAAAAACAAACTTCTTTATAAAAAAAATTTTATTTATTTATTTGAGTGAGAGAGTGAGAGAGAGAGAGAGAGCAAGCATGCACAAGTGGGGAGGTGCAGAAGAAGGAGAAGCAGACTCCCCTGCTGAGCAGGGAGCCCAACTTGGGGCTTGATCCCAGGACTAAAGGATCATGACCTGAGCCCAAGGCAAACGCTTAACCAACTGAGCCACCCAGGCACCCCTAAAATTCATTAGATGATTTTATTTTTTTTTTTAAAGATTTTATTTATTTATTTGAGAGAGCAAGAATGAGAGAGAGAGAGAGCACATGAGAGGGGGAAGGTCAGAGGGAGAAGCAGACTCCCTGCTGAGCAGGGAGCCCGACGTGGGACTCGATCCCGGGACTCCAGGATCATGACCTGAGCTGAAGGCAGTCGCTTAACCAACTGAGCCACCCAGGCACCCCATTAGATGATTTTAACAGCAGACTGGATGTCTTAGTCTGTTTGGGCCACTATAGCAGAATATCATCGACTGGGTGGCTTAAAACAAGAGAAATTTATTTCTCACAGTTTTGGAGGGTGGGAAGTCCATAATAGACTGCCAGATGCTGGCAGATTCCGTATCTGGTAAGAGCCCACTTCCTGGTTCATAGACAGCCCCATCTTCTTGCTATAACCTCAGAGGGTATAAAGGCGCTAGGGAGTTCTCTGGGGTCTCTTCTAGAAGGACACTATTCCCATTCATGCGAGCTCCACCCTCTGAAAATCAAAGAGAAAGAAAAAAAATCTTAGAAACAAAGACATATTATTTTCAAAGGAGTAATAACACTAATATCTGACTTTTCAATAGAAACTATGGAGTTACGATTTCAACATCAATTTGGGGGGGACACAAACATGCAATAATGGCACTGGATATGGCAGAAGACAGAATTATTGAAGGGAAACAGGTCAATAGAAAATATCCAAAAGGGGGACACCTGGGTGACTCAGTCAGTTGGGCATCCCAGCTCTTGATTTGGGCTCAGGTGGTGATCTTGGAGTTGTGCATTGGGGGGCTGTTTGGCAGGGAGTCTTCTTGGGGTTTGGCAGGCAGTCTTCTTGGGGTTTGGCAGGGTTCTTTTTCTCTCCCTGTCCCTCTGCCCCTCCTCCTGCTTGCTCAATCTCTCTAAATAGATAAATAAAATCTTTATTTTTTTAAAGATTTTGCTTATTTATTTGTCAGAGAAAGAGAGAGAGCACAAGCAGAGGGAGGGCAGAGAGAGAGGGAGAAGCAGGCTCCCTGCTGAGCAAGGAGCCCGATGTGGGACTCAATCCCAGGGCCCTGAGATCATGACCTGAGCCGAAGGCAGACGCTTAACCAATTGAGCCACCCAGGCATCCCAAATAAAATCTCTAAAAATAAATAAATAAAATAAAATAAAATTAGAAAAAAGATCCAAAAGGAAGCACAGAAAGAAAAAACGACTTTATTTTGTTTTGTTTTATTTTATTTTAAGGAAAAAAGATTTTAAAAAAGAACAGAGCGTTAAGAGATATGTTGGCCATAGTCACAAGTTCTAACATATATGTAACTAGAATCCCAAAAGGAGACGAGAAAGACAATGGTGCAGCTCGATATTGAAGAGACATGCTTTGAATTTCCCCCAATTGATGAAAGATATCAACCTATAGATTGAAGAAGTTCCAGGAACCCTAAGCAGATAAACACAATACCACATCTCGGCACATCATCATGAAACTGCTGAAAATCAAAAAGAAAGATAAAATCTTAAAAGCAGACAAAGACATATTATCTTCAAAGAAGCAATAACACTAATATCTGACTTTTCAGTAGAAACTATGGAAGCCAGGTGCACCTGTATGATTGCATTTATATGAAATATCCAGAGTAGGCAAATCAATAGAGACAAAAAGTAGATTAATGGTTTCTAGGAGATGAGGGAAGGGGAGAATTGAAAAGTACGGAGTTTCTTTTGGGGGTGATGGAAATATTCTGGAATCAGATAGTGGTGATGGTTGCGCGACATTGTGGATATACTAAAAAACATTGAATGGTACACTTAAAAAATGGTTAAAGTAGTGAATTTTATGTTATGTGAATTTTACCTCAATAAAAAATGTTTTAAATACAATTGGACCCATTTTAAAAAAGGTTAAGGACATTTTCAGACAAGCTGAAGCTGATATAGATAATTCATCACCAGAAGACCTGCCCTACTCTAAGCTGAGGGAAAATGACCGGACAGAAGCATAGGACTGCAGGAAGGAATACAGAGCGCTGACAGAGTAAATATGTGGACAATTAATCTTGCTTTAAGCAACAGTAATGAGGGATTTATAACAGATGTAACGGTGAACTCTATGACTCCCATTGTATATAATCAAGGACGCGGATGGTACTCTCTAGGCTCTAGAGTCTAGGGTAAACACTAAAAGAACACGATAAGAATGTGTGTGTAAAGCTAATAGAAGAAACAAACAAACAAAAAAACCCCACTAGAATAAAAAGCACATGATTCATCCAAAAGAAGACCTAAAGGGTGGGAATAAAGTAACAAAGAACACATGGGGTAAATAGGAAACAATTGCGTGAAGTTTAAGTCCAGTTAAATTTAAGTGCCATGGGAAGCTCTTGGAGGGTTTTCAGCAGGGGTATGATTTAATCGCCAAGTAAGAGATACTAAACCCCCTTAAAAGTCTCAACCCCCTTAAAAATTGGATTGTGTTTTTATTATTGAGTTATAAAGATTCGACGGTGCTCAGCATGATGCTAGGCACACAGAGGGCAATCAGTGAAGACTTACTGACATGGCCAAGCTGCTTCTCCCACTGCTGAACGGCTGAAAGGTCCCTCCTTCCAGGAAGCCCTCCAGTTGCTCTCTCACCTGCTGTTTGGGCAAGCAAGGTGAAAGGAGGTGATTGGGCAGAGCAGTCCCCCGCCCCTTCTTACTCTGATTTAAGTACTATGGCAACTTCCAGAGTTCAGCAACTTTCCCAAACTTCACTGTGAAGCTGAATCACCTGGAGCAATTTTCAAACGTTTCTGATTATGGTATCCAGGAATATGCTGTTCCCAAGAACTAAACCAGCACTGATCCCCGCGGGTCTCTGGCAACAGCTGCTGTAGTGTAGGACGGCATGGGTGGTCTCCCTTTCCCCAGGCAACTTCCTGACCTTTGCCGGTATCCAAGATTTCAAGATCAAATAGAAGTAACATTGACCCGTGAAGTTCTAACACTTTCATCCTAAAACTTTTTTTTCTTATCCCTCAATGCTCGACTCAAAAGTCTCAATGTTTTTAAGGCTTCCCTGGGAAAATTAACCCCTTGTCAACATGTCTTTTTTTTTTTTTTTAAGATTTTATTTATTTATTTGACAGAGAGAGACACAGCGAGAGAAGGAACACAAGCAGGGGGAGTGGGAGAGGGAGAAGCAGGCCTCCCACCGAGCAGGGAGCCCGATGCGGGGCTCGATCCCAGGAACCTGAGATCATGACCTGAGCCGAAGGCAGACGCTTAACCACTGAGCCACCCAGGCGCCCCTCAACATGTCATTTTTATATTCATTCGTTTATACAGCAATTAAGTCTGAATGCCTCCTATTTCACGCCTTAGGGATAGCTCTGTGGGGTAGGAGAGCCGGACTAGGCTGTCTGGGTTTCATTATCTATTCTACCATTTGCCTACTGCTGGGTTATTCTGGGTTCTAGGAGAAGCAATCTCCAGGGATGCCCAGCTGGCTCGGTTGGAAGAACATGTGACTCTTGATCTTGGGATCGTGAGTTTGAGGCCCACGTTGGGCATAGAGATTGCTTAAATAAATAAAACTTAAAAAAAAAAATTCTCTGGACAGAATTAGCCATGGACGAGACTTACTAGGATGAAAGCTTCCCAGGAATGAGTCTGCTCTAGCATGTCTGCCACACTCAGTCACTGGCTGGGAGTAACCCTTGGGGAATGTGGTTTCAGAGCACAGCAGCTGGGAAGACTGGTCAACTGCACTCCCCCATTTGGAGACCTGAGAAGCAAATTTTCAGGGCCACCATACTCTACCCTTTGGGCCCACAGATTTATTTCTCTATGTTAGTTTGGTGAACAGCTACTCCATGGTTTCAATGGGCCTCTCTCTCCAAGGGAAAAACTGCGATGAGGGAGATTAGTGGCATAAACTAACATCTATCATTGCAAATGATCTCAGGGTTGCAAATAGTATTTGCCCTCTTCTTCCTCCATTCTGAATTTCTTTTACCCTCAGCCGCATCTCAGAAGTCTTGGTGGATTACCTGGTAACATGACCCAAGCTTTCATTCCTGGGTTGTTATTGGTGGTGGTGGTGTCTGAACTCTTGGTCATTATACCCTTGTCAGTCTGGTGTGGTATTATTGCACATGTCTGTTTATAGTTACAGAGAGGCAATGGGAACGAGAAAGCACCCAATTGGACTACCTGGGTATTTCCTCCCACCCCCATTATGTACAAGCAGCCCACTTCCTCCTGTTGACCAGGGTTATTTTCCACTGCCAGTATGGTGATTCCTCTTCTCACCTATGGTCCCTGGGCACAAGGTCCCGAAGTAGCAGTTATAACTTGTAGTTCTGTGTCCTCTGGCAAGGTGTACGCCCTGTAGGGACACAGGAACTTCAACCACGTGGAGCCCAGAGTTGCTAGGCTGGGAAACGCAAAATTACCCAGGGAATCAAGAGTGATGGTAAGTGGGGTCACTCCTGTTTCCCCATATTGGTTCCTGGACCCATGTATTCCCTCTATTGGGGTTCAGCACCATATAGAGGTCCCTTATTTAATACTGCATCCTGAAGAATGGCATCCCATTCTTTGAGTGTTTCTTCTCAGCCAGGGCTTCAGCTGTGCCTTTAGAAGGTCATTACCAGCATTCCATTAGCTGGCTGCTTCTGGATGGTCTAGTGCATGATACGACCAGCAGATCCCATGGTCATGGGCTCACTTCTGCAATCCCTTCCCTGTAAAGTGGGTCCCCTGGGTGAGATGTTACGCCATGTGGCAATCTGTGCCTCAATCAGGTATTCTACTGGCTGAAGCTCTGAGAGCAAGAAAGGCAAACCCATACCCAGAATAGGTATCTAGCCCTGTAAGGATGAATTGCTGGCCTTTTCGGAGGGAGGGAGCACACTGTAGCTGACTTAACAGCACATAGCTGCTTGATCTTCCCTAGGAATAGAGCCGATCAGAGACCAAGTGTCTCTATTCCCGACAGGGTGGACATTCAGAGGCAGCCTTGGTAAATGGGAGTCCATTCTTCCATATGGACTTTGGGTCCATATGTTGCCTGTCACCATGGCCACTCTGTTCATGTGCCCAGCCTATCAAGTCTGCAGGGGCTGAAGACTAGCTAATGTGAATTGACCTAGTCATTCTGCCTGCTTGATTGTTCAGTGCCTCTTCCATGGGGGAGGCTTTCTGGCGGGCGTTGTCATCTGATAAAAATTACGTGTTATGCCTTCTTCCATATAATTCATCCACAACCACGAGGCCATTGAACCCTGCCCAGGAACCTGTATATCATCTCACCTTAGACCACTTGTCCTTCCATACAAAGTGAAAAGCCAAGGGCAAGGCTTGCAGTTCCTCTCCTTAGGAGTATCTTTCACCCTGCCTCTTTCAGGGTCATGCTTGCATCCTTCCTGTCTTTAATGGTGGCACGAATCTCCACCATCCTCCATCCCCCAATAAGACATTGCTTTTAATTTACTATTCTGGCCAGTGATGAGAGCAGTTTCCAAGGTTCACATTTAGCCTCTCCTGTTACCATTCTTACCATTCCTACATAGGCCAGAAACACAATGTGGTATTATTCTAGATTTCCAGTTATATATTTGGGGCCTGAGGAAATGATCACCGGATATGCCCACCTATCCAGTGGGGCCACTATGAGCCATACCTTAGCCAGGACTCCATTTGCTATTGGCCCCCAGAGGCAGGAGGGCTGATGATGCTTTTGGTCTCTGAGTGTCAGTGTCAACTCAGACCAAGTGTACAATGGTCCTCAACATATTTGGTTATTTCCCTTTTGCCAGTGTACAGTCACCCAAGTAGATGGCCATGAATCTCTTTGGGGGAAGGACAGAGGGAATCATTGCTGGGGTATATATCTGCCATGGTGTTGCAGAGTCTCTGTTCCTAGGCTCCCGGCTCCTTGTTCATCAGTGGGTTCTGGATCTGAAAATTGGCTCAGGTCTAGAAACTGAGCATGGGAGCATGACTTACTGGGGATGGCCACCCTTAGCCTCCTGACCCTCCAATCTTCTGGGGTTTTTTTGGTTATGGATGTGAAAAATCACCCTTGTTGACTGAGTCTATTTTGCCCCTAGGGATGCTATCTTTTATTAGCCCTTTCCACAACTCCCTGCTGATTGGCCCCTTGGTTGCCTCTTCAGTCTTGCCGGGAATAATGATAATTGTTTTCTCCTGGCTTCTGGCAGTTAAGTACTGCCACCCAGTCTTTATTATTCTGGGGTCCCATCATCCCCATCTTATTACCTGTTTTCTGGAACACTCCCAGCACTACTTCTATTACTCTAGGTTTGCCAGGAAGCAGACAATAAAAGGGAATTAGCCATCAACAAAAAAAATAAACAATTAAAAAAATGGGCAAAGGACTTGAATAAATATTTCTCCAAAGAAGATACACATTCAATAAGCACATGAAAAGATGCTTAACATTAATAATCACAAGGAAATCAAAACTACAATCAGATACCACCTCATACCCAGTAGGATGGCTATCATATAAAAAACTCCAGAAAATAGGGGAGCCTGGCTGGCTCAGTCGGAAGAGCATGCGTCTCTTGATCTCGGGGTTGTGGGTTGAGCTCCATGCTGGGTGGAGAGATTAAATGAAAAAAAACTTAAAAAAAAAAAAACAAACCCAGAAAATAACAAAAAAAGGGGAGGGGAGAGAAATTGAAACCCTTGTGCACTGGTGGTGGAAACGTAAAATGGTACAGCAGCTATAGAAAAACAACATGGCAGTTTCTCAAAAAATTAAAAACAGAATTACCGTAATCCAACAATTCCACTTCTGGGTGAAAAAAACTGAAAACAGGATCTCAAAGAGGTATTTGTACACCCATGTTCATAGCAACATTACTCCCAATAGCTAAAATGGGAAGCAGCCCAAGTATCCACTGACAGATGAATGGATATGCAAAAGTTGGTCTACTTATACAATAAAATATCATTCAGTCTTAGAAAGGAAAATCTGACACATCCTACTCCATGGGTGAATCTTGAGGAAATTGCACTAAGTGAAATAAGCCAGTCACCAAAAGACAAATACTATATGATTCCACTTACATGACGTGATGAGAGCAAATACACAGAGACACAAAGTAGAATGGTGGTTGCCAGGGGGCTGGGAGGAGGGAAGAATGAGGTGTTATTACCTAATGGGTATAGAGTTTCGGTTTTACAAGATGAAAAGTTATGGACATGGATGTACAACAATATGAATTTAATACACAGAACTGTACTTAAACCACTATGTACTGAATATACTGAATTGTACTTAAAAATGTCTAAGAGGGTGGGACGCCTGGCTGGCTCGAGTCAGTAGAGCATTCAACTCTTGATCTCGGGGTCATGAGTTCAAGCTCCATGTTGGGCGTAGAGTTTACTTTAAATAAATAAATAAATAAATAAATAAATAAATAAGTGTGCATTTTACCACAATTAAAAAAATCGGCAAAAAAGGAAGGGGAGTTAGCCATGCAAAAAATTTATTAGGGGGCAACATCTGTGGGAAAAATTGGTGAGTGAAAGAGCCATTAAACATGACGCAGGTCTGACCCTGTGTGAAATAGAAAGGGAGGGAAGGATGGATGGGTGGAAACAGTTTAGACTGAACTTAGACTGCATTTCAACTCTTAAGGTTTGGTTAAGGTGGCACCTGGGGGTTCAGTCAGTTAAGCGTCTGACTCTTTGATTTCGGCTCAGGTCATGATCTCAGGGTCATGGGATCAAGCCCTGTGTAGGCTCTGCATTCAGTAGGGAGTCTGCTTCTCTCTCCCTCTCCCTCTCCCTTGCCCCCCCCACTTGTGCTCTCTTGCACACACACGCGTGCTCTCTCAAATAAAAAAAAAAAAAAAAGGGTTTGGCTAAGGACATGGGAGACTTCTCAAGCTAAAGTTGCCTGTCGGGAGTTCAGCCTCCCCTAGAAATGGGCCTGCCTCAGTATCCCTGCTGTCCTTGGTCACTGGCTGGAGCAACCCTCAGGAACGGCGGTCTTGCTGCGGGGGCACCAATGGATTGTCAGGGCTTAGCAGTCAGTTATGCTCCCCACTGTTGGGGTTCTGAGGGACTCATTTTCATGGCCACCACACCTGGGCAAATTCTGTAACTTCTGAGCATTCCTTTCATATAAAAGGTGTACCACACCATTAGGACTTACGGGATGAACAATGTACTAACGTGCTTCCAGGCACCCCCAAGTTATGCAGCTGAGGGACCTGAACATGTCCATCACAGAAACGTCAGTGATTATCTAGGCCGAGAATCTAAGACCCAGAGAGGAGCACGGCATTCTAGAGCCTGGATGGCCTACCTCCCTTAGAACAACCTGCCACGTTGCACAACATGTGGTCCCTACTGTAAAGGAATTTCATGCTTTTCTGGGGGGGAAGGGGGTCTTAATCAGAGACATAAATGCTAGACTCTGATAACGTAGCTCCCCTTTCCTTGACTCAGGTAGCAAGGGACTCCCGTGAGCTGAGGGAAGGGGCACACCGGCTGCCCGGTGCAGTACTGTCACTGTCTCAACAGTCGGGATACCATCCTCATGAGGGGACGTGGTGTCAGGGCCAATTCTAGAGCTTCCACTGGGGTCCAAGTCCGGTTTCAGCACTTCAAAGGGCTTAACTTCCAGAACAACTTCTCCTCTCCTGACCTCAACACCCGTTCTTAGGTTAGACCCTCATTCCTTCCTATCTGTTGCTGGCTAATCTAACAATCTTTTTTTTTTTTTCTTTTTTGAGGGGGCACGGGGCACCCAGATATGAACCAGGGACCTCTTGATTAACCATCAATTTTCTACACCACGTTTTTTTTTTTAAAGATTTTATTTATTTGACAGAGAGAGACACAGCGAGAGAGGGAACACAAACAGGGGGAGTGGGAGAGGGAGAAGCAGGCCTCCCACCGAGCAGGGAGCCCGATGCAGGGCTCGATCACAGGACCCTGGGATCATGACCCGAGACGAAGGCAGACGCTTAACGACTGAGCCACCCAGGCGCCCCTCTACACCACGTTTAAGAGAAACAATTGAGCCACATTAACATCCAACACCCCTACCATAGCTCAAGCCTAGGAATTTACCAGGACCTTTCTGGAAGCACTGTTTTAACCTAGTGCTGGCATTTTATTTTATTGTATATTTTCCCCCTAGTGGTGGTATTTTAATCAGATGGCAGGGTCTTTATCCAGGGGCAGATATTCCCTCCTTCATTCCAGGAACAAGTGGTCTGCCAAGCCCCCACTTTCATTAGCCCACAGTCCATCCAATCGCTGGGAACTCACCCAGAGCTTAGCTTACATAACCAAACCTCCACATCCTTTTACCCAGTCATCTGTTAAGTGAAGTTCTGAACTTCCTTTGTTTTCCTCTCAATGGGTAACATTTCCTTTTAACCAAATCCAGGTATTGTTAAGTTTCAGCCCATGTCCGGCTTCTAGGTGAGCCCTTCTATTTAATGTAGCCGTTTCTGGATAAAGCTTTCGGTACTTTTTAGGGGCGAGTGAGGGTTCATGGCATCCCTCCGCACATGCCATCCCTACAGCAGTCTCCTTATTCAGCCGGCCCTGCACCCTGCTTTCTAGAGCCAATAGAGCGGTTCTAGCCATGTGACTCTTGTACTGGGCAGCGGTGTTTGCAGCCTTGGCACCCGCAAGGGTGTAAAAGCATCACGATAATATTCACGACTGTCTGCTTTATTTTCATTTTAAATAGAGGAGAAATGAGTTGTGGGGAATCAGCCTGGGCTGTTCTGGAGATGGAGACGTCAAGAGTCAAAGTGAGCTTCCCCCCGTTCCCCAACTCGTGCTTAGCTGTCAGTAATGGAAAGTATAGGATGTCAACATGAGGAGAAGTAAAATTTAGTTCAACGCTATCTAATGTCACTTTCCTTTAATAGGATTTTCAACTGCTTCTTTCCCTGTAAATTGGAATAACTACTTATTCCATAACATTGTTTAAAAATTAATCAATAGATTAGGAGGGGACTTTGTAAACTCTAAAGGGATAAATAAAAGCAATTGTTACCAATATACCGAAGTTGACTCATTAAAAGACAAGGACACTCAAATGTCTGTTTCCAGAATTTCACTTGACAGCCAATCAGAGACGGGAACCAAGTACTGTGGAAGAGAAAAAAAATGGCGTTGGGTTTCTTAGTAATGCAGGGGTTCCTTCTACCCCAGTACCTTTGTCATGTATTGTTGGAGCACCAGGCTCCATGACAATAGCAAGCCTCTACCTATGGATCTGGTCCTGCTAGAGTCTAGTATACTCCATTTGCTGTTCAGCTGGAAAACATTTTCAGCCTTTCCAATCTAATCCCAGAACCATGGTTTACAGCAACAGAAATTCTGGAACTAAACAGAACAAAGACACTGAGACAAGAGGCCAGAACTGTGCTGAGCAGGAACCCAGAGTCCCCGCTTGCCCAGAGCTGCCGAAGACTAAAAGAAATAAAAGGGCAAGTCCTCTCTTCCACTCCCCTCCTCCCACATTACGGTTTTCTGGATTCAAAGAAAACACCAAGGAAGCCAGTGGGCAAAGGGAGTCTGGGAAGTGTAGTTTCCAAGATTCAAGCCCCTTGGATCTGAGAGCAAACAAACTACCAGTGTAGGCAAGTTCCTAAGAAGCAAACACACAGCTTCCCATTAAGCAACAGTACAAAAGAATTGCCAGTTAAACCACCTCATCAATTTAAATAAGATATTTGCTTCAGATCCAGAGACCATCGTGCGTAATTCAGATCCAGTACTGCATGAAATGAAGAAATTCACCAGGCTGAGATTGTTCCACTTTCCCAAGAGGCAGACATGCTTTCGCCTCTGGCAGTCAAAGAGACAAAAGACACCAGGAGCTGGTACACATGGCAAATGCTTTATTTTCATATTAACATTAACACAAACATTAAAACACAGAATATGAACGAGAGATCCCACTGCCCTGTCAAAGCAGGTACAAGGATATCTACATTGACAAAATATTTTGAGTCTGTTTAACTCCAAACCCTCCAAAGGGAGAACCACCTTAGAGACGGGTGAGGGGACACGTCGGGGCAAAGCCTAGTGCTGCATGAGAGCCCGGAGCCTGGGTCTACAGATGGAATCTCCTGCGGGCTGAGGGGGGCAGGGGTAGAGGGGCTGGGGGCAAAGTCTTTTCCTTGGGAGAAATCAGTTGAAGTTACATAAATTTGTTTCTGAAGCATTCAAATTTACTGGAGAAACGCAGGAATTAGCAAGACTTGAGATTCACCCAACCTCCATGGTAATAAGGCCCGTGGTTCCTGTGCTTGGGGGGATCAATCAGCATCAGCTGAGTGTACTTCCAGCCCTAGTCAAATCCTAACCCTGCTCCAGGTTTTGTCCCTGCCAAAGACAAAGGCAGCCAGGGCCTGCCCAACTGCATCCTCTCTGGCAATCTGCTGAAACCAGATGAGTTCTGCTTTTCAGTGCAAATCCCTTCCTGCCACTGATGCTCTAGGCCCAGGCAGTCATTCTGAATCATCGACATAGTGAAAGGAGTATCTCCTCTGAGAAAAGGGGACTCTTTCCTAGGCTCTGGAAACTGGCTTTTTGAAAGATGTACTAAAAGAGAAGGAGGCTACTCTTTAAAAGGCACAACTAGAACCTGGAACTCTGGGGAAATCGACTGCAATAACCCTTGCTGGTAAGAAATGCTGGAAACAGCTCAGGACCTGTCAGGCCAGAACTGTTTTAAAATAAAAATAATAACACTTCCAGAACAATCATTTAAGAAAGTCACAGTGTTGGCCATCCTGCTTCTAAGAACAGGCACGGGCCACCATGCCTGAGGCACGTTCTGACTGGACAGTGCTTTAGCAGGGCAGCCCTCGGCAAAGCAAACACACATAAACTGAACCCTCTCCCGGAGGGAAGTGCAGCTCGCAATGTTGGACAATCCACGGTCAGAACGAAAGCTCGTGGGCTTCTCCCTGCAATCCACACAGGTCTCCAACCACTTTATCTTCCTGAGAGTAACTATTTTTCTAACAACTTTTTAAAAAGGTTAGGAAGGGAGACCTATCGGAGCCAAACATCAGTTTCACATGAGGAAGGCTTTACCTGGGAACTCTAAACACGCTCAAGAACAGCCCCCTCACTCTGACAGCTCAGCTTTATTCAGATAGGAACTCTTTCAAAATGGAAGAGACAAGCCTTTCTCCTGTTTTCAGAAGTAGTTGGAGGAGCTTCTCTTTTGTAGGCCTCTCTTGGTTAGCCCCTTGCTCTTGATCTCTTTTACTAGGAAAGACTTAAGTAAGAGCTTTCACATACACTCATCTTTTCCTAGTGTGAGGGAAAAGGAGGGTTTTCAGAGCAATGCTTAGATAAAACCAAGCCTGAGATCCCAAGCTAGCTAGAAAAAATGAGGATTCCCCACTGCTCCAACAACTGGTCTCTTTCCTTGGCTCCCACAATGTGATGAACTTAACGTACTCAGCATTAGGAAAAGGTCTACAGCTCATCAGCCGCCTCCATCACTGGACTTGCCAAGATCCCAGCACTGCACACCTGGAATGTTCTGTTGCTGCCACAAAGCAGACCAGATATGCTCTACTTCCATGCGGATGAGACCAAGTTACTAAAAGGTTGTCAACAACAAAGTCAGAAGTAGATCAAATCCTTCAACAGGTTGTATAGTGCCCTCTTGTGTTCAACTGAAGACTCTTCTGCATCCACGCACCATGAAGACCGTTGGCCCCTTCTGGAATATAAGCATTCATCCCCAAGTCATAGAGCTCAAGTGACAAGACCACTTAGGCGGGGTCACATCCTTCAGAAAATGCTTGGTGTACGCTCATATCCTACATGACTGTGCTTGGAGGATATTCTCTGAGGCCCAGCAGAATGTCTGATCAGAAATAGATTCTCAGCAGATTCATGAAGGATTTTAACCCAAGACATGAATACATAGATGGGAGTACCGGTCCCTTACTCATGGACACTGCAAATACACAATCTGTAGTGTTTCAGTGACCCGGAGTCTTTGAGTCACATCAACCCAAAGGAATCATGATCCCAGAAGTTCTAGGCCACAGACAACAAGCAGGGATCTTGCTCAGGGCTGCTAGCTGCTAGCAAACAACATTTAACGTAAACCAGCAGCAGGCCTGCCAAGTTCCAGACACAGTCACTCCCACCTATAGATGTGGACCATCTTCTCGGTTAAGGTAGCCAAGTAGCTGTTGTGGTTCACCTCAAATGGGCAGATGTCCAAGACAGGCTGATCGGCCTGCAGTTCCTGCAGCAACGAGCCTCTGCCAACGTCCCACAGCTACAGAAGACAGAGAGAAGGGTCAGGGGTCATTCAGTTGAGCTGGGGGTCCTGCTTGCTTGATCATCAGACAACTTTGTGGGGTTTCTTAAGATTTTATTTATTTGAGAGAGAGAGAGAGAGAGGGAGGGAGAATACAGAGAGAGTTAAGTAAGAGAGAGAAGCAGACTCCCCGCAGAGCAGGGAGCCCGAGGCAGGGCTCGATCCAGGACCCTGGGATCATGACCTGAGCCGAAGGCAGACGCTTAACTGACTGAGCCACCAGGCACCCTTTTGTTAAATTTTTATTTAAATTCCAGTTAGTTAACATACACTGTAATATTAGTTTCTGGTGTACAATGAAGTGATTCAACAGTTCCATACAACACCGGGTGCTCATCACAAGCGCACTCCTTAACGCCATCAGACAACTTTGAAAGAGCTGCAGAGAGAGAGAGCACCGCCGGGGTAGTAAAACAGATTGTCCCTAACCTTCACAAAGCCAGGATACATAACACGGTTTAGCTCTGGCCTCTGCAGTGCGATAAGCAGTTAGTCTACCTGTGAGTGGATCTATAAACCAAGCTAGCATTCAGCCCTTCCATCAAGCCCTTCCAGCGAGGGACAGAAGAGTCAACAACACAAAAAGTCCCTGTCTCTGCCCTCATGAAATCTTCTAACTAGTGCTTTCTTTTCCTTTTCACAAACTTTTTATTATGAAAAAAATTTTCATAATAAAAAGTAGGGTAGTACAATGAACTGCCCATCACCCCCAGATTTTAAGCTTTTTACCATATCTGCTTTACTGATGCTATTTTGGTTTGTTTTTTACTTCCTGTCATTTTACCCTTACGCTATAGTGGGGCTACCCAATATGGTGACCACTAGCCACGTAAGGCTATTTAAATTAAAATTAAATAAAAATTTAAAACTTAAGTTCTTCATTCATACTAATCACATTTCAAGTCCTTATGTGGTTAATGCAACTATACTGGTCAGCAACACTCCAAAGCTTGATTAGATTTAGACTCAAGGGCATCTCACAGAAGGTGCCGTGTGCTGCATATTGTCTTACATTAAGAGGCAAATTATTTCTTGTTAACCCACTTACAGTGATATTAAGGTTGATCCATGTGTCCAGGTCATGACAGACTGATCCCTGCACTGTACAATTCCCCATCAACCATTCATTTGTCGGTTTCACCCTGAACTCATGAAACTGTTACCTGAATCAATTATTTTATCTATTGATCTATCTATTTTAAAAGACTTTATTCTATTCATTTGACAGAGAAACAGCACAAGCAGGGGGAGGGGCAGAGAGAGAGGGAGAAGCAGGCTTCCCGCTGAGCAGAGAGCCCGATACGGGGCTCGATCCCAGGACCCTGAGACCATGACCTGAGCCGAAGGCAGACGCTTAACGACTGAGCCACCCAGGTGCCCCTGAATCAATTATTTTATAGGGGTTTCAGTAGTTTTTTGTTTTTTTGAAGATTCACAAGATGACCCACAGGACACTATAGCTCACATAAAAAAGAATGAGGTGAATCTACAGATATTGAAATGGAAAGATATCCAAGCTAGGAAGTTAAATGGGAGAAGAGCAAATTACAGGGCAGTATGTAAAGTGTAACTTGGGTAAAAATAAACAACCCTACATACACACATACACAGATATGTACAATTATGGAGAACTCTGGCTTTTTGCTCTATACACTTCAGTATAAAAAAATAACAGACTCACCAGGGCAGAATTTGATGCTTCATCCCCAGTACACACCAGGATGCTGCCATCATTCTCTGGGTTTTGGAAAATGGCACTTTTGGTCAGTAGTTTGCAAGTGGGTCCCCCAAGGAATGTTTGTACAGGATGGCAGGAACAGACTGGCTCTCCAGCACCATCCAGCTTATAGGACATCTCCATCAGCACACTTCGTAAAGTGTTGTGATTTTTATCTACGGGACAAAGAAATCAGTGTTGCTCCATGGGGATGATCCAAAGAAATTAATGAAGTACCCGAACCTCAGATGCTAACCAACTACCTGAGTGCAAGAGCCACAATTTACCAAGCCGTTAAGAATAGCTACAAAGCAACCGTAATAATAAGAACAAAATGATACAGCATAAATGAAATTCAGAACCCCAGGCTAAGATAAAGCAAGTTATCTACAAGTATTTTTGCCTATGAGGGAATCAATTCTGAGCATAAGCTATCCTTCTTAGTAAAATCACTGTATTCTGCCAGACCCCGGCTCAGGTTTTTATATTCCTTAGGGGTATGCAGAAGACACGAAACTGCACTGAGGGTGACTCACTGGCCTCAATTCCAGGCCTCCTCATTCCATTACTGTTCTAAATCACAGGGGCTCAAGTGGCTGACTCACTCCAAGGAGTACCTGGCAGAATCCTCAGACAAGTGAGAAGCAGAGGCAGGCTCTAGGGAGGAAGGTGGGGCCACCATCTTCCATGTAGTAGCAAGAGTGGGTGGGGGGCTTCCCAGCGCCACCTCAAGGGTAGGGCAAGCTCTCCTTTCTTCCCCTGAACCGATCTGCTCCCAGACAACCCACAGGAGGTCCCACAAGGACATCCCAACACTCACCAGGCCTGTAGGTCACAAGACAGTGCCGGGTGCTGCTCTCTGTCTGAAAGTCTATGCAGCCCCCTGGCTCGACGGGCAGCACATGAGGCCAATGAGAAAAGCCCATTTTGAGCTCCCAGAAGGAAGCGTTCTCCAAGGTTCCAGCCAATACCCCACCATATGGAAATGCAGCTGAGGCAGCTCTGGGTATGTATGATAGGGATACCAGCGGGCATCTGAAGGGGAAGAAAGGAAACCATGTTTCACATTCCAATACTTGTACTGCTCCAGACCCCACTGCCAGGAGCCCGAGCATAGTCCTACATCTATAGAAGAGGGTAAAGACCTTCTTTGCGTCACTCTCTTTTGACATTTGATAAAAACTACCAACCCACTCTGTAGAAACAAAAGAGTATACCTATAATCTCTGCATCCAATTTCAGAAGAGATATCACATGTTTGAAAAACAGTTAAAAAAAAAAAAAAGGACTAGAAACTTAATAGTACAAGATCATAAATACAAGGAAGATTGACTGGTGTGAAGTTTCTAGTAATGGGGCTAGCCACATACACAAGGAAAGTCAGAAAGGAAATGCAGCTTACACATCTAATAAAGCTTCCAAGCCGTAATTGACAGACCCTTCAATTAACATATAGCCGGAAGCAACTGCATTTTTTAATTTAAATACTCTTTACACCCAACGTGGAGTTCCAACTCATGACCCTGAGATCAAGAGTCACATGCTCTTCCGACTGAGCCAGGCCCTGAAGCAACTACATTTTAATTCAGAAACAAGACTGTTTCTTTAGAAATTTTCTAAATCTCCTTCTGCAAGCATATGACCAGAATTGTATGCCAAGAATTCTCTCAGAACTATCAGCCTGCCGAATCTGTTCCTATGAACTTTGTTTCTGCTGGACTCGTCAAAACGGTCACTTTGCCTGCTTTCTTTCATTGCCCTGTCTTTCCTGGCTCTTTGCTCTATTTTATCGCCTGCTCTGCCTGAATCCGTCAACATCAATGGCAGTCCCCATGTTTGCTGGGAGTTCACATCCATCCTCTTCAGGCCCCCAGACCACATAAATGAAGCATGAGTCTACCCCACTCAAATGAGAAGACCCCAGAGCGTTGAGCCTAGGTTTAGTAACCATTACTATAGTGGTATCTTTACATTTAGAGCCCCATGCCCCCTTTTTAATATATATTCACATTGGAAATGGAAATTCTCTTTTAAGATACTTCTCATTTTGGCCTACGTCAGATTCCACTTTTCCTTTTGAGAACTTTATGCCTTCAGGAGAGTATTACGCCCAAATGCTACTCAACAAATTCTGAAGAGTCACAGTGGTGCTGGTGGCCACCCACCCTCAGATTCTGGGCTGACTTTATAAACCTCCCAACTCTAACTGGATTATAGATGATCCATCATAGTAACATGGCATCTTTAGACCAAGTTGGTTTAGCTGGAGATTTTAAATCATTTTGCATAGGCCTACCCTTTATCGATCTCTTCCTGTGCGTTAGACATGTGGCTATTAAAGCAAGTCTCTGTCACAGGCCAAGAACCGTGACCAAGGTCACACAGCTCCTATGCAGTGGAGCCGGGTTTGGAACACAGATCTGACTTCATTTTGCCATGCTGGGTGATGAATGACTGTACTGAAGCTGGCTTACTTGGCACTAGGGCTTTCTACCATGTAGAAATACCATGAACGCATGGAAAGGATCTTACTGGGCCCAAAGCGAGAACACATTACCGCACGCAGAGAACTGCCCTCTGTGAGGAATTCTGACCAAATGGGAAATACTCTCCAAAGAAAGGATTCATATGACGGTCCAAGAGAAAGCTGCTAACTACTGGGAAAATCTAAGTGGTTCCCTACCTGGCTTTCTGGGGTACTAACTCCTGGATATGACAGCTCGTGTTTCGAAGGTCATACACCAGGATCGAACCGTTGACCAGTCCAGCATAGATGTGATTGCTTTCATCAAGACACCAGCAGCAGCTCCAGACAGGGCGACCAGCATTGTAAGTCTGGACCACTGTATTTGTCTCTAGGCTGTGGAGATATAAGACTTTCACAACTATGCATTAAGGAAATCAAATATATAACAAAGATGTAAAGATTATCATTTCAGTGATAATCTTTTAAGAACACACCCACACACCCAAACGATTTGGGATTCCCAATTTCCTGTAGGGACTGCCCAGGTAACTCCTTTTGATTCCAAAATATTTGTTTTGGGGGACACAGGCTTTCCTCTTGAAATGTAAGAAAAATAAAAGAATAAGTTAAATAAATAATTCTCCATAATTATCTATTATACAGGTAATCAATATTCAATGCTGAAAAATTAGAATATACCTATGAGAAAAATAAAAACTAACAATCCAACCACCCAGAGATAGTCATTAATAACACTTTAGTCTTTAACCTGCCCTTTTCTCACCTATTTTTTTAACACTACTAGGAAAAAAAAATCCTTTTATACATATGTATAAAACATAATGCTACGTTGAGTTTTGGGGCTAATTAAGCCAAAGCATTCTTGAAAAATCAAAAGGCTTATCAGGCCTGATAGCAATATCATGATGTCCTTCAGATTTAACTGTGGGACAGGAAACCAACTATCAGATGTCTGATCAGAACTACTTTCTAAGACGAAGGCACTGAATGCGTTCAGATCTGGTTCATAGCAGTCGCAGGGCACATGGATAAAATGCAGTAACCGAGGGTTACTGACGAGACAAGTCAGGGCACCCTAGGAGAATGAGCTCCCGGAGAGCATTTTTGTTCGGCAGGGTGATTCCGGTAACGGACCAGGAATAAGCAGGTCCAAGCTGGTATGGTAACCCCATGGTGCCCGGTACCAAGGCTCCCTCCATAATGTCATTCAACCATCTCTAGGGTGTTCCTCTCATCTGCCTGGCTTAAGACGTATTTTGTTTTTTGTTTGTTTGTTTTTTAAAGATTTTATTTATTTATTTGACAGAGACACAGCGAGAGAGGGAACACAAGCAGGGGGAGTCGGAGAGGGAGAAGCAGGCTTCTGCCCAGCAGGGAGCCCGATGCGGGGCTCGATCCCAGTACGCTGGGATCATGACCTGAGCCGAAGGCAGACGCTTAACAAATGAGCCACCCAGGTGCCTCTTAAGATGTATTTTGTAACACAAATAATTTTTAAAAAAACAGGGTTGTGTAGCCTGTTGTATCTACTTTGAAAAGGAATACATTTTAAATTCAATGAACCTGGATCTCAGAAGACAATGCCTCAGACCCAAAAAAAAAAAAGCGAGCTAAGGCCATCCTAACATGGATACTAATTTCCAGTCTGTTCAACACTAAACAGCCCAGGCTCCAACTTCCTCCCCGAAGCACTCACCTGGTCAGTTTAACAGTGTTGTCTAGGGAAGCCGAGAGCAGTAGGCCTTTGGACCGATTGCTGAAAGCCAGTCCGCGGATCTGTTTGCCATGCATCGCAATGTACTGACTACTTTTCATGTTGGCGGTACTCAACATCTTAACACCAAAGCCTGCCAAAGACAAGAGAGCATGAAATCACTGAAAATCAATTTAAGGCAAAGCAAACTACCTTTTCAAGTAGTTCCTTTGTTCAGCTTTCCTGGCATATAAATCCCTGGAAAACAGCTGGTCAAGCAAAGAAAATAAAAATTCCCCAGGGTTATAATTATTTTAAAAAGTATATTCCACTCCAAATGTCCAACAACAGGTGAATGGATAAACCACTATATGTACATATACACAGAATAGAATACTACCCAGCAATACAAGGAAATGAACTACTGATATACACAATAGTATGGACAAATCTCCAAAACTTTATGCTGAAAGAAGCCAGACAAAAAAGGTAATACTGTATGATTATGATTATGTAAAATTCTAGAATATGCAAACTGATGTGTAGTGACAGAAAGTAGATCAGTGGTTGCCTGGGGATGAAGAGAGGAGGGAGGGGCAGATGGGAGATAGATTATAAAGGGCATGAGAAAACTCTGGGGCAATAGATGTTCATTATCTTGATTGTGGGGATGGTTTCAGGGGTGTATACATATATCAAAATTCATCCAACTATACTTTCAGTATGTGCAATTTATTTTATGTCAGTCAAATTTCAATAAAGCTACTAATACAGAGATCCGCAGTGAAGATGCAGAGGGAGTGAACAAGAAAGAATGGAGATAGGTGATTTCTATCTCAGGTGGTCAAGATATGCTACATTTGTCTGAATGGAATAAAAACAGATGACACTTCAAGTATTCTAATCAATTTGCATCATTCCAGAAGGAGAAAAAATCCCCCCAAACTTGTCCTTTTTATTTGTTACTCTGTTCTCTTCCTAGGCTCTGATAATGTATTTATTTTTACTAAGTATCTATTATTATCCAAGTTATCCACAAACAGAATTTGTCAAATCCTAGATTTAAGATAGCCTTGAGTCACATGTCAGCTTCTCTGGGGAACCAAGTGGGAAAAGTTTATTGTGTTTTCTCCTGAAACAGAATTAGGAGAACCAGAAAGACAAACAGGGAAATAATGGGCTTTAAATCAACAGGGAGCACAAATACTGGACTAGTTAATGATCAAGGGAAACAAAGAGAAATTAGCGCCAACAAGCTATCAAGACCTGGCTGTGCTGTGTGGAATAGATGCATTAAGGCAAAAGGAACAGATCACACCCAATTGGGGGAACAATTGCAAGAAATAAGTATTTTCCCAGTTTGTAGGGAAGGCTTTTATGATAAATCTTTTATTAAAGATGTGGATGGGACATAGAAACATTATAAACAATTCTTTTATGTTCCCCTTAACTAGAGCTTCTCTCAACTCCCAGCTATCAGTGAATAGAAAAATATACAATAATCTAGGAATTCTACTTCTAATTCTATATATACCTAAGTTTAGGGGGACACAGTTTTGAAGTGTTTGAATGGAACTTCTAAGTGGGTAAACAGGAAATCAGGCTGAAGCAAAACGACCTGACAGCTGGGAGAAATCATATGCTGAAGACTGTGGAAAGAAACATCTACTACAATCAGGAATGATTTAACTGGGCATGTGAGGAGATTTCAACATTAAGCATGTGAGGGTTTTCAACATTAAGACAACCTAAAATTAAGCTTTTTAAAAAGCACAAAATATGAGAAAATTTAGTATTTACTGTATTATTATCAATAACTAATCAATGTATTTCCAAATTCTTTTATTCAGAATCTGTGAATTTGAATACTACTGAAAATAAGTATTCAATCTTATTTCAACTTGAACGAGCCCTTGGGATAGTATTTTTTGTTTTTTTAAGATTTATTTATTTATTTTAGAGAGACAGAGAGCAAGTGAGTGAGAGCACGAACGGGCAAGGGATAGGGCAGAGGGAGAGGGAGAGAATCCCAAGCAGATTCCCCACTGAGCACGGAGGCCAACGTGGGGCTCAATCCCATGACCCTGAGATTATGACCCGAGCCAAAATCAAGAGTGGGATGATATACCAAATGAGCCACCCAGGCACCCCTGGGATAGCGTTTTTAAAAATATTTCCAGTCTAGGGGCACCTGTCTGGATGAGTTGGTAGGGCATGTGACTCTTGATGTTGGGGTTCTAAGTTTGAGCCCCACGTTGGGTGTAGAGATTACTTTTTTAGTTTTTGTGGGGGTTTTTTTGTTTTTGTTTTTTGAGATTACTTTAAAAAATATAAAATCTTAAAAAAAAAATCTCTAGTGTAAAATGAATCTGTGACCTTATTTAATTTTTATTAAACAAAATTTTTTTCTAAGTAATCTCTACACCCAACATGGGGCTCAAATTCAAGTCTCATACTCTACTGACTGAGCCAGTCAAGTGCCCCCATGAACTTGTGACTTTAATGGGACAGACAGGGAGTGCTGTCCTTTTCCTTGGACTATACGAGTAACCCATGCTTCCAAGTACCCTATCTTCTCTTACTTTATCACAGTTATTAATTAGCATTCCTGGGCTTTTGGTGAATAACATGTACAGAATGAAGCCAACGGACAGATATCTTTGCAGCACCTTAGAGTATCTGCATTAACAGACTAGGAAAGGTGATTTGGTGGGCTGTGGTCAGCTTTCACCCACTAGCAAGTCCTGGATTCTACAAAAAAGAGACGAGAGAAATAAATAAAGTCGAATAATGAACATGAAAGCTGAGGTGCTGGGTTGTTCACCTGGCAGGAAGGAGGCCTGAGGAGAAGGCTGTGACACCGCCAGGCAGCTCAGAGCATCGCAGTATGCCATGATGCGGCAGTTTCCTGTCTGAGACACTGTGAAGGTCTTCTGGAAATGGTACTTGTGCTGGTTCTGGCTGGAGGGCAGGCAGTTCAAGAAACGTGCCTGGGAGCCCCCGGGGGACTGTGAAATCTGATCCCGATGCTGCACAATAAGCTTCTGCAAGTCCTAAAATGAAAACAATGTTGTAAATGTGAAGGCTTTTTGTCTGATATTCCCCTCATGCACAATTCCTTCATTTCACATGGGAACGTTTCTTCTCTGTTATATGGAAATGCTGACATGAGTCCCAGAGCCCTGCTGCCGTTCTCCCAGTATTTTAAAAAGAAACTGACCCAACAAGAGCACAGATCAGAAAATAGGAGGGCTGAAAGTCTTCAATGGTCATCTTGGCTAAACCCCTCATTTTACTGGTAGATTCAGGGAAGTAAAAGTACTTAAAATTTGAATTAACAGCCGACTGTTTAATTTGTTCCAAGTTCAAATCGTAGAATTCGTCCTCAAGAGTGTATAATTCTAACAAATGCTCTAATCAAAAATAGAATAAAGAGTTGGTCTTGTTTACTTCCTGAAAAACTTGGTAAATCCTTATTTGTATCTAAGATGAACCAAAGTTCCATCTAGATTCCTTTTCCATTCCTATCCCCAAAGTTCTCTGGATTAGGATGGGCAACCTACCTGGACACGACTATGAAGCTTACTGCATTCATCAGTGAGGACTTGAAGTTGGAGCCGGCACTGCGCCGATTCTAACTCGGCCTGCTTCCTCAGCATCTGCTCCTTCAGTAAGGAACTAGAAAGGGAAGCCAGCAACAGGTGAAGATTAGGAAGGCCACAGAAGACTTCCCAACAAGATGTCAGATTAAGTTCATGCTAGATACACACGCTTTGCTGTAAATACATCACGATGGTGAAGAAAATATAACAAAAGAAAAAATCTCTCACATCCAGAAACACTACAGAAAAGGAGCATGTAGGGCTGAACTCAGGAGTCACTGGGATTCAGCATTAATGCAGGCAGTGATGACCAGGAATCTGGCGCTTACTAGGAAATGAGACCAAAAATGCAAAAGTGCCAAATGAAGGAACAGAGGCAAACCCACTGCTCGAGTTAGGGCCAAATTTTAAGAGTAAAATGACAACGTTAAAAGACCAAGGTCATCTGTTGGATTAAAAGAAAACAATAAGTTACCAGTTGTTCATCAGATACTGAAATTAAATAACACTACAAAAATGAGGCTGAAGTTAAAAAGATAGAAGGTATATACTGGGGAAAATGCTAAGACCAGTTAGAATTTAAAAGCATGAATAGGGGTGCCTAGTTGGCTCAGTCATTAAGCGTCTGCCTTCAGCTCAGGTCATGATCCCAGGGTCCTGGGACCGAGCCCCACATAGGGCTCGCTGCTCCGCGGGAAGCCTGTTTCTCCCTTTCCCATACCCCGCTTGTGTTCCCTCTCTCGCTGTGTCTCTCTCTGTCAAATAAATAAATAAAATCTTAAAACAAACAAAAAACATCAATAGGCATAAAGAGGAATAACGCATAATGAAAAACATACATTCACCAAGAATAAAAGTTATAAATTTGCATGTACCTAAAGACACTTCAAAATATGCAAAAAAAAAAAAAATTTACACTCAGTAAGATAGGATAGAAAAAAGATGAAAACTGGAAAGGAAGGGATAAAGCTGCCCTACTTATCTTCATGGAAAGTTTAAGAGAACCCACAAACTATGTGCTGGAATTAAGATCAAGAAATTAGATTGGGGTGCCTAGCTGGCTCAGTCAGAGAAATGCGTGATTCTTGATCTCAGAGTCACTGAGCTCAAGCCCCCCGGTGGGTATACAGAATACTGAAAAAATAAATGAACTAAAACAATAAATGAACTAAAACAAAAAATTTAGATCAACAGCATTTCCCATATGCCAGATAACTGATTAGTAAATGTAACAGAAAAAAAATCATTCACAAGAGCAATTCTAAAAATAGCAACCTAGGAATAAAGTTAAAGAGCATGCAAGAGCTTTATGAAGCAAAGTACACTTGTAAAAGGCACAAGAAGACAGTGAATAAGTGGAAGGAAGGATATTATATAATGTTCACAGCTGGAACGACTCAAAATCATCAAGACAACTTCTCAAGTTACTCAAAAAATTTAATGCAATTTCAATCAAGATTTCAAAGAGAACTTTTCCCTTTGAAATTCTGATTGAAATTGCATTAAATGGAACTTAGGAAACTAATTTTAAAATTAAGAGCAAAATGCCAAGAATACCAAAGTCAATTTGAAGAACAAGGTGGGAGGAGGTATTTTAAAACTACACTAAATTATAACTTCGGAATACTGGGGCAAGAATTAACAAAGAGACCATGGAACCTAAAAGTAGTCCATTCATATATAAAAACTTAATCTAGGATAAAGGCAGCAATGCAAACTTACACAGGAAGAACATATTACTTAATAATTATGCTACAACACCTGGTTATCCATAAAACTATATTTAAAAAATATTTAAAACCTACATAAAAAGCAAAATTTTTGAAGAACCTTTAGAAGACGACGTTATGTCTTTATGACCTTGAAGCAGTGGGCAAAGAAACAAAAAACAAGAGGTAAAATTTGACTGCATTAAAATTAAAAACTCATGTTCAACAAAAGAAAACATAAACAAGTTAAAGAGACAAGCCACAGAATGGGAGATGCTATTTGCAATATACACAACCAGCAAAGAATTAGTGTAGGTGACCCCGAACAACATGGGTTTGAACTGTGCTGGTCCACTTACAGTGGATTTTTTTTCTATAAATACACTGGAAAACTTTTTTTGAGATTTGCAACAATTTGAAAAAACTCATAGATAAACCTAGAAATGTGTAGCTGTGTAGCCTAGAAATGTGGAAAAAATTAAGAAAAAGTTAGGTATTATTGTAAGGATACAGTACATAATACATATAACATATAAAATATATGTTAATCAATATATGTTACCAGTAAGGTTTCTAGTCAACAGTAGGCTATTAAGGTTAAGGTTTTGGGGAGTTAAAGAAGTTATATGTGGATTTTTGACTGTGTGAGGGGCTGGTGCCTCTAGTCCCCAGGTCAACTGCATAAGGAAACACAATGAACTGTACATCAGTAAAAAATAAGCAATATATTTTGCTCATTACAAATGAACAAAAGATAAAAAACAAAATTCACAGATGAGTATGTCCAACTTCATTAATAACTGAGGATATACAAATTAAATAAATACTACTTGACTCCATGAGACTGTCAAAACTAAGTCTGGTAACACAAAGCGGACAAGGGTATGAAAAAAATGAGAAATCTTACTTTTGCTGGTGGGAGTGCAAATTGGAAACAGCTTCTTGGAAGAACAATTTGACAGTATCTAGTGAAGTTGAAATTACATGTGACCTACGATAAAGTAATTCCATTTCTACACATAAGGAGACTTTTGCCCATCTCTTTGCACGATGGCTTATAGTAACAAAAACTGGAAACCACCTTAACTGTCCACCAATACAAAACACATATAGAGAAATTCTAAATTAGAGAACTAGAACACTCTACAGGAGTTAGAATGAATAAACTAGAGCTATCCCAACTAGGATATGTACCCCAAACATAATTCTAAACAAAAAAACAGGGCTCCTGGGTGGCTCAGTTGGTTAAGCATCTGCCTTCAGCTCAGGTCATGATCCCAGGCTCCTGGGATCAAGCCCCACATCAGACTCCCTGCTCAGCGGGGAGTCTACTTCTTCCTCTGCCCCTCACCCTGCTCTCATGCTCTTTCTCTCTCAAATAAATAAACAACAAAAAATTTTTTTTAAAGATTTTATTTATTTATTTAATTGACAGAGAAACACAGCGAGAGAGGGAACACAAACAGGGGGCAGTGGGACAGGGAGAAGCAGGCTTCCCGCAGAACAGGGAGCCCGATGTGGGGCTCGATCCCAGGACCCTGGGATCATGAGCTGAGCCGAAGGCAGACACTTAACGACTGAGCCACCCAGGCGCCCCTAAATAAATAAAATTTTTAAAAAACAAACAAAAAAACAAATTACAGAGGAAAATTATAATCTAATAACATTTGCATAAAGTGTAAAAACTCTAAATCATACTATATATGATTTATGATTATAGATCCTCTGGGGAAAGAGATGGAATTAAGGACAATGAAATTCACAAGGAAGCTTTTGCTTTACCTATAATGATTTATTTTTTTAAGGCCTAAAACAAATATGGCAATTTGTTAAGATCTCATAAAGTCCAGTACAAGGGTGTTCATTTTATTAAGTTTCTGTATTTACTGGCATTTTCAAAATGTTCTCATTTTCTAAAGAGGATAAGAAGCATACTGATTGATTATAGTAACCAGAAGTTTATTTTTAACTCCAGCGTAGTTAACATAGTGTTATATTAGTTTCAGGTGTACAATACAGTGATTCAACAATTCCATGTATTACTCAGTGCTCATCAAGGTAAGTGTACTCGTAATCCCCTTCACCTATTTCACCCATCCCCCACCCCCATCTCCTCTGGTAACCATCTGTTTGTTTTCTATAGTTAAGAGTCTGTTTTTTGGGGTGCCTGGGTGGCTCAGTCGTTAAGTGTCTGCCTTCAGCTCAGGTCATAATCCCGGGGTCCTGAGATCGAGTCCCGCATTGGGCTCCCTGCTCAGCGGGAAGCCTGCTTCTCCCTCTTCCTCTGCCCCTGCTTGTGTTCCCTCTTTTGCTGTGTCTCTCTCTGTCAAATAAATAATATCTTTAAAAAGTCTGTTTTTTTTTCCCCCCTTTGCTCATTTATTTTATTTCTTAAATTCCACATATGCATGAAATTATACGGTATTTGTCTTTCTCTGGCTTATTTCATTTAGTATTACACTCTCCAGCTCCATCCGTGTTGTTGCATAAGGCAAGATTTCATTCTTTTTTGTGGCTGAATAATATTCGTGTGTGTGTGTGTGTGTATACCACCTCCTCTTTATCCATTCATCTCCACTTGGGCTGCTTCCATACTTTGGCTATTGTAAAATAATGCATACATCCCTTTGAATTAGTGTTTTTGTATTCTATGGTTAAACAGCAGTGTGATTACTGGATCACATGGTATTTCTATTTTAAATTTTTTGAGGAACCTCCATACTGTCTCCACAGTGGCTGCTCCAGTGTGCATTCCTACCAACAGCGCAAGAGGGTTCTTTTTTCTCCACATCCTCGCCAACACCTGTTGTTTCTTCTGTTTTTGATTTTTAGCCATTCTGACAGGTATGAGGGGATATCTCATAGTTTTGATTTGCATTTCCCCAATGATGAGTGATATTGAGCATCTTTTCATGTGTCTGTTGGCCATCTGGATGTCTTCTTTGGAGAAATGTGTGTTCATGTTGTCTGCCCATTTTTTAAAAAATTGGATTATTTGTTTTTAGGGTGGTGAGTTATACAAGTTCTTTATATATTTTGGATATTAACCCTTTATCAGATAGGTCATTTCCAAATTATCTCCTCCCATTCAGTAGGTTGTTTTTGTTGGTGTTTCCTTTGCTGTGCAGAAGCTTTTTATTTTGATGCAGTCCCAGTAGTTTATTTTTGTGTTTGTTTCCCTTGCCTCAGGAGACCTAGCTAGAAAGATGTTGCTACTGCTGATGTCAGTGTAATTATGCTCTTTTTTAGGCTTTATTATGGTTTCAGGTCTCACATTTAGGTCCTCAATCCATTTTGAGTTTATTCTTGTGTATGGTATAAGAAAGTGGTCCAGTTTCATTCTTTTGCATGTTGCTGTCCAGCTTTCCCAACACCATTTGTTGAAGAGACGGTCTCTTTCCTCATTGCATATTCTTTCCTGCTATATCAAAGAGTAATTGATCATGTAATTGTGGATTCATTTCTGGGTTTTCTATTCTGTTCCATTAAACTTTGTGACTGTTTTTGTGCCAATACCATACTGTTTTGACTACTACAGCTTTGTAATATAACTTGAACTCTGGAATTGTGATACCTCCAGTTTTTTCTTTTAGGATTCCATACAAATTTTAGGATTGTTTGTTCCAGTTCTGTGAAAAATGCTGTTGGTATTTTGATAGGGATTACACTAACTGTGTAGATTACTTTGGGTAGCATAGACATTTTAACAATATTTGTTCTTCCAATCCATGAGCATGGAATGTCTTTCCATTTGTGCCATCTTCAATTTCTTTCATCAATGTTTTATAGTTTTCAGAGTATAGGTCTTTCTCTTAAGTTTATTCCTAGGTATTTCATTATTTTTGGTACAATTATAAATGGGATTATTTTCTTAACTTCTCTTTCTGCTGCTTCATTATTAGTGTATAGAAATGGAACGGTTTTCTGTACATTGATTTTTCTTTCTGCAAATTTACTGAATTCATTTATCAGTTCTGGCAGTTTTTTGGTGGAGTCTTTGGGTTCTCTACGTACAGTACCATATCATCAGCAAATAGTGAAGTTTTACTTCTTCCTTACCAATTTGGATGTCTTTTATTTTATTTATTTTATCTGATCGCTGTGGTGAGAGTGGATATCCTTGTCTTGTTCCTGACCTTAAGAGAAAAGATCCCACTTTTCCCCCCATTAAGGATGATATAGCTGTGGGGCTTTTCATATAAGGCCTTTATTATGTTGAAGTCTGTTCCCTCTACACCTACTTTTTCAGAGTTTTATCATGAATGGATGTTGTATTTTGTCAAATTTTTTTTTGCATCTTTTGAAATGATTATTTGGTTTTTATCCTTTCTCTTATTGAGATGATGTATCACTTAATTTGTGAATAATGAACCACCCTTGCATCCTGGGAATAAATCCCACTTGATCATGGTGAATGATTTTTTTTTTTAATATATTGTTGGATTTGGTTTGCTAATACTTTGTTGAGGATTTCTGCACCTATATTCATCAGAGATATTGGCCTGTAGTTCTCTTTTTTTTGTGGTGTCTTTATCTGGTATTGGTATCAGGGTGACACTGACTCATAAAATGAATTTGGAACTTTTCCTTCCTCTTCTATTTTTTGAAAAAGTTTGAAAAGAATTAGGTATTGGGGCGCCGGGGTAGCTTAGTTGGTTAAGCGGCCGAGTCTTGATTAGGGCTCAGGTCATGATCCTGGGGTCCTGGGGTCAAGCCCTGTGTTGGGCTCCACATTCAGCGGGGAGTCTGCTTCAGAATTCTCTCTCTCCCTCTGCCCCACCCCACTAAAATAAATAAATAAATCCTTAAAAAAAGAATAAGTATTAACTCTTCTTTAAATGTTTGGTAGAATTCACCTGTAAAGCCAACTGGTCCTGGATTTCTGTTTCTTGGGAGTTCTTTGAGTAATCAGCAAAGTTTTAAATATACTCATATCTTAACAACCGTGCCTACAAAGTTAGCTTTTTCAACAAAATTAGCCTCTTCACAATGCTGCCATGTAAAAACACTAAATATTTATTGGACCAAGTAAGTATTTGTTGGACCAAATGAGAAAAAATAAAGAAGAAAATTAAAATCATCTGTAATTCCACTACTCAGTGACTACCTGTAGTATTTTTTCTATTTCACAAAAATATAATCACCATAATGTGCTTTCACATGACAAAATATTACATACACTTTAACATCAGTTTAAATAAATGTGTAGTATTCCATCACTGGATATGCCAGTTTACTCAACCAATTAATTCTCTCGGTTTGGATTAACAATGCTTAAATGGAAAGTCTCATGAAGTGAATCTTTTTGTTTTGTTAAAAAATGATTTATTTATTTACTTCTAAAGATTTTATTTTTTTATTTATTAATTTGAGAGAGAGCGAAAGAGAGCATGAGCGGGGGGAGGGGCAGAGGGAGAAGCAGACACCCTGCTGAGCAGGGAGCCCGACTTGAGGCTCTATCCCAGGACTCTGGGATCATGACCTGAGCCAAAGGCAGATGCTTAACCAACTGAGCCACCCAGGCGCCCCTATTTATTTTTAAAAAGATTTATTCATTTTAGAGAGAGAGAGAGAGAGCAAGCTCACGAGAGTGGGCGAAGGGGCAGAGGGAGAGAATCTCAAGCAGACTCCCCACTGAGTGCAGAGTGACGTGGGGCTTGATCTCTCGACCCACGGGATCACAACCTGAGCTGAAACCAAGAGTCAGACGTCTGACTGACTGAGCCACCATCCATGTGCCCCTAAGGATTTTACTTTTAAATAATCACTACACCCAATATGGGGCTTGAACTTATAATCCTGAGATCAAGAGTTGCATGCTCCACCAACTGAGCCAGCCAGGTGCCCCCCATTAGTAAATCTTTGCACACACTTCTTCACAAATCGTTCCTTTAGAATAAATGCCTAAAGTAGAATTAGTTTTAAATGCTTTTGAAGCACAGGGTCAAGGGTCTCTCTAAATAGTTGTGTCGGTGTACATTCTTAACAGCAGCACTGTAGAAAACCCCTGTCCCTGCGCTCTCTCGGTGGGTATTTTTATTTTTTTAATGTTCTTAAAGTTTATTTTAAGCAGTGTTATTAGCAACTGTTCTTGGGCTTCCAAAATCCTGATAATTTCTTACATTGCACTACATGTGCAAAGCCTCACTCATGAATTTTCTGTAGAGAGTGCCGTTGTAGGAGGGCTTAGGGACATGAGCAGCAAAATATGGCAACACTTAAATAATGCGTCAGATTCTCTTTTTTGTTGTTGTTTTGTTTAAGGTATCATTAAGCCTACTGTAGGGAAGAGGAAACTAAGACTTGGAAATTCCAAGTGGTTATAAATTGTCTACAAAGAGTAAGACAAGGAATCCCTGATTAAATGTTCATGGTATTTAGAAGGACAGGCAGGCAGGAAATGTAAACCCTAGAGAAGAATCTGAATAAGCTACAAAAATTCCAGGGAACCTTTCTGCTTGGGTCTGCTGCCCACACCAGGTGTGAGGTATTACTGGAGGGCTGCAGGTTTCTCTATGACTTTTGACTGGGGGAGGGCTTAAGACACCCCGGTCTTGGCTTCCCCGGGTCATGTTACTGCCAGCTTAAGTATTAGAGCTGATTCTAAGTTTTTGGGGATAGCTAAGTGCTCCTGCAGAAAGAACAGCTGCTCTATGCCTTCTGAATCTACCTGTTCCAATCAGCACACAGCACTCAGGCTCTGAAAGCGGAGGCTTACGTGAGGTACAGAAGTTAAGTGGCACAGTCACCACCTGTTATCCTTCTTCCGTGTATGTGCTGCCAAAGCAAGCACTCTTCCCCTTCTTTCAAGGAATGAGTTTTTCATGACCCAGGTGTCAGTTTTCCCAGAATGAAAATGTTATGTGATGAAACATTGGTCAATACTCCCTAGATTATATGATAGAAACTTTATTTAAGCGGGCAAACTAAAACTGAAAACCAATGTATTGACTTAGATAACTGAGAAACCCATTGGAGTCTAACTTTAGGCATGGCTGAATCAAGGGCCATGAATCTTTCTCCACTTCCCAGCTCTGCTTTCTGTGCATCAACTTCACTGTTAGGTAGGCTCCCCCATTCTATGGCTGAGAAGGTACACATTCAATAAGCCTGGGGCCCACATTCATTGAGCTAGCTGAAGTCACAATTAGTTGTTACTCCAAAACCTCATTTTTAATGCTGTATGGAGAGCAAACCATGCAGACCTCCTTCAGAAGATATCAGACATGTATTATAAATCACAATGTGAGACAGACTGCCAGTGATCCCCCAGAGACTCCCCCGTCACAATGCAAGTAAAGCCTTACAACCACATTAAGAGTGACTCATACCTCCTTTTTCAGATTTGCCAAGTAGGTAGGTTCTTGCCACCTACCTTTTCATGCGCTCCTGTTCACTAGTGTCCAGAGCTCTCAGGGTTCGGGCATAAAGAACAACGATGTCACCGTGCTTGGCTTTCTTGTTGCACTAAAGAGCCCAACAAGATAAAATTAGTGTGGTTCTAGGAATCCTCCTGACTTAACACGTTGACTGTGCACAGGCTCAGTCCTTATCTATGGTTCTTACCTGGGGACATTTTCTTGCCTGGCCCTTCAGCCACTTAGAAATGCACTTATACCCAAAGAGGTGTCCACAGCGTAATGCTGAGAGTCGGTGATCCCCAGCATTGGTCCAATGTTCAAAACATATTGTGCAAGTGTCCCCGTCTTCATCATCCATAGAAACAGAAGGTAGAAGAGGGTTGGTCTTCTGGGGAGACTAGATGGAAACCAGAATATATTCAAATTAGAGAAAATACAAAATCAGTCTTGAAGAGGATGTGCAACTCTATCAAATCAACAAAACCACACAAAGACAATACAAACCCAACTGAAAACGCTGCCGAAAAACTGCAACACCTCTGAATCACTTGTCATTCTTTGTAAAGTGCAATCTGTTCAAATGTTTCATAGAAGCCATGAAAATATTACTTCCCTTTGATCTGATGAAATTCTTGGGTTTTTTTTTTTCATTCAAATGAAGAAAAGGAGCTATCTTTACAAAGACATTAACAAAACAAAACAAATCTAGCAGTTACCTGAATAACCAAAAACATGGAAGAGTAGGTTGTTAAACATTCAAAATTAGGGTCATAATCAAGTCATATAGTTATAAAATACTTGAATAGAAAATATGTAAAAGAAACCCAGAAAAACAAAGAAAGGATAGAAACAGCTTATAAAAAGAATACAAATGGTTCGTAAGTGTTCATTTATAATTAAAAAATGCAAATTAAGGTAAGAAACCATTTTTTCATTTATTAGGTGGTATAAACTGATGTGTGATGACACCAAGCAATGCTGAGGGTTAAGGAAGAGAAAGGCGCACTTCCATACTGTTGCTGCAGGTAGAAAGTGACACAGACTTTCCAGAGGGCCATCGGGCATTTCATCTATCAAACCTGAACACATCTATCTCTCCTTTCACAGACAATCTCTCTGCTAGAAATACATCCATGAATAGTCACAAATACCTGCAAGACAACTGTACAAAAATGCTTAGTCCAGCATGATTTGTACCAGAGGAAGGAAGGAAGGAAGAGAGAGGGAGGAGGAGGAAAGAGGGAGAGAGGGAGGAAGAAATGGGAACTATAGTGTACATGACAAAAAAGAGTTAACTAAAAATTTCTTAATGATTGAACACTGTGCAATGATTAGTAAGAATGAGATTCCCTTTTGTGTAAATTAAAAAAATAGAACATTTACGTACACAAATAAATTTACATGCACACAAAATTTTTCTAGAAGAAAAAAATAAAAACATGGAGGCCATATAGAAACATGCAAAAAGTAGGTCAAGGATGTTTTGAGATTGGCAGAGTCCACGGCTGATGTAAATAACTCATATTAAGGACTATGTGTTATCTTTGTAAACAAAAATTGTTTAACACATAGCAATCATATTCTACCAGATATTTCATAAACTGTATTCATATCCACTATTTTTAATCAAAACTTAACTTTGTTAGGTAGGCAAGACAAGTTATCCTTACCTCTATCCCTGCTTTTCTAAACCTATGAGGAAGCAGTCACATAACTGAGTAAGATAGATTGGACTCACACCCTGACCTCCTGCCTACAGAGTCTGCAAGCTTTCCACTTTAGCCCTCAGCCTCTTCTTTAAATGCAAATCCAAACATTTCATTTAAAAGGATGTTCATATTACCTGTTTGGGGTGGGTCTCTCCTCCACCAATACATGTAACTTCTTGTTCTGCTGAGGTACCTCCTACTTGTTCTGCCAAGTCATTTCCAGGAACAGTAAGATAGGTAACGCATAAAAGACAGAAGTCAGGTATGAGAGGCTAGCAGGAGTGCCTAGCTCACCACAGCTTTCCATTTCTCATTGGTAATAATGCTGTAAATTTCCCCAAGTAGTAATAGTGAATTTATTTTTTAACTTATTTTGGATACTTTCAAATATACATAAAAAGTAGACAGAACAGTGTAAGGAACACACAAGTACTCATCACCCAATTTCAAAACAAATCAGTATTTTGCCAATCTTGTTCTAAGCCCCCATTCCCATTATTTTCTTTTGTAATGCTTAGTAACAAACTCTAAAATGTTATTTCACTTATAAAAATTTTGTAGGGGCGCCTGGGTGGCTCAGTTGTTAAGCGTCTGCCTTCGGCTCAGGTCGTGATCCCGGGGTCCTGGGATCAAGCCCGCATTGGGCTCCCTGCTCCGCGGGAAGCCTGCTTCTCCCTCTCCCACTCCCCCTGCTTGTGTTCCCTCTCTCACTGTGTCTCTGTCAAATAAATAAAATCTTAAAAAAAATTTTTTTTGTAATACTGATAAGGATTTTACACATACTATTATTATCATACCTAAGGAAAGTAACAATCCCTTAATACTGTCTAATACCCACGCAGTTCATACTCAGAATTTCCCAGTTGTTTTCAAGTTGCTCTTTACAGCACATTTATTGCAATCAGAATCTAAGCAAGGCCTCCACGAGCTTGATTGTTTTATCTGTTTTTTTTCACTCTAACAATTCTCCTTCATTTTTTTAAAAAGATTTTATTTATTTGTCAGAGAGAGAGAGAGTGCGCACACAAGCAGGGGGAGCGGCAGGCAGAGGGAGCAGCAGGCTCCCCGCTGAGCAAGGAGCCCGATGTGGGACTTGATCCCAGGACCCTGGGATCCTGACCTGAGCCGAAGGCGGACGCTTAACCGACTGAGCCACCCAGGCGTCCCGCCTTTACTCATTTTTACCCCTTTCCTGTCACTGATTTGTTGGAGGATATCTGGTCATTTGTCTTATGAAATACCCTACCGCCCACATTTGACTGACTGCTTCCTTGAGGTACTGCTTACTTATTTGCTCTATCACCTATATTTCCTATAAACTGGCAGTTAAATCTAGAGCCTTCGGTAGATTCAATTTTCTTCTTTGGCAAGAAAAGGGGCAGCAAGAATACATCTTTTATTGTTTGCTTCTGATTTTTTTTTTTTTTTAAAGATTTTATTTATTTATTTGAGAGAGAGAGAGAGAGCACAAGAGGGGGGAGCGGGAGAGGGAGAAGCAGACTCCCTGCTGAGCAGGTAGCCCGATGCGGGACTCGATCCCGGGACTCCAGGATCATGACCTGAGCCGAAGGCAGTCGCTTAACCAACTGAGCCACCCAGGCGCCCCTTATTGTTTGCTTCTGATTGTAGCACATAAGGAGGCGCATACTGGGTTCGGGTGGTACCAGTCTGATCCCTGGGTTATCAGGTTCCTCGTCAACCTTTCAAAACCTCCATTAATGGTCAAGGAGGTGATTTTAAATTTTTAGTCCTTTTGCTTTCGAGGCTCAAATGATCTCATCATAGGCTTGTGGGAGCCCCTTTAAACTGGCTCCTAGAACCAAAAAAACAAAAACCCCAACACCAAAAAACCCCACAAACTTTTACTGAAGTGGAATATATATACAGAAAAGTGTATCCTCGGTATTCCATTCAGTGAATTCTCACAAACTGAACTATATACCAGAACATCACCAAAAACCCCAAGAGTGCCTTTTATACCTTATGTCTTCCTTATTTCTTGGGGGTAGAGGGGAGATGATTTGCCCCCACCAAAGGTTACCACCTTACTAAATTCTAGGAACGTCTATTGACTTTTGCCTGCTTTTGTATATAAACAGCATTTCAGAGTTATCTAACTTTTTTGTGTCTGCTAATTTTACTCTACACTGTTCGTAAGATTCTTCCATACTAACATGTGGAGTTGTGGTTCATTTATTTTCACCACTGTAACGTGTTTTATTGTGTTAAGTATATCACATTTATCTGTTCTATTGCTGATGGGTATCTGGGTAGTTTTCAGTTTTTTGCCATTACAAACAACGCTGTTACATTCTTGTATGTTTCTATTGAACACATGTACTCCTTTCTTTGGTTACATACCTAGAAGCAGAATTGCTTAGCCACAGGTTTTATATATACAGATGAGTTTGTAAAGATACCACCTGAATGTTTGTACCAATTTACACTCCCACCAGCAGTGTATGAGAGGTCTGGACAATTTATATTCTTTCCAATACGTGATATTGTCAGTCTTAAATTTTAGCTGTAGTGGTGGATGCATATTAGTTACTGCACTGTGGTTTTAATTTGTATCTCCCTGATGACTAATGAAGTCTTTTTATATATTTAGTGGCCATTTGGCTACCCTCCTTTGGAAGTACCTTTTAAAATCTTTTGCCCATTTTTCTATTAGGCTGCAAAAGTTATACACCCTAGATATAAGCCCTTTTTCTGATATATGTATTATGAATGTCTTCTCCAGTCAATGGGTTCCCATTTCACTCTCCTAATGATGTCTGTTGATGAACCTAAGTTCTAAATTAAAATTCACCTCATTTGTCCTTGATTTGTTTGAGAAATCTGATCATTTGTCCTGAAAAATGTCTATATCCTGGATTTGACCGATTGCTTCCTCATGATACTAACTTTTATTTACAGTAAATTTAAAGAGTTGTACAAGCATCACCACAATCCAATTTTAAAACATTTCTATCATCCCCTAAAGATTTCTCATGCCAACTTAGAATCATTTCCCATCTGCACCAGCAGCCACAGGCAATCACTAATCTACTTTTTCTCTATAGATTTGCCTTTCCTAGACATTTTATGTAAGTGGTATCATAAAGTATCTATGCTGGTTCACTGTCATAAACTAAAAAAGAATTTTTTAATGCAATTTTCTTGTACTGCCTCTAAATTTCAAAGTACTCCTTACTTCTGGGTTTTATCACTTATATATTCCTCCTAATACTAGGATGGTTTCTTATTTTACACTAGGTCCCTGATCCACTATATCTTATTTTCTAGTATGAGCCATGAATCTAGTTTTACTGTTTTCCAGTTAGCAATTCAGTTTTTACAATAGGACTAATTTAAAAGTCTATCTTTTCCCCACTGATTTGAGATGGTCCCTTTAGAATATAGTAAATTTTCTTTTTTTTTTCCCTAAGATTTTATTTATTTGAGAGAGAGAGAGTGAATGCATGAGTGGGGTGAGGGGCAAAGGGAGAAGCAGACTTCCCGATGAGCAGGGAGCCAGACGTGGGGTTCGATCCCTGGAACCCTGGGATCATAACCTGAGCCAAAAGTAGATGCTTAACAATGGATTGTGGATCACCACATCAAAAACCAATGATGTGGGCGCCTGGGTGGCTCAGATGGTTAAGCATCTGCCTTCGGCTCAGGTCATGGTCCCAGGGTCCTGGGATCAAGTCCCACATTGGGCTCCCTGCTCCTTGGGAGCCTGCTTCTCCCTCTGCTTCTCTCTCTCTCTGTCTCTCATGAATAAATGAATAAAATCTTAAAAAAAAAAAAAAACCAATGATGTATTGTATGGTGACTAACATAATAAAATTTAAAAAATAAAATTAAAAAAAAGCAGATGCTTAACTGACTGAGCCACCTAGGCAACCCTATACTACATTTTCATATACATTTAGATCTTTTTCTAGATGTTCCATTTGTAGAATGTCCCACATTTTAGATTTGAATGGTTGCATCTTTCAAGTATTATTTACCTTGTTCCTCTACTTCCCGTACACAGTGCAACCTGGTTATTTTATCTAGAGTCTTAAGTAGATTCAGGGTTTTTGGGGGGCAGCAACAGTACTTCCTAAGTGCTATGGATATTTTTCTTTCTTTTTTTTTTAATTTTATTTTGAAGTAATCTCTACATCCAACGTGGGGCTCGAACTTACAACACCAAGATCAGGAGTTGCATGCTCCACTGACTGAGAAAGTCAGGCGCCCCCCTGGATATTTCTGATTGCAACATATCAAAAGGCCTTAAGGTCTGGTGGTGCCAGCCTGGTCCCTCTATTAAAAGGAATTCCATTAGCCTTTCAACCTAATGGTTTTAGGATCAACTGCTGATCTTTGCCTAGATACATAATTTTATTAGGAGTCAGGAAATTATGACTTTCCTATCATTCCTGCTCCAATATTAGCTGGAATTTTTCATTTAGAAAAACTTCCCTAGTGATAGGTGGAAGGAAGGAATAGCCAAAGCAAAGAGAATTTTTAGGGCACTGAAAATTTCTATATAATGATGGATATGTCATTATACATTTGTCCAAATCTGTAACATGTAAACCCAAAGGTGAACCCTAAGGTAAACTATGGACTTCGAGTGATTATGCTGTGTAACAAATCACCATTCTGGTGAGTTGCTGATAATGAGGAGGCAATGCATGTGTGGAGACATGCACGTGGGAAATCTCTGAGCCTTCTCAATTTTGTTGTGAACCTTAAACTACTCTAAAGAAAAAAAAAAAAGTCTTAACAAAAGCAAACCTCCTTCATCAACTATTTGGTTTTCCTGACTAAAGTGCACAGAGGAAAAACAGGATAAATGCTTAATCCTTTAATTTACCAGTTTTCAGAGTAATGAGTCAGGGCTCTAATAACTTAGGATGCTGATAAATGAGGTTTTAAAAAGTACATAATTAGGAATTTATATTTTTAACAGATTTGATGTATTTTAACCTACATTTCAATCCATAATCCAAGAATACATTCATTATTCATTTTTTTTTTTTTTTAAGATTTTATTTATTCATTTGAGACAAAGAGACACAGAGAGAGAGAGAGAGACAGAGAGAGAACATGAGCAGGGAGAGAGGGAGAGGGAGAAGCAAGCTCCCCGCTGAGCGAGGAGCCCGATGTGGGGCTTGATCCCAGGACCCTGGGATCATGACCTGGGCCGAAGGCAGATGCTTAACCATCTGAGCCACCGAGGCGCCCCCATTATTCATTTTGATGTTTAAAATGTCCCATCTTAAGCCACGAGGAGCCCTTTTAAGGTTGCTCCCATGCCTACAGACATGATGACTCCATGAGAGATGGCTTCCTTGCTTCCTAGCACAATTAAATGCCCTAGGCTCACCTTGTGTATCTTCTATCCCAGACTTGGAAAATCATTTCTCCAAGAAGCCCTGGTTCCTTTAAGTGGGAAAACAGCACAATCTGGGGTATCAGAGAGTAAGCAGGGCATATGCCCAAGGGGTCTCTGCCCACTACTGCTAAACAAAGTCCTACTTGCACAATGCGTAACATTATACTAGGACTTCAAGAGTGGCAGACTAGACAGGGTACCGAATTTACAAAGCTTTTCTTTTAAATAAAGAAGCTACTTCCTTCTCGGATGTCAAAGAAAATGAAAGAGGATATAAAATGCCACGACAAAGTGACCAACTTACTGGGTCACAAATCACATTACACTTCAAGTTAGATCAAACCCTCTACATAGGCTTATGGCCAGTGAAAGCTCTGTACTATATGAAGCAGGAATTGATGACATCTGGGGAAAAGGTAAAGTGTCAAAACACAAGTCCTGGAAGCTAAGCTTCCTGGGTGTTAGCCTTGCGAATCCAAAACTGAACAAAATATTCACCTTCTAAAACAACAGCTCTGGTTTCCTCCGCCTGGACAACAACTTCTTCGGGCTCTGTAGAGCTATCACTGTCAGAATCGGAACTACTTGAGACCTGCAAGTCTTCAGAGACAGGATTCCTGGTCTCCGAACTGTGAGAGGTGCTTGGCAAATGAGGCTGGGTCCGGCTCACTTGAAAGTAAGCATCCAACGGTGCTCTCGACCTATGTATATACAGAACATTACAGTACAATGGACCATCATCACAAGAAAAATGCACAGTGATGGGAAGGTAAATCCTAGTCATTTCAACCCATCTCCAGGCCGTTAAATGCTACCTTTGAACACTGAAGCAGAAACAGCAGTTTTAGGCAGATGTTGGCTGGCCTGGATATTCTCTTTTCCACTCAATTATTACATTCGCCACACTGGAGGTTGACTCTAGCTAAAAGCAAATTCTACTTTACTGGCTTTTCGCCATGTGTCAGTATCTTCTAAAGGACACAATGCAGCAATCTGTCTATTGGTATTAGAGGGCTGAAAGAGAGTGGACAAGAAGAAAAACGGCTCTGTTGACCAAATACAGCCTCACAGGATTCTGCTGCTGCCAACAACACACACCACAGTCTTTCAGGGTAAAAATGAAGTCTGGCTTCAGTCACCATTGCTTTACCTCTTGCTTTAAAACATTATTTTTCTTTTTAAGTTTAAATAATGTCACGTTAAGGTTAAAAACATAGCATGATATCAAAAAATAACTCAGGATGAGAAGAGCCAGTAGCAGATTTAGTAACACTTCCATCTCTTCAGGCTGGCGGAGTTTTAACCACACCCACGACAGTTTGCAGTTACCCTCACATCCAAGCTAACAAACCACACCCTACTTCCTGCACAGAATGACCTTCAATATTAAAAACCAAAAAGGTGTTCTGTACTTTAGAACATACTACCTAGCTACTAATTATGAAGTATTACTGAAAGGTGACCTACTTTTAAGTTTTAATAACTGTCTTTATAACATTAAGATATATGATTCCCCAGAAACATCGCTGGAGACTGCTCATACAGAAAAAAATGTGAGGGGCGCCTGGGTGGCTCAGTTGGTTAAGCGACTGCCTTCGGCTCAGGTCATGATCCTGGAGTCCCGGGATCGAGTCCCGCATCGGGCTCCCTGCTCGGCAGGGAGTCTGCTTCTCCCTCTGACCCTCCCCCCTCTCATGTGCTCTCTCTCATTCTCTCTCAAATAAATAAATAAAATCTAAAAAAAAAAAAGAAAAAAATTTGATTTCTCGTAGTTTGGCTGCAATTTACGGCAAACAGGGCTTTCTATTAAAAAATGATGATAGAACAACAACAACAAAAAATGATGACAGAACAAAATAAATGTTATTTGGTATCCAATTCAACAGAAGATTCACCTTTGTAAAAAAAAAAAAGAGAGAGAGAAATGTGAATAAATTGAAATGAGAAGTAGCAATTGTGAATCTTTTTTTTTTTTTTAAAGATTTTATTTATTTATTTATTTGAGAGACAGAGAATGAGAGAGGGGAGGGTCAGAGGGAGAAGCAGACTCCCTGCTGAGCAGGGAGCCTGACGTGGGACTTGATCCCGGGACTCCAGGATCATGACCTGAGCCGAAGGCAGTTCGCTTAACCAACTGAGCCACCCAGGTGCCCCGTGAATCCATTTTGATTCACAATTTAAGTGTACAATTTAGTGGTTTTTAGCATAACCACGGTTATGCAACCATCACCACTGTATTATTCCAAAACATTTTTACCACACGTAAAAGGAAACCCATACCCATATAGGCAGTCTTTCCTTCTTTTCCCCTTTCCCCAACCTCTAGCAACCACTATTTTACTTTCAGTCTCTATGGACTATTCTGGACATTTCATATGAATGCGATCATATAGCATACAGTCTTTTGGGTCTGACCCCTTTCAGAACTTCATGATATATACAAGGACCATGTCATCTCTGAATAGCTATAGTTTTATTTCATCCTAACTGCAATTACCCCCCTTTTTTGGGGGCGCCTAATTGCTCCGGCTAGAACCTTAGTACAGTGGTGAACAAAACTGGCAAAAACAGACATCTTTGTCTTGTTCTTGATCTTAGGGGTAAAGCTTTCAGTCTTTGCTCATTTAGCATGTTAGTCGAGGGTTTTGCATTGATGGTCTTTATCAGGTTGAGGAAGTTCCCTTCCATTCCTAGTTTGTTGAGTGTTTTTTTTATCATGAAAGCGTTTTGTCAAATGCTGCTTTTTTTTTTTTTTTAAAGATTTTTATTTATTTATTAGAGAGAGAGAGAGAACGAGTAGTGGGGAGGGGCGGAGGGAAAGAGAAGGAGACTCCCCACTGAGCAGGGAGCCCGATTCGGGGCTCGATCCCAGGACCCGGACATCAAGACCTGAGTCGAAAGCAGACGCTTAACCGACTGAGCCACCCAGGTGCCCCTCAAACGCTCCTTCTCTATCTACTGAGATGTTCATGTGTCTTCCCCTTTATTGTATTAATATGGTATATCTCATTGACTGTTTTTTATATATTGAAATCGGCCTTGCTTTCCTAGAACAAATCCTATTTGGTTATAGTGTATAATCCTTCTCATATGTTGTTGGATTCAGTTTGCTAGTACTTTGTTGAGAATTCTTTTATCTATATTCATAGATGATACTGGCCTATAGTTTTCTTGTGATGTCTTTATATGATTTAGGTATCAGAGTAATACTGGCCTTACAGAATCAGGAAGTATTCCCCCTGCTTCCATTTTTTGTAAAAGTTTATGAAGTACTAGTGTTACTTATTTTTTTTTTTTTTTGACTGGGAAAATAACTTTATTTTCTTCAGGCATGTGTGCAGATGTCTAGTCTCAGAACTTCTGGAATTGCTTTTTGGTACCAGTGGCCTTCGTGACTTCGGGCATGTTGAAGCACACAGTCTTGTTCAATGGCCGGCACTCCCCCACTGTGACAATGTCGCTGATCTGGATATCCCTGAAGCAGGGGGACAGGTGCACAGACGTGTTCTTGTGGAGTTCTCAAAGTGGTGTACTTTCGGATGTAGTGGAGGTAGTTGTGGCAGATGACAATGGTCCTCTGAATCTTCATCTTGGTCACCACACCAGACAGAATCCACCCTTGGATGGAGACATTACCAGTAAAGGGGCATTTATCAATATAGGTGCCCTCAATGCTTCCTTGGGTGTCTTAAAGCCCAGACCAATGTTTTTGTAGTACTGCGGGAGCTTCCCCTTGCCAGTTTCTTGACGCAGAACCCTCTTCTTATTTTGAAAGATGGTTGGCTGCTTTTGGCAGGCATGCTCAGTCTGAATGTCCACCATCTTTCTGGCTGCCTGAAAAAAGGAAAGTACTGAAGCCATCTGGGTTTCCTTATCCACTGCCTATTTCATCTTTTTTTTTTTTTTTAAGATTTTATTTATTTGTCAGAGAGAGAAAGAGAGTACAAGCAGGGAGAGCAGCGGTAGAGGGAGAAGCAGGCTCCCCCACTGTGCAAGGAGCCTGATGTGGGACTCAATCCCAGGACCCTCAACCCTAGAACCCTGGGATCATGAATTGAGCCAAAGGCAGACACTTAACCAATTGAGCCACCCAGGCGTCCCCTATTTATTTCATCTTTAAACATTTGGTAGAATTCACCAGGGAAGCCATCTAGTTCTAGGCTCTTCTGTGTGAGAAGTTTGCTTTTGTTCTTTTACTAATTCAATCTCTGTATTTGTTAATCATCTATCTGGATTTTCGTTCTCTTCTTGAAAGAATACTGGTAACTAATGTCTTCTTAGAAATTTGTCAATTTAGGGGCGCCTGGGTGGCTCAATCAGGTGAGCGTCTGCCTTCAGCTCAGGTCATGATCAAGACCCACATTGCGCTCCCCACTTAGCAGACAGCCTGCTTCTCCCCCAGCTTGTGCCCTCTCTCTCTCTCAAATAAATAAATCTTAAAAAAAAAAAGAAATTTGTCAATTTCACCTACGTTATCTAATTTCTTGTATAAAGCTGTTCACAGTATTTCCTTATAATATTGCTTTCTTCTGTAAGACTGACAGTAATGTTCTTTCATTCCGGATTTTATTACTTCGAGTCTTCTCTCTGTATCTTGGTCAGTCTACTTAGCAATTTATCAATTTTGTTGATTTTTCAGAAAAACCAACTTCTGGATTAGTTGGTTTTCTCTCTTGCTTTTCTAGGTTCTATTTCATTTACTTCTGCTCTAATGGTCATTCTTTCTTTCCTTCCACTTGCTTTGAATTTTGGATTTTTTTCCTTTCTTTTTCTAGTTCCTTACGCTAGGTTATTGATTTGAGTACCTTCTTCTTTTTAAAAGATTTTTTTATTATAATTTTTTTATTATGTTATGTTAGTCACCACACAGTACATCATTAGTTTTGATGTAGTGTTCCATGATTCATTGTTTGCATGTTAACACCCAGTGCTCCATGCAATTCATGCCCTCCTTAATACCCATCACTGTGCTCATCCATCCCCCGCCCCCCTCTAAAACCCTTAGTTTGATTCCCGGAGTCCACAGTCTGTCATGGTTTGTCTCCCCCTCTGATTTCCCCCCTTCATTTTCTCCTTCCTTCTCCTAATGTCCGCCATTCTATTGCCTATGTTCCACAAATAAGTGAAACCATATGACAACTGTCTTTCTCTGTTTGACTTATTTCACTCAGCATAATCTCCTCCAGTTCCATCCATGTTGATGCAAATGTTGGGTATTCATCCTTTCTGATGGCTGAATAATATTCCATTGTATATATGGACTACATCTTCTTTATCCATTCATCTGTTGAAGGGCATCTCAGCTCCTTCCACAGTTCGGCTGTTGTCGACATTGCTGCTATGAACATTGGGGTGCATATGGCCCTTCTTTTCACTACATCTGTGGTCTTTTGGGTAGGAGACATACAAATGGCTAACAGACACATGAAAAAATGTTCAACATCATTAGCCATCAGGGAAATTCAAATCAAAACCACACTGATATACCACCTTACACCAGTTAGAATGGCAAAAATTGACAAGACAAGAAACAACAAATGTTGGAGACGTTGTGGAGAAAGGGGAACCGTCTTACACTGTTGGTGGGAATGCAAGTTGGTACAGACATTTTGGAAAACAGTGTGGAGGTTCCTCAAAAAGTTAAAAATAGAGCTACCCTATGACCCAGCAATTACACTACTGGGTATTTACCCTAAAAGTTTTATTTATTTATGTGATCTCTACACCCAGTGTGGGCCTTGACCTCATGACTCCGAGATCAAGAATCAGATGCTCTACCGACTGAGACAGCCAGGTGCCCCTACTTTCTTTTTTAGTGTGGGCGTCTAACAACTATAAATTTCCCTCTAAGCACTGCTTTAGCTGCATCCTATAAGTTCTGGTATGTGTTCCTTTTCATTAATCTCAAAGTTTTTTTCTAATTTTACTTGGAATTTCTTCTTCGATCTATTGGTTATTTAGGAGTTATATAATTTCTACATACTTGTGAATTTCTCCAAATTCTTTCTGTTACTTATGGTCAGACATACTTTGTATGATTTCAATACTTTAAATTTATTGAGTCTTGTTTTATACCCATATGTTAGCCCTAACATATGATCTGTCCTGGAAAATATTCCATGTGCACTTGAGAAATAGGTATGTTCTGCTGTCGAGTGGAATGTCCTACAGATGTTTATTAGGTCCAGTAGATTTAAAGTGTTTTTCAAGCTTTCTGGTTCCTGGTTGACCTTCTGTCTAGTTATCCTCATTGTTGAAAATGGGGTACTGATACCTCTTACTATTACTGGTGAATTGTCTATTTCTCCCATCAATTATGACAGTTTTTGCTTCATGTATTTGGGGGCACTGTTGCAGATATACACAGGTTTATAATTATTATATCTTCTGGATATAATGATAAAAGGGTTAATCCATGTTCTTTCTTTATCATTATAAAATGTCCTTCTTTGACTCTTATAACAATCTTTGTCTCAAAGTCTATTTTGTCTGATAACAGTATAGCAACTCCTGCTCTCTTGTGGTTACTGTTTGCATGGCATATTTTATTCCATCCTTGTATTTTCAACCTATTAATGCCTTTGAATCTAAACTGTGTATCTTGCAGACAGTATATAGTTGGATTTTTTTAAAAAATCTGTGCTGATCTATGCCTTTTGACTAGAGTGTTTAAACCATTTGCATTTAATTTAAAGCAGGATTTATATCTACCATTTTTCTATTTTCTATAATCCTGTGTCTTTTTTTGTTCATATAGGAATATCTATTCCAAATGCTCGTAAGAGAAATGTTTAGGGCTCAGTCTGGCTCAGTCAGTGGAGCATGTGACTATGGATCTTGGGGTTATGCACTGGAGCCTCAGATTGGGTGTAGAGATTACTTAAAAAAAAAAAAATCTTTAGGGCACCTGGGTGGCTCAGATGGTTAAGCGTCTGCCTTCGGCTCAGGTCATGATTCTGGGGTCCTGGGATTGAGCCCTGTGTCGGGCTCCTGGCTCAGCAGGGGGCCTGCTTCCCCCTCTCCCTCTGCCTCCCCCCTTGCTCATGCTCTCTCTATCTCTGTGTCTCAAATAAATAAAATCTTAAAAAAAAAAATCTTTAAAAAAATGTTTATTTCTCCATTATTGCCTTCTTTTGAATTATTTTGAAGTGCACCATTTTAATTCTCTCATTTCTTTTACCACATTTAGAGTTATAATTCTATTCACTCCCCACTTTTGATGATTTTATGTCCATCAACACAGATTTATAGTCATTTCTTTATGCTGTTTGTTCTAAATTGAAAGAAAAAAAGAATTATAAATAAGAAATACATGTGTATTGTCTATTGTATTTACCTATGTAGTTATCTTTGCTAGTGCTCTTTACTCCTCCTTGTGGATTCAATTTATTTATGTCTGGTGGGTTTTTTGGGGGGGAGTGGGGGATTCTTTAATTTCAGCCTGAAGGACTCTCTTTAGTAATTCTTGTAGGACAGGCTTTCTGTTTGTTTTGTTTTTTTAAATCCTAGAATGCCTCATTGTTCCTTCATTTCTGAGGGATAGTTCTGCTTGACATGGAATTCTTAGTTGAGTTTTTTTTCTTTTAATACTCTGAACAGGTCAGGAGTGCCTCGGTGGCTCAGTCAGTTAAGCATCTGACTCTTGATTTTGGCTAAGGTCATGATCTCAAGCCCTGCATCTGGCTCCATGCTGGGCGTGGAGCCTACTTAAGATTCTCTCTCTCCCTCTGCCCCTCCCCATCCCTGTTTGCACGTGCACTCTCTCTAAAAAATACCCAACCAAACCTCTGACCAGGTCATTCAACTGCATTCTGACCTCCATTGTTTGTGATGATATATCAGCTGTCAACTTTATTGAATATCCTTTGTACCTGATGAGTCAGTCACTTCTTTATTGCTGATTTCAAGATTCTCTCTTTTTCTTTGGCGTTAACAGTTTGATTGTGATCTATGTAGGTGTGGATCTCTTTGAAATTTATTGTTTAGAGTTTGTTAAGCTTCTACTAGATTAATGTTTTTCATCAAATTTGGCAAGTTTTTGTCATTTCTTCAAATATTCTTTCTGTCCCTTTCTCTCTCCTCCCCTACAAGGACTTCCATTATGCATATGTTGGCATATACTTGATGATGTTCTACAGGTCTCTGAGGCTATGTTAATTATTCTTCATTTTCCCCCTTGTTATCTAGGCCAGATAACCTCAATTCACCTATCTTCAATTTTGTTTCTTGACTCTTCAAAGTCAATTCTTTCTTTTATCCGTTCAAACTTGCTGAGCCCTCTAGTGATTTTTTAAATTTATTGTACTTGTCAACTCCACCATTTCTATTTTGTATATTTTTATAACTTCAATCTCTTTATTGAAATTGTCTATATGGTGACACACTGTTTTATACTTTGCTTTAGTTCTCTGAATATATTTAAAAAGCACATTTAAAGTCTGTCTGGGGCGCCTGGGAGGCTCAGTTGGTTAAGCGACTGCCTTCGGCTCAGGTCATGATCCTGGAGTCCCGGATCGAGTCCCACATCAGGCTCCCTGCTCGGCGGGGAGTCTGCTTCTCTGAGCTCTGACCCTCCCCCCTCTCATGCTCTCTCTCTCTCATTCTCTCTCTCAAATAAATAAAATCTTAAAAAAAAAAAAATGAAGTCTGTCTGGTAAGTCCAACATCTTGGCTTCTTTACGTATTTTTTTTTTCTTTTTTTCCTATGTGTGGGCCATACTTTCTTTCCATGTCTTGTAATTTCTTCTTGAAAACTGGACATTTCAAATACTATAATGTAGTAACTCTGGAAATCAGATTCTTCCCCTTTTCAGGGTTTGTTGTTATTGCTATTTCTTATACTTGTTACTTTTTGTTTAGTGACTTTTCTGAAGTGATTCTGTAAGATTTGCATTCTTTGTTGCATGTGGCCATTAAGTCTATGTGGTTAGCTTAGGTGTTAGTTCATGCCTGGACACAGATATGCTTAAACACCCAGGACGAATAAGTCTCCTAGTCTTTGCTGAGTATGTGACTGTGTGTTTATGTTGGGACACACGTTCAGGAATCAGCCAGGCAAGTGACAATGCTTCTTGATTGTGCAGAGCCTCAGGGTCAGCCAGAATTGAAAAATTAGTGCCTTCTTAGGTCTTCCTGGGCATGAGCACAGCCGTACACAGCCCTAGGCATGTCATATCTGTGGCCTTCTAGATTTCCAAGAATATGTCAGAGCTTTTCAAAACCCCTATGAAGATCTCATTCCTCAGCTTTTCCTTTTAAGTTTTTTAGATTAGTTTGCCCCCATGGTATGCACCTCCTCAGGCAGCCTCTGCGGAAAAGGCTTTCAGCTTTTTAGACTGGGCATAGTGGTAAGTCAGAAATAGCCCTGCGAGTGGGATCTTCCAGGAAACCACCAAACAGGACAAAAAAAGAGAATTCTCTGGGAATGAAGCTTTGAAGGAGCTCCAATCCCAATCTATTCCCTCTAGTGGCTGTCAGGCTGCTGGTTTTCACTGTTCTTGCAGGCACTTGGTTTGCACCACTACCATCGAGCTGAAGAGGGATATGGAACAGGGAATGCCAGAACCTTACTGTTCTGATATTCAGCTGTTTTGTTTTGTTTTTTTTAATACTCACTCCCTGAATTGCTTTAAGCATCTGCTTAATTTCCACAGTCCTGAAAATTGATTCTGATAAATTTTGCCAGTGTTTTGGAGGTCCTTACTCTGCCATTTTTGATGTTACTCAGGTTTTCTTTTTTTAAAAATGCTAATAAGCAAGTTTACCAACTAATTTTGGCAATTGTGTGCTAACAGCAGCTACAGCCACCATGAGAATAAGCACATAAGAATGGTATCTCCTAAGATCATTTTAACCAAATGAAATCCACACTAAAGTTAGGCTAATAGGCAACTGACATGCATACTGAGAATTCTGCATAGAAACTGGTAAGAAACTGGGGCGCCTGGGTGGCTCAGTCGTTAAGTGTCTGCCTTCGGCTCAGGTCATGATCCCTGGGGTCCTGGGATCGAGCCCCGCATCGGGCTCCCTGCTCTGCGGGAAGCCTGCTTCTCCTTCTCCCACTACCCCTGCTTGTGTTCCCTCTCTCGCTCTGTCAAATAAATAAATAAAATCTTTAAAAAAAAAAAAAAGAAAGAAACTGGTAAGAAATTAAGCGATCAAAAAAAAAAAAAAAAACCACTCATTAACATAGCAAAAGGCATTTCCAAGGTCTCATTGAGGACAAAGGAAAGGGGAGCTACGTCATCAGGAAGCAGTGCTATGGTTTCTCTGGGAGTACAATCTTGAAACCCAAGAAATCCTCCTCTTTCCCTGCACTTACCATCTCTGAATTAAATAACAGTATAAGTTCTTCCCCCTTGCTTACCCTCTGTAGTCCTAGATTCCATAAGCTCCATGAGAACAGGTACCCTGATCTGTCCTGTTCACAATGTAACTCCAAGGCAAAGTTCAGTCTCTCACATAGTGGAGTATTAGAAATATTTGATGAATGAGTGATGACGCTGACAGCCAGAATCAAGCAGCCTCAAAGAAACAGGAAAGGAGTTTGTGACCTTGGCTGAGAAGCCTGTTGGGAAAAATACCTCATTACTCAGCTTCCCCCAACTTTGGCTTCTCAGTGGAGTCTGAGGCAAAAGCTGCTCACCCTCGCCAAGGCTCTTAACACCTGACCCAGAGATAGTCTGTCAGGTGAGTAAATGCCAAACACCATAATAAGAAATTCATGTTAAGAAATTCAGACGGTATAATAAGCAATCAATCCTAGAAAAGCTCCTATTTTTATGTGAATTTAGTGTGGCATTTGCTTCCAACGCAGTATTTAGGGAAAAAAAGTTTTAATACCACATTTATTTGCCTCCAGAATCCATGTTTTCTCCACTAAGCTGCACAATCCCTGGCCCTTTAGGTTTATTCCTTTTGTAGAAACAAACACAATCGTCAAAGAGCTCAACTGATATCCTTTCACAGTCCCTAAGCACAGTTCTTATATATGTCAAGCAATATTCTGATTAGAGCTTAGCTTCTGTGTGTAAATTTCTTTTGGGAGAATTGTGCCGACTGTGCCAGCAAGAGACTCTGGTCTCTCTGGCATTTCTATTTCTCTCTGTAAGCTGGCATCTGGTTTTTAAGTGTCACTCTCCTGTGACTTGGGTTAACACAAGAGTCTCCCACCAAAAAGCAATCAAATCTGCCCCTGCTCCCCTCCCCCGAATGAATATATGAACAACCAAGGCTGCGGAATACTGTGACGTCTCTTGGCAGTCAGCCAGTTCCTGGGGACATCACTTGCAACTCTCAGCCCACAGACTCTGAAAGGGTCCCAAACTGCACTACAAGCTGCCTTCACCTACGATGCAAACATATGAAATCTTATTCTGCCTTCATAATCAGAGGGAATGACACCTTAAAATAATAGTAACATGCATCTGAAACTCTTATCAACACAAAACTAAGCACATCATCCCTGACGGGTCACATCCAGGAATGACTAGGCTAGAGACTAGATCCACAGGAACAGCAGGACCCTCCCCTTCACCCCACAGTAATCAGCAGAATCCACGGAAAAGGATGCTGAGTCCAGGATCAGAAGGCACAATCCCAATTCCAGAGTCACCCTAGTCAGAACACAAATTATTCCATCAGCTTCCTCATTTGTAAAACACAGTCAACAGGGCACCTGGGTGGCTCAGTTGGTTAAGCGACTGCCTTCGGCTCAGGTCATGATCCTGGAGTCCCAGGATCGAGTCCGCATCGGGCTCCCTGCTCGGCAGGGAGTCTGCTTCTCCCTCTGACCCTCCCCCCTCTCATGTACTCGCTCTCTCTCATTCTCTCTCTCTCAAATAAATAAATAAAATCTTTAAAAAAAAAAAAAACCACACAGTCAACATATGGCCTAGCTACTTTTTAGTATCATCTCATTATTTTCATAATGTTAAGAAAACAAATGGATATGACCGAAGCTTCCTCTATCTGCTTGGATAGAAAATGAGTCAGATCCAGGTTCCAATACCAACTCAACCTTGTCCCCTGTTGTAGCTATGAGACCCCGAACAAAACACTTTCTCAGGGTCCAAGTTTCCTTCATGTATAAAATGACGATGTTTAATTCAATCTCTTTAAACATTATGAAAACATTTAGAAGGCCAAATGTGAAATCAAGTATTTCAAAAGCAGGAGGAAGTTAAAAAACAGGCAAGGCATAGTCATTGGTTATTTTTCATAGTAACCCTGTCAAGACTTGACGGCTAAGCTCTTCAAAAGGCAAGCTCAAATGAAAAACTATGAAAGAAAATTATTTTCAACTCTGCAACACATTCTCAGGTGAGGAGGGCTGGAATGTTTCCCCACTTAGTCAGATTAAGCTCTAAATTAATTCACATTTTACTTTTCACAAGGCTTCTCTAAATCCAGCCTGCCTGTCTTCCAAAGTCTACTGCACCATTACATGGGGTGCCAATGAACGATGGATACTGGGTAATTGGATTGTGGAGTTTTAAGTTAAAAGAAATCCTTTTTTGATATGCAAATGATCTAAAGAAGAGCCAGCCCCCATAGAAACCATTGCCAACAAACTACCACCTAGTTTTCAAAGCACATCAGTGTAACTTATTCCCTAATGACTCTGTGAAGTAAATAAGGCAAGCACTTTTATTTTCATCTGACTTGTGAGGAACTGGGGGTTCAGAAAGACTATCTGACTTGCCAAAAGTCATTGCGTCAAGCCTCGGCAGCACTGGGGGCATAACCAGCGTTCATAATTCCCAACCTGGCACTAATCCCAAGATTTTAACAAATTTTTACCTGGTACCGTCTGTCCTCTGAGACCCTGCGGTTCTTGACCTGCGTGAAGCAGACCCCCTCCTCCTCCTCGATCTCATTGGTCCCACACTGTGGTCTGAAGGGGGTCTCAGGAATTCCAGCATGCCATGAAGTCTCTGCAGTCCACTGATGAAGGTGTTCATTGAATCCAATGAAGACACTGGGATGGGGCGGTTAACACGAGATCGCTGCCTATGTTCCTCTGAAGCCCCTGGATTAATGTTTTCCACACGGTCTTCTCCCAACAGCTCCACTTCTTCTGTCAGGTCAACAGACACCTGTGAAGCAGGCTGGAGCACATGCAGTCCCACTTGGCTGCTGGTCCCTTCAGCTGGAGCGGGCTGGGGCAGGGGTGGTCCCCCTTGGCCTCTGACCACTTCAGTAGGTAGAGGCTGGAGCAGGGGTGGTCCCCCTTGGCCGCTGACCGCTTCAGTAGGTAGAGGCTGGAGCAGGGGTGGTCCCCCTTGGCCGCTGACCGCTTCAGTAGGTAGAGGCTGGAACAGGGGTGGTCCCCCTTGGCCGCTGACCACTTCAGTAGGTAGAGGCTGGAGCAGGGGTAGTCCCCCTTGGCCGCTGACCGCTTCAGTAGGTAGAGGCTGGAACAGGGGTGGTCCCCCTTGGCTGCTGACCACTTCAGCAGGAACAGGCTGTTCTGCAACATGATGCTCTAATTGCCCGTCAAGAGTATATTCCATTGCTTCCTGAGCCATCTCTGGAGAAGATTTGTAAAAAATATCAGTAAAATAGATAAAACATGCCGTATAGCTGATATAATCATATCTAAGTTTTCTAGAACTTCTGTTTAAGGTCATTCTTGGCAAAACTGAGAATCTTTTTTTTTTTTTAAATAAGCAACTAAAATCTCCTCTTTAAGTCAGAAGTGTTTGGTAATCAGTAACTTTTTTCTCCATAACAAGTACTTATAACTAGTTTTCCAGTTTCCCTTTTGAAAACATGAAGGCAGGTGATCATAGTACTATCTTCTATAACAGAACGATCTATGAAATAAGGGGACTGAACTTTTTTTCCCCCTTTTTAATTTATTTATTATGTTTTGTTAATCACCATACATCATTAGTTTTTGACGTAGTGTTCCATGATTCATTGTTTGCGTATAACACCCAGTGCTCCATGCAGAACGTGCCCTCCTTAATACCCATCCCCAGGCTAACCCATCCTCCCAGCCCCCTCCCCTCTAGAACCCTCAGTTTGTTTTTCAGAGTCCATCGTCTCTCATGGTTCATCTCCAAGGGGACTGAACTTTTGTGACTGAAAGTAATTTCCCAGACCTCTAGCAGTTCTTTGTGACCCAAATACAGATATTTACCAAAATATATGCTATATTTGATTTTAGTTGGCATAGGCAATATTCATCTTTCACAGCACCAAGTTACTAAGGATAAACAAAGAAAGGTTTTTATAGTTGCAAAATTAACTCAATACTAACTCAAAATAGAAATTTACGTAATTTCTCCAAAAAGGCTGACCAAACTTTATTTGCTCTGTCCTTTCCAGTATTTTTGTTTCCCATCTCTAACGCTATTGGTTAGCCCATTTCACAGATATTTACCAGGGACCTGGCATGTCCCCTTCATTGTTTCTTGTCTCTAATTCCATGATGTTAATCCATTCAAGAAATATTTATTAAGCACCTGTTAAGTAGTCAGATACCCCACAGAGGTAATGACAGGATAAAACTGTGTAACAGATTTTACATTCTAGCAAATGGGAAAATAAATAAATTTGGAAATTATACATTGTGATATTTGGTCTTGGGAGTAGGAGTCAAGGAGCACCATTTTATTTTTTTTAAAGTTTATTTATTAACTTTTTATTTCTGCTAAATCAAGAAAGCTTATGTAAATGTAAAGAAGAGCATTGAAATGGTAGCAAGTGTTTGGTAGTTACAGCAGACGGTTATGAATATTTGGATCAAACGTGGACACAGGAATGATAAAGCAAGTTCTTACTGAAAACTTTCAAAATTCTCTTGGATGCTCCCATGGCGAATCTTTCTCTGTGGAAACCCAGTGGGTGGACCCCTTCTCTCAGTTTTGGTTGCAACTCTGCAACGTGTTTCATTACATCCCATGTTGTCATTTGGATATGGTTTTTAAAATTTGGTCCAAAATTTATCATAAATTTATTTCTCCAATGAATGAAAAAAATAATCAAATGGGAAAAGTCAGGTTCTTGGGGGATAAAGCCATTTGCAGCCTTGCTGGTCTTGGTAAAAAAAAAAAATCCTGACATCTTATCATGGATATTAAATATTATGCAATTTTTGTCCTGAAAGATAGTTGATAGATTGTTGAGATCTGCTGCTTGAGTTAACGGCTTAACATGACAGAAATGGTCTTTAATTGACAGTATCAATTATATGAAGAAATATTATCACATCCCATATTTGGAAGATTCATGTGAGAATCTTTCCCTCAGCTATTAGGGGAAAGTTTACTCAGCTTCACTGGGGAAATCAGTCTTGTATACATGGCTCATATTTTATTTTATTTTTAATATTTACTTATTTGAGAGAGAGAGAGAGAGCACAAAGAGCGAGAAGCAGACTCCCCACTGAGCAGGGAGCCCACTGCAGGACTCGATCCCAGGATGCTGGGACCATGACCTGAGCTGAAAGCAGACGCTTAACCGAATGAACCACCCAGGTGCCCCAAGGAGCACCATTTTATAAAGTCTTTCAAAAAGAGTGAAAGTTGAGCCCAGGTGTGAAGGATTAAAAGAAGGTGGCCATATGAAGAGCCAAGGAAGAGTTTCAGAAGGAAATCAGTACAGAGGTCCCTGATAAGCATGGGTTTGGTGCAACTGAGAAACAGGGCAGATGCAATGAGCACAGGAAGGAAGAGTGGAAGTATGGGATGAGGCTGAGGAGGCAGAACACTAACACGAAAGGCTTCAGTAAGGAGTTTCTTCTGTGTTAGGAATGGACTGCAGGGGAAGCAACACTGCAAGCAAGCCAACCAGTTCACAGCCTCCCTGTGGGGGTGTAAACCAGTGGTCAGAGGCTTGGGCGAGTGGTAGCAGGAGATGTAAAGTAGTAGACAGCTTTAAGAACCCTAAGCACAGACATGTTACTTAAAATCACAAGACAGATCAAACTACCTATGGAACAGAGATAGAAGAATATTGGGCCAAGGACTCAAACCTGAGACACACATTATAAAAGGCCAACAGTTAACAGGAAGAGAACCCAGAGCAGACTATGAAGGAGGAGGAAACCTGCGAGAGCACGGGCTCGTGGAAGCCCGTTTCAAGAATGGAATGGTCAAGTGAGTCTAGTACAGAAGAGTGATCACCACTACATTTAACAACATGGAGATGACACACAGCCTAGAAAAGAGCAGTTTCCCTGAAGTGATGGGCCCAGAGTCCAGAATGGAAGGGGCTGAGTAAATAAAGGGAATTTCAATAAACATGGTGGATGAATGAAGCACACTTATCTTTCTTTTTCTAGTCATTCCTGAAAACCAATGAACATGACACAAACGCCCAAAGGCATTTAAGAAAAGATAAATTACAAGACAAATTCAAACAGGGTATGAGATTAAGCCAGTTTTTACTGGAACCGGTAACTTCTTAGTAGAGCTGAAAAGATCAAACCCACAAGTGCCTGCAATGAGGGGGGATTGTGTGCTCCTGAGAAGCAAGCTGACTCCCACTGAGGCGACTGCAGAAACCGGGGACCACAGAGGACAGTGTTGAAAGACGGAGCTGAAAGAGAGGACTGGTTGAAAGCCTGTCTCAAGTGAACAAAAAGCCAGGCAAACAAACACCTCCTCCGCGTATGCTGTAGAAAACTGGCAGTTTGTGCCACACAGGCTTAACACCAGAACGGGTACAGCACAGCAGTGAAGATAAGGAGTTAAGTGCAAGTATACCCACTGAACAGTGTGAGACCCTTCCAACTCTTCTTCCCCAGCTTTTTTCCCTGCACAAATCCAGGGCACAACATTCTGGTTTATACACATTCTCTACCCAAGGCAGGGGATTAGAGGACTGTTCACTACAGAAAACCACCTCAAGAAAAAAGATCTATAAATACTGACTATTGTGAATCCCCCCCCAAAAAATGGCTGAGTCTCTGTCCATCTATTTAACAGTAAAAGCCTACTGGTTGTTAAGGTTCAGCCACTCATACAGAGCTTCCAGTCTGCTTTCTGGGGGAAGAAGGGGGCCCTCCTTAAAAACAAGGAGCCAAGGTTCAATTGACATTTGAGCAAAGCTGCCAACATGAGACAGAGACCAAAGCAGACAAACAGAAGAAACTTGGAGGGAAGAAGGGAAAACAATGCAAGAAAAACTGTAAAAAACAAAAACAAAAAACTCCCTCAAACTTATAGGAAAAGAATGCAGGGGGGGAAAAGGACAAATCAGAAAACAAGAAAGAGCTCTTGGAAATGAAAAATGACAGCCAAGGGGCGCCTGGGTGGCTCAGTTGGTTAAGCGACTGCCTTCGGCTCACGTCATGATCCTGGAGTCCCGGGATCGAGTCCCGCATCGGGCTCCCTGCTCAGCAGGGAGTCTGCTTCTCCCTCTGACCCTCCTCCCTCTCATGCTCTCTGTCTCTCATTCTCTCTCTCTCAAATAAATAAAAATCTTTAAAAAAAAAAAAATGACAGCCAAAATAAAATATTTAATAGAAGGATTGGAAGAGAGGCGCCTGGGTGGCAGTCCGTTAAGCGTCTCCCTTCAGCTCCAGTCATGATCCCAGGGTCCTGGGACTGAGCCCTACATCGGGCTCCCTGCTCTGTGGGGAGCCTGCTTCTCCCTCTGCCTGCCGCTCCCCCTGCTTGTGTGTGTGCATGGGAGCGTGCTTGTGCTCACTCGCTCTCTGTCAAATAAATAAAATCTTAAAAAAAAAAAAAAAAGGATTGGAAGATAACGTTGAGGAACTCTTCTAGAAAACAGACTAAAAGACAGTCAAAAAGGACAATAATAAAATTAAAATGTCAAGCCAGGATATTTGATTAACTGAACTACCAGAAAGAGAACTCAAGAAAGTGGAGAAGAAAGTAAAACAAAACCTCTGGTCAAGACAGAACCATAAGCTCTCTTCCCATTAAGAGCCCCAACACAGTAAATTTTCTTCAAAATTACATCAAACAGAAAAAAGCAGGGGCGCCTGGGTGGCTCAGTCGTTAAGCGTCTGCCTTCGGCTCGGGTCATGATCTCAGAATCCCGGGATCGAGTCCCACATCGGGTTCCCTCCTCGGCGGGAAGCCTGCTCTCCCTCTCCCACTCCCGGGGCTTGTGTTCCTGCTCTCGCTATCTCTGTCTCTGTCAAATAAATAAATAAATAAATCTTAAAAAAAAAAAAAAGCAGGTTATAAATAAATCCGCTATAATCCCATTTTTAGGACGCTTTAAAACATGAAAAACCATGCTATCTGGACTTACAAATATACAACAGTAGTATGAAACAAGCGTGGGCATGAAAAATACCAAATTCTGGAGAAAGAGAGTTCAGATACACGTGGGGCTTCAACTATATATATACTTTTATTTCTCAAAAAAAAAAGGATGCAATTATAATTATAGCAAAAGGTCAAGCTCAAGAATTGTTAGATCTAGATGGTGAGTGCACAGGTCTTTTTTTTTTTTTTTTAATCATTCTCTGTGTACTTTTCATTATGGTTAAATATTAGAAAGGAAATTTCTCCCCGTCATAGGTCTGTTCTGATTAGAACAATAAGGCAGACGGCCGAATCCAACCGGTTCATCTCGGTATCCTCCAGAGCAACAAGCACACAGCAGATGCTTAAATACCTACAGAATTATCCACCATACGCCTAAAAAAAGAAACCAGAACAACCAACCAACCACCCCCCAACATCTAAGAACAGCATCGGATAAAGACAGATCTAGGAGAGAGAGAACATTTTCATCCTGGCAGAAAGTTCTATGAAACAGCGGCGGTCTAGAGCTGAGCTTCCCGATCAGTGCGGGGAAATAAATATCCTCCAGCCCTTGGGCTAGCCAGGAGTGATCAGAGCCAAAAAGACTGTTGGCTGGGCACCCCAAGCCTGGAGCAGCCTTGTCCTTGACCTCGGCGTGCCAAACAAACGCTAGCCTCCCACCTGTCATCTTTCCAACTTCGGTTAATCAGATCAACGTCCGCACCAGGCGGGACGACGGCCGCCAATCACCCGGATAAGGGGCTGCAGCACCGAGGCGAGCCAACCTCGGTTCAAATCCCCACTCTGCCGCGTACTACCTGCGGCACCTTAGGCGGGTTTCCTAGCCTCTCTGTTCAACTTGTTCACTACTAACACTGGGATAAAGAAGTATTTACGTCACAGAGTGGATAAGAACAAACGTCAGGTTCCTCGGTGAACCGGAAAGTAACGCAAGATACGGGCGCTCAGCGCGGAGAGCATTTATATTTGCACATGAAGAGTTGGAAGACTGGCTCAACAGGAGAGCGGCCCGCGGCGAACTCCGCTGCTGCCTTCGCCCCCCCCGCCCCCACCTTGGGCGCCTGCCCCGAGCAAGCCCGAAAGAGCTTGGGTTCGGGCGCCTCGGGCCCGACGGTTGGGGCAACCCGGAGCGGCCGAACCTCCCCAGGCCGCCGGGTTCGGTGCCCGCTCGCAACTCCCCTCGTGGGGCGTCCTCAGGCCCCGCAGCCAGGGACCAAACCCGGGAAGTTATCCTGGAGCCAGAGGCCCAAGGCCTGCGCAGACGGAAGCGCCCGCCTTACCTAGAGCCGGGAGGACGCCGTGGGCTTGCAAAGTCGCCGCGGTCGCGGCCGTTTTTTGGAAAAACTCGCACAGACCCGGGCCAACAGCCACTTCCTGAGCAGCTCAAGCGGCCCGCCTGAGTTGCGGGCGCGGCCTGCTCCTATTGGGCAGCAGTCCTAGACGGCGGCCAGTACCCTGTCTTCTTCTTCTTTAGGTCGCCGCTGACTGAAAAAGCGGCTCTCTCATTGGCTGATATTTCGTAAACTGACTAGGCGGGACTGACCTTCGCCAGTCACCTCGTGCCCAGCCCACAAGGAGAAAAACAGAACCAGCGTTTCACCGCTCTTTATTTGAACTTCCTGGCGGGAGAAAAGTTGTAAGAAAAAGATCTCTCGGATCTTTCCGGAGCCTGAGGCGTGGGACAGTCGCGTTCCTGTATATCCTCTGCTGAGGTGGAAGAGCTCATGCAAAACAACTTGCCTACACCGTCTCTTTAATCCCAAGCCATTGCAATAAATTGCCTGCTACTCTATCGTCACATTACTTGACAGCAAACATTTTTTAAGAATCTCACTGAAAGTTAAAATCTCACTTCTAGGAGTAAGACCTAGAAAATCTAAACGTCAGGCAGAGACGGCACACTGCCAACATTTTATTTACTCAGCTGTCAATTCTCAGGGGAATTGATGGCATAAATAATTGAAAGTCTTGGATAATCAAATATTTTCTCCTCTGAACCTGTTACCAAAGTCAGCATTAGCATTTTTACTTTTTCTTCTTTTCCTGCCATCTAAGGGACCTGCTACTGAGCTATATATAGCATGGCTAATAGGAGAAGCGAAACTTTCTTTTGTAAACAAACAGGTATGTTAAGGAATAGAATGAAAAACGTCTGTACTCATATAAATCCTGCAAGTTCAATACAGAAGTATTAGAGGATGCAGAGAAGCGAAAAAGAAAAATTGTGTCTATCCAGAGAAGTCATTATTAACGTTGCTTAAAATCTTCATCTACCTAAATAGCTTGTTTTAATTTTAAAATGTATCTTGAATTCCTTTCCATGTTAATGAATGCATAGGCACATCGTCAAATACTGAGTGACTCTTTGAAAAGAATTTAAATAGAAATAGGTAAAATGTCACATGGTAAAAAAAACTGGACAACAGTTAGGCTACTTGGTGAGAAGTATACAGAATGTTTCTAAATGATTCTGATACTCATTCATGATCCACCTAATGGCCATGTTTACTAGCTAGGAGAGAAACAGAATACAGACACATGCCAGAAATTTATAGTCTTGTCTCCAACTACCAAAAGTTATATATAGCTAGAGGGAAAAGGTGTTGGCTGTGTTCCATTTTAGGGGTGACATTCCCACCTTTATGGGTGATTAGTTGAATACCAATGTGTCTATTGGTTCATTTGTAAAAAGACTGAAAAATAGCACTAAGACTCATTTCATAGAAAGTTGTTTGGATGGATGTCTTTTTCTTTTTCTCCACCAAAAGACACGACTAATGAGTTCTTCTATACTGCATAATAGTAATTAAAACCTGCATGTATAATTCAAAATGCAAAATTTGAAGGAATTGTCAAGGTTAAACAAAAGATGCCAAAGAAAGTTTTATACTTGTGGAAACCTTATCCTCAGACTCTGGGGAAGTCATTAATTTTCCTCTACCATTAGGAGTACCATTCATTCATTCACTCATTCATTCAGTCTACAAGTATTCAACAACTACTGCAATCCCGGCTCTGGTCTGTATGGTATGGATATAGTATATAAGATAGAGAAGACCTTGGGACGCCTGGGTGGCTCAGTCAGTTAAGCGCCTGCCTTCAGCTCAGGTCATGATCCCAGGGTCTTGGATGGAGTCCCACATGGGGTTCCTTGCTCAGCGGGGAGCCTGCTTCTCCCTTTCCCTCTGCCTGCCATTCCCCTGCTTATGCTCTCTCTCTGACAAATAAATAAATAAAATCTTAAAAAAAAAAAAAAAAGAGAAGACCTTGACCTAATAGAACTTCTATTCTCCATGGGGCACCTAGGTGGCTCAGTTGGTTGGGCTTCCGACTCTTGATTTCGGCTCAGGTCATGATCTCTGGGTTGTGAGATCGAGCCCCTGCATCGGGCTCTGTGCTGGGCATGGAGCCTGCTTAAGATTCTCTCTCACCCTCTCCCTCTGCTCCACCCCCTCCATGTGTGCTCTCCCTCAAAAAAAAAAAAGAAAAAGAAAAGAATTAGCATCATAAATGATGTTTGGAGATAGGGAGGTAGAAACAAAACAAAAAGGTGGGAATTTCACCCCTAAAAACAGAATAAAGACACAAGCCATAAAAACAAAACAAAAAACCCTTCTATCCTCCTAAGGAGAGGCAGATCCTAAACCAATAATCAAGAATAAATAAGGTAATTTCAAGTAGTAAGTATCATAAAAACAGTAAAACAGAGGGATATGAGTGGGAAGTGCTCAGGAAAGCTAGTTTCAATTGAGGGATTCAAGCAAGGACTCTCTGAGGTGCTGATATTAGAGCTGACACCTAACTACCTTAAAGAAAAGTTTGAGAAATGGTGTATAGTCCATAAACGACCATAATAAAAAATAGAGTAAGTTAAGTCCTGTGATAGGCATGGTAGTGGCCCAGATAATGCAACTGGAAAGGACTTCAGGACACTGGGTTCTGCCTCTCCTCCCCCAGCCACCACTAATATCTACAAGGCGCTGCCCATTTTTGGATCTCATTTTTTTTTTATTTTAAAAAAAGATTTTATTTATTTACTTTAGAGGGGAGGAGGGGGAGAGGAAGAAAATCTCAAGAGACTCCAACCAGAGTCTGGAGCTGGTCGGGGGCTCTATCCCACAACCCTGAGTTCATGACCTGAGATGAAACCAAGAGTCTGACACCTAACCGACTGAGCCACAGAGGCGTCCCTGGATCTCATTTTTTTGCTTGGCAAAATTAGGTACCTGGATGCAGATGAAAACCTCTCTTTGTTTAAAGTGCAGCAAATCTATGAAACTACAAAATGATGCAGAGCTTCAAAGCAGGTTGGGGAAAAAGAATGATCTCCTCCACCAAACGCTGACAACCAGAAGAGTGTTCAGTCCTTAAATCCTTTTGCTAATTCCCATATTAAAGAGATCATAGGCTTGGGGCACCTGGGTGGCTCAGTCGTTAAGCATCAGCCTTTGGCTCAGGTCATGATCCCGGGGTCCTGGGATTGAGCCCCACGTCGGGCTCCCTGCTTGGCGGGAAGCCTGCATCTCCCTCTCCCACTCCCCCTGCTTGTGTTCCCTCTCTCGCTATATCTCTCTCTGTCAAATAAATAAATAAAAATCTTTTTAAAAAAATAAATAAATAAAGAGATCATAGGCTTAAATGTAAATTCAGAACTATAAAACTTCTGGAAGAGAGCAGGAGAAAATCTTCATGACCTTGGGTTAGGCAAAGATTTTTTAGATTTGACCCCCAAAAGCATGATTCATAAAAGCCAAAATTGATAAATTATATTACATCAAAATTTAAAACTGCTCTTCAAAAAGACATTGTTAAGAAAATGAAAAGGGACGCCTGGGTGGCTCAGTCGGTTAAGCGTCTGCCTTCAGCTCAGGTCATGATCCCAGGGTCCTGGGATCGAGCCCCACATCGGGCTCCTTGCTCAGCAGGGAACCTGCTTCTCCCTCTCTCTCCCTCTGCTTGTGCTCTCTCTGTCAAATAAATAAAATCTTTAGGGCGTCTGGGTGGCTCAGTTGGTTAAGCGACTGCCTTCGGCTCAGGTCGTGATCCTGAAGTCCCGGGATCAAGTCCCACATCAGGCTCCCTGCTCAGCAGGGAGTCTGCTTCTCCCTCTGACCCTCCTCCCTCTCATGCTCTCTGTCTCTCATTCTCTCTCTCGCAAATAAATAAAATCTTTAAAAAAAAAAATTAAAATCTTTAAAAAAAATGAAAAGATGAACTGCATACAGGTAGAAAATATTTGCGTATCATTTATCTGATAAAGGACTTGTATCCACAATATATAGAGAACTCTCAAAACTCAATAATTAGCAAAACAATCCAATTTAAAATATGGGCAAAAGGGGAAGCCTGGGTGGTTCAGTTGGTTAAGCATCTGTCTTTGGCTCAGGTCATGATCCCAGAGTCCTGGGATTGAGTCCAGCATCAGGCTCCTAGCTCAGCCTGGAGCCTGCTTCTCCCTCTGCTCCTCCCCCGACTCTTGCTCGCTCTCTCTCTCTCTCTCTCTGACAAATAAATAAAATCTTTAAACAAATAAAAAAAGTAAAATATGGGTAAAAGATTTGAACAGACACTTCACCAAAGAAGATATATAGATAACAAATTAATTGAAAGGATACTCAACATTATCATTAATCATTAAGGAGATGCAGATTAAAGACTCAGTGAGATACCACTCATTATGTACTTATTAGAATTGCCAAAATTAAAAAGCCTGGCCATACCAAATGTTGGCAAGGATATAGAGGAACTGGAACTCTCACACACTGCCAGTGGAATGGAAAATGGCACAACCATTTTGCAAAACAGTTTGGCAGTTTCTTTTTTTTTTTTTTAAAGATTTTATTTATTTATTTGAGAGAGAGAATGAGACAGAGAGAGAGCATGAGAGGGGGGAGGGTCAGAGAGAGAAGCAGACTCCCCGCCGAGCAGGGAGCCCGATGCAGGACTCGATCCTGGCACTCCAGGATCAGGACCTGAGCCGAAGGCAGTCGCCCAACCAACTGAGCCACCCAGGCGCCCCAGTTTGGCAGTTTCTTAAAAACGTAAATGTAGGGGCGCCTGCGTGGCTCAGTCATTAAGCATCTGCCTTCGGCTCAGGTCATGATTTCAGAGTGCTGGGATCGAGCCCCACATCGGGCTCCCTGCTTGGCGGGAAGCCTGCTTCTCCCTCTCCCACTCCCCCTGCCTGTGTTCCCTCTCTCGCTGTGTGTCTCTCTGTCAAATAAATAAATAAAATCTTTAAAAAAAAAAAAAAGGTAAATGTACACCTATCATATAATCCAGCTATTTGTTTCTCGGTATTCACCCAAGAGAAATGAAAGCATATGTTCAAATAAAGACTTGTACGTGAAAGTTCATAGCAGCCTTATTTGTAATATTCAAAAATGATAAACAACTCAAAATTTCATCAACAGGCAAATGAATAAATCAGTTATGTTAAATCTGTACATTGCAATCATTTTCAACAGTCAAAAGGAATGAATTATCAAGACCTGCAACTACATGGATGAATCTCCAAATAACTACACTGAGTAAAAGAAAGCAAACTTTTGCACACCATATAATCTCATTTATATAAAACTTTTTTTTTTTTAAAGATTTTTTATTTATTTGACAGAGAGAGATACAGCGAGAGAGGGAACACAAGCAGCGGGAGTGGGAGAGGGAGAAGCAGGCTTCCCGCCGAGCAGGGAGCCCGATGTGGGGCTCGATCCCAGGACCCTGGGACCATGACCTGAGCCGAAGGCAGACGCTTAACGACTGAGCCACCCAGGCGCCCCTATATAAAACTTTAAAACGCATACTAATCTATAGTGACAGAAAGCAGATCAGTGGTTGCCTAGGGGGTGGGGGGAGTAGAAGGCAGTGATTATAAAGGAGCATGAGGACACTTTGGGAGTTGATGGGTATATTCATTATGTTGATTGTGGTGGTATATACATACATCAAAACTTACCAAATTGCACACTTTAAGTATTATAGTTTATTGTGTGACAATTACACCTCAAAAATCAGAATTGGCAGGAGTGGATTGTATGAGCATAATGGAATTTTCTGGCATGATGATAATGCTTATTATCTTGATGGAGTTCGGATTACTCATGTGAATATACATTTGTCAAAACTCATCAAGTGATATATTTAAGATTTGTGCATTTCACAACATGGAAAATTTACCTGCCCGCCCCCTCCAAACCCATAAACAATTATTGAACTCCAGTTTGTGATAGAAATGCTGAAGTGTTTAGAAACAAAGTGTAGTGATGTCTGATATTTCCTTTTAAATGCATAAAAAATAGGATGGAGTAGGGGCTCCTGGGTGGCTCAGTTGGTTAAGTGTCCAGCTCTTGGTTTTGGCTCAGGTCATGATCTCAGAGTTGTGAGATTGAGCCCCGTGACTGGCTCTATGCTGGGTGTGGAGCCTGCTTAAGATTCTCTCTCTCCCTGGGGCGCCTGGGTGGCTCGTCGTTAAGCATCTGCCTTCGGCTCAGGTCATGATCCCAGAGTCCTGGGATTGAGCCCCGCATCGGGCTCCCTGCTCAGCCGGAAGCCTGCTTCTCCCTCTCCCACTCCCCCTGCTTATGTTCCCTCTCTCGCTGTCTCTCTCTCTGTCAAATAAATAAATAAAATCTTTAAAAAAAAAAAAGATTCTCTCTCTCCCTCTTCCTCTGCCTCTGAAAAGGATGGATTAAAGGATAGAAAGAGGCATGGATATATGGGTAAGTATGTGCTAAATATAGTGCATTGCTAGTTGTAGAGTTTAGGTGATGGGCATATGGGTGTTCAGAGTATAACTGTACTAACTTTTCAGTGTATTTGAAATTTTTCATAAATAATGTTGGAGAAAAAATTAGGTACAGGGTCTTAGAAGATATTCTGTGCAAGAGAAGGACGCTGAATATTAAGTTGTATTAGTTTCACAGTGAATCCACCTCTGCCTGTGGGTCTGCAAGAGTATAAATAATAAATTTACAAGAAAGACTTTTGTTGCACTTCTACAGCAAAGACAACAAAGGCTCTTAAAGATGAAAATAGTAGTACCTCATAAGCTCTAGAAAAGAATTTTTTTTTTGGGACGCCTGGGTGGCTCAGTTGTTAAGCGTCTGCCTTCGGCTCAGGTCATGATCCCAGGGTCCTGGGATCGAGCCCCGCATCGGGCTCCCTGCTCCGCGGGAAGCCTGCTTCTCCCTCTCCCACTCCCCCTGCTTGTGTTCCCTCTCTCGCTGTGTCTCTCTCTGTCAAATAAATAAATAAAATCTTTTAAAAAAAAAAAAAAAGAATTTTTTTTTTTTTAAGTAGATTCCACACCCAGCCGGGAGCGCAACAAAGGGCTTGAACTCACGACCTGAGATCAAGACCTGAACTGAGATCAAGAGTCGGACACTTAACTGACTGAGCCACCCAGGCATCCCAAAAAGAATAATTCTGAATGTTCAACATGTCATATTTCTTTTTCCCGTTTTTATTTATAGAAAAAAATATGTTCTAGGTTTTTAAAAAATCAAGAATAAATAAAAGGTAAAAAAAAAGAAATCAGCCATAATTTTATTCCCCAGAGATGATTACTAGAATAGAATATAAGCTCTAAATGTGTTTTGTCTGTTGTTTCTTCAGTGATTAGAACAATGCCCAGCACATTTGCTGTTGAATGAGTTGGGATGAGTCCTGGGGGAAAAAAAGCAACATGTAGAGGTAAGTGTTAGTGTACCCTAGGTAAAGCATACACTATGAGCAAAAGTGTAAGAATTTCACAACAAATGGGCCCCATGCAGGAAACATGCATCTGAGTCTGGCAGGGTTTTAAATTTGAGAGCTCCTAGACTAACATGTGTTTGTCCTCTACAGCATTAAAATAATTTTTAGATGCCAACCTTTAAAAAGATGAACAATTTACAGAAAAATATGAATTTTCAGCCTTTTTTTTGGCAAAATAGAAAGCTCTGGAAACACTGGAATCTCATTCCTGTGTGATAAAAATAGGCTGGAGCAGAGTGGAGGCTTCACAAAGTTCATCTGTTCAATGAAGTCCCTTCCAGGCTTAACTTACTCATTTAGATCCCCCCTTAAACCCTTTAGGCAACCAGAGTTTGCAATCTCTGGTAAGAGAGTTCTGGGACTTAATAGTGGAAATCAGGTTTGAGTCCGAGATATAAGGCCAACTGTATCCAAAGGAAGACTTTGTACCCATTTCTATGGGCTAGAGGAAGGATTGAACAGTGTTTGCTCAGTTACTACCCTTGCATAGCAATTCACCCCAAAACTTAGTGGTTTAAGACAACAATTTACTTAGCTCATGTTTTTGTATGTGGGCAATTTGGGCTGGTTCAGCTGTGCGGTTCTTCTGGTCTTGCCTGGACTTGCTCATGCGACTGCTGCTGGTCTGGCCGGTCCCGTATGATCTCAGCTGGGGCAGGCTATCTCTGCTCCATGTGGTCTCTCATCTTCTAGCACACTAGCCCAGCTCGTTCATGGCTGAGCAGGGCTCCAAGAGAGGGACTGGAAGCTTGTAAGGCCTCTTGAAGGCTAGGCTTGGAACTGGAATACCATCATTTCTTCTACATTCTTTTGGCCAGAGGGAGTCACCATGCCAGCCCAGATTCCAGTGATGGGGAGGTCAACCCCACTTCCTCATAGGAGAAGCTGCAAAGTCACATTGCCAAGTGCAGTGGATACATTTTGTAAAACATCTATCACAGTTACTATCAGAGGTGTAACTTTGACCACATCCTTTGGAGTGGGAGGGACTCTGTATGACCAGAATTGTTTTCTGTTTGTAACAGGGATGTCCTGCCTCCCTGCACCCACAAATAACTCCATGCCAAAGGATATGAGACAGAAAGATGCCCAGCTTATGCCTCTTCCCAGTTTCTTGTCCAGGGACACTCCTTAGTTTCCCTTTCAAATCACAGCTTAGTAAAAGGTAGACAATTTCTTTAAGATTTCTGTGAATGAATGAGCAGAAAGTTAGGCAACAGCAGAGAGCCGAGAGCCCAGGTAAAAACACAAAGACATTTCTACACTGCACAATAATGTAGAAACTGCATTCGTCTTGGTGTGCCTGGAGCCTAAACCACCATCTGCATTCATGTCTTTGTGATATGAAGTTCCTTCTTACTTGCTCAACTTTTAAAATACAACCAGCTTGTGGGAGGGGTAAACTCACATCTTGGTGTGAATTAGTCTCCAGTACTGGATTCTCTAATACCAGGAGGACCCCGGATTGTAAGGGAGCCTGGAAGAGGGAGGAAGAAAACAAAGGAGAGTCTGAAGGAAAGGAAGCAACATAGAAAACATTGTCAGCTTCTCGTCCACCCTGAAGGCTGATTCTTTGGGAAGCACCATGGAGTCAGCTCTTCCGCTCTGCGGTGGCAAAGAGAAGTTCCTGATAGACGCCAGGCCATGATTTTGATTTTTCACTCCAAAAGGTGGGGATGGGGGTGAAGGGCGGGGAAGGATGAGGGATGAGCTACCTTCTGTTAGAATGGTTCCCAATGCACCACCTATCAGAAGGCCTTGAAGGACAGTCGTCGTGCTAGAGACTTCTGTAGATAGTGCCGATGTCCTTGGAGAATTGCCTCAAAAGGCTAGATACTGTCTCTTCCTTTACTTCCTCCCTCAAGGCATTCCATCCTCAATAATCAGTGTTCTCCACCTCCAGGTCGCTAAGTGCAGATACTCTCACATGTGTGCCCCAGAATGTCTGCACAAGAATGTTTAAAGGGGTATGGTTTCTAAGATCAAAGTACTGGAAGAACTAAAATGTCCATCAGTAGTGAGGTAGGTAAGTAAGGCACATGGTTATCCAATGGTCTACTCTACAGCAGTGAAAATGAATGAATTGAAACCACCACATTAGCATGGATGGATGTAGAATTATAATGCTGAGCAAATGTAGCAAGTTACAGATTATGGTATCATTTATCAAAATTCCTCATACCTGAGAAACCAAATAATGTAGTATATCTAGGTTGTAAACCTATAAACAAATTTTTACCACCAAAGTTAGGACAGCAATTACCTTTGGAGGAAGGGAGAGGGATGTGAAAAGGAAGGGATGTGTAGGTGGTTTCTGAGTTAATGGCAATTTTCTTTCTATTCCCTAACCAAGGGGTGGATGAGTGGTGTTCTTTTACTTGGCTTTTTAAATTTTAAATTTTTATTTTTTTAAAGATTTTATTTATTTATTTGAGAGAGCGAGAGACAGCACAAGCAGGAGGGGGGCAGAAGAGGGAGAAGCAGACTCCCCACTGATCAGGGAGCCTGACATGGGGCTCGATCCCAAGACCCCAGGATTGTGACCTGAGCCAAAGGCAGATGTTTAACCGACTGAGCCACCCAGGCGCCCCTGGATTTTTTTAAAAGAAATTTTACATATACATTTTATACAGTGCTGTAGTAGAATACAGATCATAATAAAGATAAGAAAAAAAATATTCTGTGACTTTGTAGTAACTTCAGTGGAAACACTTCCCCAATCCAGGGATGCTCTTTTGTGTCTGGAACTCTGTGGAATGCCTGAGAGATGTGGAGGTAGGGTGGGAGAAGGAGACTTTTCCAGGGAGGGAGATGATGTAAGGGAACTACGAGTAATAACATGGTGAGATAAAAGTCTGAGTAGGGGAAATTATCCCAAGGATATTAAAAGAAGGAAGGGGAGGGAGGAAGAAAGAAAGAGAGAATATAGACTGGAGTAAACTAACCTGCCTTTCCAACCTACTTCAGACTAAGCAATGACCTTAGGGCAGGGTTTCTGAACTGCTATTCTAATGATATTTGGGCTGGGTAATTCTTTGTCGTAGGGGGCTCTTCCGTGCCTTGTGGGATGTTGAGTAGCATCTGTCTACTAGATGCCAGTAACATGCCCGACCCTACCCCACCTCCCCTGAGTTGTGAAAACCAAAAATGTCTTTAGACATTGCCAAATGTCCCCTGAGAAGCAAAACCACCCCTGGTTGCAAACTACAAAGGAAATCTTTCACAAATGTGAAATAACATGTGTGGTTCCTGCTCTTTAGACCAGAAAATTACCCCCACCATTAACAGAAGGCCGCCTGGAGGGCTCACATGCCCAACAATCATCAATGATCTCCTGCAAGTGTGAAGGGCAATCATCACGCATTGGCTCCTGGTGCTGGGCCATGGATACCAGGTGGCAAATCTTAGGATCACAGCCGGGTGTGAAAACAACAGCATGGGAAGCTTAGAAAGTTGCTCCGGGACTCAAACATCTCTCTGGGTGCTGATGGTGGGCATCAGAACTAAGGACGCTAAGTACTTTAGAAATAAGAGCTTCCAGTGATCCCACTGACCAGCTCAGGCAGTGCCCACATTGAAGAACAAAGCTCCCAGGACAGCACTAGGCACCCCTAGTTATTACAGTTTTTAATGTATTTTAATATTTTATAATGTAATTTAATATTTAATATTTTAATATAAGTCACCTTTTTTTAAAAAGATTATTTGAGTGAGAAAGAGAGAGAACATGAGGGGGGAGGGGCCCCAGAAGGACGCCTGGGTGGCTCAATCCGTTAAGTGTCTGACCCATGACCTCAAAGTCATGAGTTCAAGGCCCCGTTGGGCTCCAGGCTGGGCGTGGAGCCTACTTTAAATACATACATACATACATACATACATAAATAAATAAATAAATAGGGTCCCCGAAAAGGAAGATGGCACTCATCGTTAGGAAGTGGAACGTCTATTTTGGTAATTTCCCACTGACAACCTGGAGTTTGTCTGGGGCTGCTTCTGCCTGGACAATCCCCACCCTCCCCCCCCCACCCCCAGCCGGTTCCCCAGGCTCCTCCTCCGCCGTCCCTACTCCCCATCCCCCGTTCTGCGCCTTCCTTGGCGGGAGCTGCTCCTGCATCAGAGCGGAGGAAAGGAAACCAAGTCGGCCCCGAGTTCCAAGAAATGGGGCTGTGGGTCACCCCCACTTCCCACCCCGCGTCCTTCCCTCGCTGTGCAGGATCCGGCTGCAGCCTCCCTGCCCTGCCGCCTCCGGGGACCGCGGGCGCTCCGGGCCGACGCCAAGACTCACCCTCGTCCCTCCCGAGGGCGTCCAATCTGTTCCGTGCACAGTTCCCGCTGCTTGACCGCGGCCTCCCGGGGGGCCACTTGGGAAGATCAAGTCCCTGCACCTCCTTCCCTCGGTGCCCTGCGTTCTGCGTTCCCGCTGGTCCAGTTTCCTTGCGAAGTGAACCTAGGGGCAACACCCTGCGCCTGAACCCCACCCCTACACGCGTGGCCCCGCGCCCCGGCCAGCCTATTGGACTGTGTCCTTAGCTGGGACGTGGTAAGGGGTGTCTGACTTGCCTCCTCCGAGCTTTCCATGTTGTTCTTGCTGCCAACCACCGGGCTCACAGTGCCCTGACTGCCTAGAACCCCTTTTTGGCAGTTCCCAGCGAAGGCCCCTTCCTTCCTCCTGCCTTGTCCACACTTTCCCTCACTTTCCCAAAATCACTCAGTAACTATGTATAAAGTACTCAGCAGTATCAGGCCCTCTACTGAGGGCTGGGGATTCAGAAAAGAGTAAGGTCCAGAGAACTATTATAGCCAGAATACAGTATGGGAAGGATTGGATGAGCAAAAAAAACTGTGGGAGCTGGAGAAAAATTTCTTGTGTCTGCTTTTGTGTGCTTGAAAATATGGGGGTGGGGGTGTGAGGGAAGAGACACACCTAAGAGGGGGAAATCACTTCCCCCTATTAGGTCAGTGCTCAGCTTTCTTTTACAGTGTGAGACGTGTTTTATTAAAGTTAGCTGTGTTCCCAGCTAGAAAGTCTAAGTGATGTCATTCATTTACTCATTGGACAATTTTCCTACGAAAGGACAGGACTGGATTGCAGTTTGGATTGGGAAGGCAGAGGTGGAGGATGTCTGGGGTGTTCGTTTATTCGTGTATTGTTCTCCATCTATTGTCACGTTTTCTTCTTACCTGAGGTTCCCTAGAAGCAGAATCTGAGAAAGAAGTTCAGGTACATGTGATCTATGGAAGGAAGGCTCTCAGGACAGAAGTTAAGATCGGGCAGAGGGAAAAAAGAAAGCTAAGCAAGGATGTGGTCTCAGGGGAGAGTAGCTTCAGCCAGATTCCATGGGGGGTCCGGAGCAAGAGGCAGTGTCTGTTCTGCCTATGATAAATCACATGTTAGGTCACATAAAGTCTTCACAAATTTAAGAACACTGAAATCATACCAAGTATCTCTTCTCACCACAGTGGAATGAAACTAGAAATCAACAGCAGAAGGGAAATCAGAAAATTCACAAATATGTGGAAATTAAACAACTCTAGAACAACCATTGTGTCCAAGAGAAAGCAAATCAAAAGAAAACTACAAAATGCCTTGAGACAAATGAAAATGAAACACAACATCCCAAAACTTATGAGACACAGCAAAAGCAGTACTAAGAGGGAAGTTCAGAGACGCCTGGGTGGCTCAGTGGGTTAAACATCTGCCTTAGGCTCAGGTCATGATTGCAGGGTCCTGGGATTGAGTCCTGCATTGGGCTCTCTGCTCAGAAGGGAGCCTGCCCTGCTTTGTGCTCTCTGTCTCTCTGACATATAAACAAATAAAATCTTTAGGCGTGCTTGGGTGGCTCAGTCGTTAAGCGTTTGCCTTCAGCTCAGGGCATGATCCCGGGGTCCTGGGATCGAGCCCCGCATCAGGCTCCCCGCTCAGCGGGAGGCCTGCTTCTCCCTCTCCCTCTCCCTGCTTGTGTTCTCTCTCTCACTGTGTCTCTCTCTGTCAAATAAATAAATAAAAATCTAAAAAAAAAAAAAACAAATAAAATAAAACCTTTAAAAAAATAAAAGGGAAGTTCATAGTAATAAATACCTACATTAAAGAAAAAGCTCAAATAAGTAACCCAGTTTTACACCTCAAGGAACTAGAAAAAGAAGAACAAACTAAGCCCAAAGTTAGTAGACGAAAGGAAATAAATATTAGAGTAGAAAGAAATGA
>NC_138384.1:11335424-11361922 GCF_054177405.1 Leptonychotes weddellii | reverse complement strand
AACTACATGCCAACAACCTAGATAACCTACAAAAAATGAAAAAATTCCTAGAAACATACAACTCACCCAGACTAAGTCATGAAGAAATACAAAGTCTGAACAGATCTATAACAAATATGGAGATTGACTCAGTAATCAAAAACCTCCCAACAAAGAAACGTTCAGGGCTAGATGGCCTCAATGATGAATTCTACCAAACATTTAAAGAATTAACACCAATCCTTCTCAAACTGTTGTGAAAAATTGAATGAGAACACTTATAAACTCATTTTTTGAGGCTGCATTACCCTGAAACCAAAGCCAAAGGTACCACAAGAAAACTAGAGGCAATATCCTTGATGAATACAGATGTAAGATTCCTCAATAAAATATTAGCAAATCAAATCCAACAGCATATTAAAAGGATCATACACCATGACCAAGTGGGATTAATTCCTGGGATGCAAGAATGGTTCAACATTTGAAAATCAAATAATGTGATACACCACATTAACAGAATAAAAGATAAAAACACATGATCATCTCAATAGATACAGAAAAAACATTTCACAAAATTCAATATTCTTTCATGATAAAAACTCTCAACAAACTAGAAATAGAAGAAATGATCTCAACTTAATAAAGACCATACATGACAAGCCCACAGCTAACATCATACTCAATGGTGAAAAACTGAAAGCTGTTCCTCCAGATCAGGAATAAAGCAAGGATGCTCATTCTCACCACTTCTATTCAACCTAATAATGGAAATTCTAGCTGGAGCAATTAGGCAAGAAAAAGAAATAAAAGGCATCCAAATGGGAAAGGAAGAAGTAAAGATGTCCCTGTTTGCAGAAGACATGATCTTATAAATAGAAAATCCTAAAGACTCCATTAAGAAAAACACTGTTAGAATAAATGAATTTAGTCAAGTCACAGGATACAAAATCAATATAGAAAAATCAATTGTGTTTTTATACACTAACAACAAAGTATCTGAAAAAGAAATTAAGAAAACAATCTAATTTACAATCATACCAAAAAGCATAAAATACTTAGGCGCGCCTGGGTGGCTCAGTCATCATTAAGTGTCTGCCTTCGGCTTAGGTCATGATCCCAGGGTCCTGGGATTGAGCCCCGCATCGGGCTCCCTGCTCCGCGGAAAGCCTGCTTCTCCCTCTCCCACTCCCCCTGCTTGTGTTCCCTCTCTTGTTGTGTCTCTCTCTGTCAAATAAATAAAATCTTAAAAAAAAAAAAAAGAAAGAAAAGAAAAGAATAAAATACTTAGGAATAAATTAACTAAGGAGATGAAAGACTTGTACACCAAAACTACAAAGCACGGATGAAGGAAATTTAACAAGACACAAGCAAATAGAAAAACATCCTATGTTCATGGATTGGAAAATTTAATATTGTTAAAATGTCCATACTACCCAAAGTGATCTACAGATTCAATGCAATCCCTATCAAAACCCTAATGTCTTTTTTTTTTTACAGAAATAGAAAAACAAGTCTAAAATTAATATGGAACCCTAAAAGACATGAATAACCAAATTATTCTTGAAAAAGAAGAACAAAACTGGAGGGATCATACTTTCTGATTTCAAAATATATTATAAATCTACAGCAATCAAAACATTATGATACTGGATAAAGGCCAACATACAGACAAATGGCACAGAACAGAGAGCCCAGAAATAAACCCACACATGTACAGTCATCTGATCTTTGACAAGGTGCCAAGAATACACAGTAGGGCAAGGATCGTCTCTTCAACAAATAGTGTTGGGAAAACTGGACATCCACAGGCAAAAGGATTAAATTGGACCCTTACCTTATATCATACACAAAAATCAACTCAAAATGGATTAGACTTAAACATGAGACTTGAAACTGTAAAACTTCTGGAAGAAGAAACAGGAGAAAATCTTTGTAACATTGATCCTGGGAATGATTTCATCGATATGGGCTCCAAGAGCACAGATAACAAAAACAAATAAGTTTGATTATATTAAACTAAAAAGCTTCTACATAACAAAAGAAACAACTGGTAGAGTGAAAAGGAACCAATGGAGTGGGAGAAAATATTTCCAAACCATATATTTTGATAAGGGGTCTATCTGCAAAATATATAAGGAATTCCTACAACTACAATAATCTGATTTTTTTTTTAAGATTTTATTTATTTATTTGACAGAGAGAGATAGCGAGAGAGGGAACACAAGCAGGGAGAGCGGGAGAGGGAGAAGCAGGCTTCCCGCGGAGCAGGGAGCCCGATGTGGGGCTCGATCCCAAGATCCTGGGATCATGACCTGAACCGAAGGCAGACGCTTAATGACTGAGCCACCCAGGCGCCCCAATAATCTGATTTTTTAAAAAGGACTTGAATAGACATTTCTCCAAAAAAGACATACAAAAGGCTAAGCGGGGTAGGAAAAAACTGCTCAACATTACTAATCACAGGGAAATGCAAGACAAAACCACAATGAGATATTATCTCACACCTGTAGGATGGCTGTTATAAAAAAAAAAAAAAGACAACAAGTGTTGGCAAAGATGTGGAGAAACTGGAACCTTTGTATACTGCTGGGAATGTAAAATGGTCCAGTCACTACAGAAAACAGTATGGAAGTTTCTCAAAAAATTAAAAGTGTAATTACCATATGATGCAGCAACCCCACTTCTGGGTATTTGTCCAAAAGAACTGAAATCAGGATCTCAGTACTATTCATGATAGCCAAGAAAAAGACCTTAAATGTCTGTTGACAGATGAATGGATAAAGAAAATATGGTATATACTTATAATGGAATGCTACTTGGTCTTAAAAAGATGAAAATTCTGCAATATGCAACAACTTGGACAAACCTTGAGCTAAGTGAAATAAGCCAAACATAGAAAGACAAATACTGTATGACCACATTTCTATGAGGTATGTAAAATAGTCAAATTCATAGACTCAGAGAGTGGAATGGTGGTTGCCAGGGGCTGGGGTAAGGAGGAAATGGGAAGTTACTAATTAAGGGACATAAACTTTCAGTCAAGTAAGATGAATAAGCCCTAGAGATTGCTGTACAACAGTGTACCTACAGTCAACAGTAACACATTGTACACTTAAAAACTTGTCAAAAGGGTAGATCTCATGTTAAATATTCTTTCCACAATAATAAAAAAAAAAGGAAATGAAAGTACTGTAATACTATGAACAAGTATATGCCAACCAATTAGATGACCTAGATGAGAGAGACACACACAAATTACCTAAAGGACTGAAGAAGAAATAGAAAATCTGAACAGGGGCGCCTGGGTGGCTCAGTCGGTTAAGCGGCTGCCTTCGGCTCAGGTCATGATCCCAGGGTCCCGGGATCAAGCCCCACATCGGGCTCCCTGCTCAGCGGGGAGTCTGCTTTTCCCTCTCCCTCTACCTGCCTCTCTGCCTACTTGTTCTCTCTATCTCTCTGTCAAATAAATAAATAAAATCTTAAAAAAAAAAAAAAGAAAATCTGAACAGACCTACAAAAAGCTAAGTGATTGAATCAGTAATCAAAACCCATTCAACAGGGTGGGAGGATGGGTTGGCCTGGTGGTGGGTATTGAGGAGGGCACGTTCTGCATGGAGCACTGGGTGTTGTGCACAAACAATGAATCATGGAACACTTCATCTAGAACTAATGATGTAATGTATGGGGATTAACATAAGAATAAAAAAAAAAAAGAGTCGGAAAAAAAAAAAAAAACCCATTCAACAAAGAGAAGTCCATGTCAGATGATTTCACTAGTGAATTCTACCAAAAATGAATTAACAGGGGGTGCCTGGGTGGCTCAGTGGGTTGAGCTTCTGACTCTTGGTTTCAGCTCAGGTCATGATCTCAGGGTCGTGGGGTCAAACTCCGCATCAGGCTCTGTGCTCAGCGGGGAGTCTGCTTGCGATTCTCTCTCTCCTACTCCCTTTGCCCCTCCCCCATTTGCATTCTCTTTCTCTCTCTCTCCCTCAAATAAATAAATCTTTAAAAAATGAATTAACAGCAATCCTTCTCAAACTTTTCCAAAAATAGAAAGGGAGAGCATACTTTCTAAAACATTTCAGGAGGCCAGACTTACCCTGATACCAAAGCTAGACAAAGACACCACAAGAAAGAAAACTACAAACAAATATCATTGATGAATACAGATGCAAAACTCTTCAACAAAATTTAGAAAACTGAATTCCAGAACATATTGAAGGATTATATACTGTGATCAAATGGGATTTATTCCAGAAATGCAAGGCTGGTTTAACATATAAAATCAATGGAATACACTACATTAATCAAACAAAGGGAAAAAAAATTCACAGGATCATCTCAAAAAAAAAAAAAAGAAAAACATTTGACAAAACTCAACATGGCTCTAGCAGCCATGATGGAAACACTTAGCAGACCGAGAATAGAAGGGAAATTCCTCAATATGATAAAGGGCATTTATGAAAAACTCATAGCTCACATCATACCTAATGGTGAAAGACTGGATGCTTTCCCCCTAAGATCAGGGACAAGATAAGGATGCTCATTCTTACCACTGTTATTCAATATTTTACTAGTTCTTCCCAGAGCAATTAGTCACGAAAAAAATAAAGACATCCTAATTGGATAAGGAGATGTAAAACTATCTCTGTTCACAGATGACATCATCTTGCACATAGAAAACTCAAAGAATCCATAAAATCTATTTTACTAGAGCTAATACATGAATTCAGCAGAGTTGCAAGATACAAGACTAATATAAAAATCAGTTGTGTTTCTATAAATCAGTCATGAAAAATAAAAAATGGAAATTAAGAAAACAATTCCACTTAGAGTAGCAGGCAAAAGAATAAAAATTTAGGAATAAACACGACCAAGTGGGTGAAAAAAGTTGTACGCTGAAAAGTACAAAACACTGCTGAAAAAAATGAAAGTACAGGGTGGAGGTTTTCATTCCTGGACTCTACTCCTCTCCATCCTGCCAATCTCTTGAGGTACCTCTATTTGCAGCCAATAAGCAAGAGAACACACCAATGCAGTTCACAAAGGATACGGAGTGGGATGGGGAAAGATGCAGAGTGAATCTGGAGAACAAATGGAAAATAACTAGCACATCTCATAATTTCAATGTTTGATGTCTTTGTGTGTTTCTGTTGCATTTTGTTTCTATCAGCTTTTACCCATGGTGCCTTTTTTCCTTGTGTGTTTTGTTTTGTTTTTACTGTGAGTTTACTGTGAGTTTTACTTGGAATTTTATCTTTGAGAGTTTTTTGAGGCCTGATTGACATTGCATTTCTCCACAGAAATTTGTAAATCCTTCTTCTGAGAGCCTTGAGGTTTTACCAGCCAGGCATACTTTACACTAAATTTTTGACTTGAGGTGTTTGGGACCACACGGTTTGCATAAATTCAGGCTTCAGACCTCCATAAGGGCTATGCCTGTGATTCTACATTCTCCTTTCTCCTCTCCATGCAGGCAATGCCCTGGGTAGGCTTAATGCTGGTTCACTCTTATGTTGACAATGCAGCCCTTTGGGTTCTGTGTCAGATACATATGGTGATCCCTGTCATATCCCTTCTGTCTACCTCTGGTCTTCACTTCAGTTGTGGTGGAAGGTTCTGTCTGAACACGGTCTCATCTTTGACTTCAGCCACAGTTCTGGTGGATATTTCCTAGCAAGCTCTCACTCAACTTATACCAACTGCATCCCACTTCAAGTGTACATATCCATATTTCTACTTTTGCTACAGGACCTTTGTCAAAGCCAGAGAACTTGGTCGGCTTGCATGCCAGGACAGCTCACATTTGAGGAGGGAGCTGACACCCCTGTATACAATCCTGAACCACCAGGAGAGGAAGCTGGTGGATAAATGTTCCAGCTCTTGTCCTTTAGGTGGACAATCCTGGCAGGTATTCTGTCTGTTTCTCAAGATGCCCCTGCAGGATCTGCATGAGAACCTCATATAATCATCCTTATATGGCCCCCCACTTTCCCTTTCTAATCCTTCCCAATTTCTCACTATTTCTGCAATCGCCTTCCAAATTAACTACATCCATGTAGTAGTTAGGGTCAACCTAAATGAAAACAGGATCCCGCCTTTATGCTTTTGCCAAAACGAGATTTCTTCTTCTTCTCTTTTTTCTCTTCCTTCCTTCTCCTCCTCCCCTTCTTCTTTTTCTTCTCCCCTCCTTCTCCTCCCCCTCCTCTTCCTCCTCCTTCTTTTTAAATCATTTCTTCTTTCTCCCTGCTACAAGCTTATAAGGTATTTGGGATGGAGTGAATATGAGAGTTCTGGCATTTTCCAAATTTCACATTCAACTTGTAGCATCTTTAGTAGATAAAATTTATTCATTGTGCTATTACCTCACTGTAATGAAAGCTCTAGTCGAATTTCTGCAGCCATCATTATCTTCCTGGAAAATTAGAACGGGAAATTCATACACATAGTTCCAGACTTCCCTCAAAAACAGTCGACGAGACAAAACTGTAAGTCAAGAGAACAGGTAAAGTGGAAAAGTGCTGGAATTTTACAACCACAGACATCTGATTCCAAAACAGTCACTGTGAGGGTAGTCATAAGGGGCAGAGCCTCATGCTGTCACCAGAGGGCAGCAGAGGCCAGGGAACAGGTGGAGAAGCATCTATCAAACAATGTAACCTGCCAGAGATCTGACAGAGACAAGACTAACATTTATTGAGGCCTGTTACAAGTTGGGCATTGTGCTGGGCAAAATAAGAAATGGTACAAAGTTCAAAGGCAGAGATCAGAAGCCAGAGCCAACGGAGGAATAGAACAGAGTGGAGTTAAGAGGGCAGGTCTCAGGTCAGCCAAGAAACACCCAGAGACAGCTTATCTGTAAGTACAAGCCCAGGGCCAGGAATAAACGTAATGGCTATGGGCCTGTCCTCTGCCAGGGCAGAGGTAAGATAAGGTAAATTTCCAGGATCCCTGAGAGTCAGTCAGCCCTAATGTTTACACCAGTCAGAATTTAAATGGCCCTTTGCCCGAGCAAACATTAAACTTTCTTGATCATTTGTGAGTCTTCTCTCACTATAGAAATAAACATAATCAGGGGCGCCTGGGTGGCTCGGTCAGTTGAGCGTCCAACTCTTGATTTTGGCTCAGGTCATGGTCTCAGGGTTGTGAGATCAGGAGATGGAGCTGCATCAGGCTCCCTGCTCAGTGGGGAGTCTGCTTCTCTTCCTTTCCCGGTCTCTCTGACACCCCCCACCCCCACCCCAGGGGCCCACGGGCTCCCTCTCTCTATAAAGTAAATAAATGTTAACAAAAAGCCATACACACACAAACAAACAAACAAAAAAGAAACATAATCACATGCCATGAGTTCCAGGCTTTCCCATCATGCTAGCTGTGTTGGCATTTTGATCATGTCTTTGACTCTCACGTCTCTTGCACTTGATAATAAAATCCCTGGACTCCACCTGATGGTCACCGAGTAGGGAATGCACTATGAATGCCAACTCGCTTGAGGTTAATGGCCTCATGGCACTTATATTCTTCTCTGTACAGTGAGGCTGACTGTCTTCCAAAGGAAGGCTCTGTGGAAATTCCTAACCCCCTGGAAAGTTCTAGTGGGCACAAGAAGCTCTGGGGGAATCTGTCCAATGTTCACTGAGTAGAACTTTTCATTAATAGATTGGCTTGGTTGCACCATTTTTTCCCCCCTAAATCTTATTAGCACGCTATGAACTCGCTTGGATTTTGGCGTTTCTTACTCGTTGTTTCAGTCTTTTTACGTAAGTTTCCCCCCCCCCCCAATTAATTTTTTTGCTCAAACTTGCTCATCTTAGACTTTTCTCCGGTGGACTTGCCCGCGTACCCTAGTGAATCTCTTCCTTCGCTCCTCCTTTTTGTTTCCTCCTAGCCCTGGGGCGTGATGTTCCGTGGTCAGATCTCCAGCACCACCGAGGAAGTGGAGGCTGTGATTTCTGCCGCTTGCACGGGCCCGATTCAGGAGTCTGTGGGCCGGGTGGCTCAGAAAGGTCGCACGTACCTCCAGGCCACGAGCCACACGCATAAAGCCCCCGCGTGGCGTCCGGAGCAGGGACAGGCCGCCGACCCCGGGGCTCCTTCCGGGTTGCCAGCCTCACCAACATTAGCTTCCGTCCTCTTCCGGTTCCGTTCCACTTCCGGTTCTGCCTCTTTGGGTGGGCAAACTCAGTCCGCCGCCGCCAGACCGGTTGAATCAGACCCTGAGTGTCGAGGACAGGTTCCCCAGGTGGGAACTGACGTGGGTGAGAAGACCTCTTGAGAAACTCTTTTATCTGCACTGAGCTAGCCTGAATTTCTAGTTCCCAGTGTGGGCATTTGTTGTCACAGCCTTCCCCCTTTGTTTTAGGAAAGCCCATGGGCATGTCAGTTGGGGTCTGATAAATCCCAGAAGAAACGCCTCCGCGGTGGTGTATCCAGGCAGTGGGTGGGAGTGACAACCCTCCGACCTCCACCCCAGGCGCCAGCAGAGAGGGGCGGTGTGGTCTGCAGAGAATTTTAAAACAGTAATAAGACCGAATAAGAGGGTAAGAGTTGCTAAGCTTTTTACCATCACGATGCTCCCGCAAGTCTACACAGCCTGGTCAGTGATAAAATAAATGTTCGCTCCCCGCTGGACCCGCCACCGCCATCCCCCAGCCGGCCGCCCCTCCCGGAGCCCATGACATGTGGTGAGGCACCATCAACAAGAGCAACAAACTTTGTTGATTTTCAGCGTTTTTATTTTTCAAAATATACAATTTATTTACACCTTTATTTCACAATTGTAGTTTGCATATTTATTCTGAAATTTTTAAATAACTCCACAGTAAACAGTACAAATCACAGGATCCCTCACACTGCTCTTTAGCCTTTACACTCGGCGAGTTTTCAGAAAATTTCAAGTAGTAACGGTTTGTGGGTAAGAAGGACACAAGAACAGGACAAAATTTTTTTACATAAGCCTGACATACAGGATTAGATAAGGCAGTCTGAGCAGCTACTTGGTCTGGGGCCAGACTAAGGGCATTTATATGGTTTATAAATAAGACTCTCTTATGAGCAGTGAGGGTTTTGGTTATGAGGAAGAAGGGGCGGGAACCTCATCTGCTGGGGGTGGTGCAGAGAAGCAAAAGGAGAGGGAGATAAGGCACGCAGGAAGGCTCCTTCTTGGTGTAAGGAGGCACTAGCTGGAAGGGTCCTGAGTGAGGGGGGTAGAGGCCCACCTATTTCCAGGTGGAGGTCAAGAATGGCCAGACATGGGGTGGGGCTCCCACCCACAGAGAGGCCTCTTTAGCCTCCCCTGAGGAAAAGCTTTGTGATTCTGAAGGCAGGTGGGAGGAGGGCTAGAGAAGCTGGTGGTTCCTAAAGAAAGGGGCCTGGGCTCCCGTCAGCTTCGAGGCCATGCCGCAACCCCGGGCCCATCTGCACAGGCTGGTGAGGGCCATGCGTGTGGGTGTTGGATGAGCTGCAGCCCGACGCATATGGTGCCACAGTGGGTGATTGGCTGGGGCAAAGGAACTGGAGGTGGCCTGTGGGAGGCATCATGTTGTCTCTTCTTGTGAGAGCCCTTCATCCACCTCAGTGTGGTCCACTCATCAGGAGAACAGCAAGAGCCACCAAACCCTCCCCAGGAAGGGAAGGTGAGGAAGACGAGGACACGGGCCCTGCAGACCTGCTCTTTGCAGCTCCACCATGGTGGGGAGGGGTGTCCTAGGAGTCCAAGGTGTAAGACACAGGTGGGACACAGGCTTGGCCCCAGAGGTCAGTTTCCTTCATTCCCCTTGGAAAATTCCCCGTTGACCAGGTCCTGAGGCACTCCCATGGGCTAAGGCTCAGGGCAGGGATGCTTGTGGAGAGGCTGGAATGCTCCAGGAAAGTGCTAGTCCCTGAGAGCTACTTGGTGGGTCAGGAGAGCCGTCTCAGGGTCAGTCCCAGTCTTCCTGGTCTCCCCAGCACCCCCACCAGGCACAAAGGCCTGACAAAGCCTGTCCTGCCTGGCCAAGCAAACCTTCTTTGCAGGGTCTGGATGGGGGTTGGGGGTGGGGCAGGGGCCACAGCGGGGCTGAGGGCAGGACGGTGGGGCTGGGAGTTGTCATTGCATCTTCAGGTGGGGTTCTTCCGGTATAAGGGTGTGGAAGAAGTGATCCCACAATTTAGAGCTGATGCCATATCCTGGAGAGAGAGACAAATGGGGAGAATATGAGGAAGTGGTGAAGAAGTGCGAGGGATTTCCTCGGGAAGGGAGCCTGGGGAGGGCCAGCGCGTAGGCAACATTTGAACATCTGTCCCCGCTGGCCTTCCTGGCAGAAGTCCAGAGCCCAGTACTTGTGTTTCTAGTCTCCCAAGGATGCCATTAGAATAAACCCAAGTTCCTTATCCGTCCTGAGTTCTGGGGAGAGCCTGGCCCCTGTCTGATGCTTGCCCTCTCTCTCACACTTCAGTCTCTTCCTTCTCTTTGGAGATGCCAAGTTCATTCCTGCTTCAGAGGCTGGAACAGAGGCTTTGCACCTGTTGTTCCTGGGATACTCTTTCCCCGGACACTGGATGCTGGCTCCTCTTAGTGGACGCCTCAGCTGTAAAGACAGCTCCAAACAGACACCTTCCCGGACCACTCGACCTAGTGCTGTGCTGTCCGAGGTGGGAGCCCCTGGCCCATGTAGCTGCTGAGCACCTACCACGTGGCTAGAGCTATGGAGGCACTAGATTCCTAATTTCATTTTATCTTAATTGACTTAAATTTCAATTTGAAAACGCAGTGCTGATTGAGTTACTGGAAAACTTTTAAGCACGTTTATGACAACTCACATATATGAATCTACTTTTTTGGCTTTTTTTATAGTCAATTTTTATAAACTCTAAATATATATCAAGTATTTCTAATGAAAACTTAGCACTTGAATCGAAATGTGCTCTAAGTGCAAAGTACACACCAGATGTCGAAGACTTGATATACGACAAAGAATGTAATATATCTCATTAGCTATTTTTTATATTGGTTACAGGTTGAAATGACGATATTTTGGTTGTATTTGGCTTGATATATTATTAAAACTAATTATATCTGGGGTGCCTGGATGGCTCAGTTGGTTGGGCGTCTGCCTTTGGCTCGGGTCATGATCCCAGGGGTCCTGGGATCAAGTCCTGCATTGGGCTCTCTGCTCAGTGGGGAGCCTACTTCTCCCTCTGCCCCTCCCCCTGCTCGTGATGCTTCTCTCTCTCTCAAATAAATAAATAAAAATCTTTTAAAAAATTAGAAAAAACTAATTATATCTGTTTAATTTTACTTGTCAGTGTAGCTACTAGAAAATTTAAAATCACATCTGTGACTCGCATTATATTTTGTTAGACAGAGCTGGACCCTCCCCCACATCCTGTTGGTTTCTTTTCTCTGTGGCCCTTAACACTGCCTAAAATTATCTTTGCTAATTTATTGATTTCCTGTTTGTCTCCCAGTGAGCAGGGTGGGAGCCCCAGACTAGCCTTACCGTGGATCTCTGGTACCCAGAACAGTGCCTGGCCCTTGCTAGGGGCTCAGTGGTGGCTGTCAAATAAATAAGTAAGCAAATGGAGGAGGCAGGGATGTGCAGGCCTCACCTGACTTCTGATGTGCAAAGTGATGCTTGGCGTGGTGGGCCTTCATGTTGTACAGGTAGGAGCCCTTGTGTGGCGAGCCGAAGTGCAGGTAGTAATGGATCATGTCATAGATGACGTAGCCCAGGAGGCCCCCCGCAAACACAGTGCCCCCCACCGCCTCGGGCAGGAGGAGCCGTAGGATTACATAGAAGAAGGCAATGCCCAGAGAAGCCGGCACGGGGGGGAAGACCAGGCGGGATTCATCGAAGGGTGCCTGTGGATGGAGAGGTTCACATGTCAGAAGACAGCCGGGCCGGCCTGCCTGTAGTCTCAGAAAGGCAGAGGATAGAGGCAGAGCAGCCCGCCCATTCCAGCGAGGTGGCAGCAGCCCATCATGCATGGGGGGGCCTGGCACCTTCGGTGGCCTTGGGGAGGGCAGGCCACCATGCTTGAGAGCCCTCAAGAGACTGTCCTGCTCCCAATTTCCAAGCCAGGATGGGACCTGGAAGCCTGTCCAAGTATATGGTGGTGGACGGGATGTTCACGGCTCAGAGTCCTGCTTTATGCTCATGAGGCCACTTTGGCTCTGGAATTTGCAAAGTGCTAGAGAGGAGCCCTACCACCAGACTGAGGCCTGACGTTGTCTGGGAGGGCAGCACTCCAGCAAGCTGAGGTTAATGCAGGCCCACAGGGAGGAATGGTACTGAAAGTGTTCATGGATACGTTCTCCCCATCCCTACATCCTAATGGGAGCCCTTCTTGGTTCCAAGGGGGTGTAGTCACAGTGAACCAGACAAAAGAGCCAAGCATCAGGCTCTGGAGCTTCAGAAGCCAAGGGCCAGGCATAGGGGTAAGATTTCAGAGATGCCTTGGTGAGTATTCTGAGAAGAGACAGACCCTCTCTGGGCTGAGGGGGAAGAGTAAGAGAAAGCAGGTGATAGCCACAGAGCAGTGTGCTGATGTGGGCCTCCCTCGCCCCAGAACCAGCTCCTCGAAGGAGGAGGCAGGAAGGGAGGGAAGGGGGGAAGGAGAAAAGAAGGAAGGGATGCCCCGGGAGAGGCAGAGAACAGCACTGTGCAGGAACTGAGATGCAGGAACTGAGAGGCAGCCAGGGGGATGTAGCCTCCTCAGTCAGCCCTGGCTTCTGCTCCCAGCCTCTGGATGACATACTGTCTGTCCCCGAAGAGCCCCAGGGTGGTGGAGGGTTGAGCGCACGGACTCTGGAGTTCACAGAACGGGGCACAACCTCCTGGCTGTGCCAGGTGTGACTCTGGGCAAGTTCCTCAGTTTCTTAATTTCTCCAAGCCTCAGTTTGCTGCTCTGTGGAATGGGGAGAACTGTGGCACCATCTTCAGAAGGAAACTCCCCAAGGGCCACGACTTTTTACTGCTTTGTCCAAAGGTGTCTAGAACAGTGCCCGCACATGGTGAGCACTGGGTAAACATCTGTCGAATGAATGAACTCGTTGCTGTGAGGATGATCTCTGAAATGTACCTGCAGCGTGCCTGGCATTAGTAAGGACAGTGGGCAGGCACGCACGCTCTCGAAGCCCACGCCCGGGTCAGATGGGGACCCAGTCACCCCTCCGAGCAACATGGAGTGCCCTGATTGCCTCTTGTTCCCCAGCTGACCCCCACAAAGACCCGCGGCCCCCCTGCGCTGGGGGCAGCTGCCAGGCCCCAGGCGGGAGCTGCCCCGCTCACCTTGTGGTGCTGGCCGTGCAGGATGAAGTGCAGCATGATGAGGTAATGGCTGTCGCTGGGGGGCTTCATGTGGAACAGGAAGCGGTGGATGAGGTACTCTAGCAGGCTCCAGAGGAGCATCCCCAGCACGAAGAGGCCCGGGAACACAGACTCAGGCATGGCTACCGAGTACTCTGCAGAATGGCAGGAGAGAGAGAGAGGCCAGAGTTAGGGCAGACGGCCCCGGGGGGCAGTGATGGCTGGTGGCTCCAGGCATCCTGTCTCTCTGTCCCATCACCTTGGGAGTAGCTGCTCTCCGTCCAGCAGCTATGGGGACGGGCCACACTGATGGGGCTCTTGGGTCAAAATGGGAAGGAGGCTGTGAGGATCTGTCCTGGGCTGGGAGGGGTCCTCTCAGGGAACAATGGTGCTGCTGGCCAGAGGTCTGAGATCTTCCTTGGGGGGACTAAGAGGAGCAGCTGTTGCCAGTGCTGGAAATTTCCCTGGTGCTGTGGTCTGAGTGTCCTCCCTGCCAAATTCTTATGTGAACCGAAACCTCACTGCCAATGGGAAGGTATTGGGAGGTGGAGCCTTTGGGGGGCTCTTAGGTCATGAGGGTGGAGCCATCACGAACAGGACTAGTGCCCTCATAAAAGAGACCCCACTGAGCTCCTCCCTGTTTCGGCCATGTGAGGATACAACAAGAAGTTTGGGACCTGCAAGGGGGCGCCTCACCTGACCAGGCTGGCATCCTGATCTTGGACTTTCAGTCTTTGGAACTCTGAGCAATCAATTTCTGTTTTTTATAAGCCACCCAGTCTGCGATGTTTTGTTAAAGCAGTCCAAATGGCTGACATGCCTGGGAAGGGTGACCTTGCTTTAGTGGAATTGGGGAGAGGGAGGGATGACCCCAACTAAGACCAGGGGACTATTGATGAAAGATGTTTTAACAAAAAGGGATGGGGGAGGGAGGGGCAGGAGGGACAGAAAAACCCAAGTACAGAAATCTCAACAGACAAGACTTGAAATCATAGCATACGAGGGAGATGTGGAAAACCTGAAGATGATTCGCCTGGAGACCAGAAGACCGGAGAGATGGACTTGTCATCAAGTGTGAGGTTCCCCACCCCCAACCCTCTGATGACAGTCTTGGAAGCTCTCATTTCTTGTCCCCATTCACTCTTGGCTTCACAGGGACACCAGCTCCGGTCACTGTTTTCTCCACGCCTATTCTCATTCCGAGTTATACTTTCCTCCATAAGCCATTGCTTTGGCCAGGCTTCCTCTCCCTTTTGAAAAATAACAGCCTTCTTGAAATATAATTCACATATCCTACAATTCACCCCCTTAAGGTGTACAATTCAGTGGTTTCTTTCATATATTCAGTATTGTGCAACCAATCAGCGGTCAATTCTAGAACATTTCTATCACCCCAAAAAGAAACTCTGTCTCTGTTAGCAGTCACTCCTCATTCCTCCGCACTCCTGCTGTTTCCCAGCCCCTGGAAACCACAAACCTGCTTTTGGTCTACAGACTTGCCTATGCTGGACACTCCATATAAACAGAATCCTAGGGCGCCTGGGTGGCTCAGTTGGTTAAGCGACTGCCTTCGGCTCAGGTCATGATCCTGGAGTCCCTGGATCGAGTCCCGCATCGGGCTCCCTACTCAGCGGGGAGCCTGCTTCTCCCTCTGACCCTCCCCCTTCTCATGTGCTCTCTGTCTCTCTCATTCTCTCTGTCTCAAATAAATAAATAAAATCTTTAAAAAAAAAAAAAAAACACCAGAATCCTACCATGTGTGGTCTTTTATGACTGGCTTTTTTAACATATACTATTTTCAAGGCTCATCCATGTTGTAGCATGGATCCGGACTTCATTCCTTTTCAAGGCTGAATATTTTTCCATTTGTATGGATGTACCACCTCTGTTTATCCGTTCCTCAGTTGATGGAGATCTGGGCTGTTTCTACTTTGGGGCTATTACGGTAAATGCTGCTATGAGCATTCAAGTACAAGTTTTTGTGTGGGCGTGGTTTCCGTTGTCCTGGGGATAAGCCTAGGAGTGAAGTTCCTGGGTCATATCGTAACTAAATTTAATCTTCTGATTTTTGTGCGCTGTTTCAGGGGAGCCCGTCCACAGCTTCTCAGATTCTTGAAGGATCTAGGACCGATATAGTTAGAATACACAGCTCCTCTCCCCGCCTGCTGGGTCACTTGGCTTTTCTCCTCTTCTCTAGATGCCCCTTGTCAGATGCCATCATGGAAATGCTGCCTCTGTCCCCAGCATCAGAGCCTTGATCCTCTACTCTCGCACACTCTCTACTGGATCCTGGAAGTCGGCCACACCCACAGGCCACCCCTCCCCGCCGCCGCCTCCATCCCCACCCAGACCTCCACCTTCACCCCGGTCCTGGACAGCCACTGGCTCCTGGGCACCTCCAGATGGCTGTCCACAGGCCCCCAAAGTCAACAGCTGTGAAGTGAGGCCAATCCTCCTCCACTTCTTCCTGCCCATCCTGTCACCCTAGGTTGCTCCTCTTGGGTTTCTTCCTCAGCCAGAGGTTCCAACATCCACATGTTGGCTTAACTTATCCCTCCCTCCTGCATCCACCCAGGCACCAGGCCCTGTGGGTTCTCCCTCTTTAACATCTCTTGGCAAAGTAAAAGAAGCCAGATATGAAAGTCCACATGTTGTACAATTCCACCTGTATGGAATGTCCAGAATTGGCAAATGTACGGAGGCAGAAGGTATATTTGGTGGTTACCAGGGGCTGAGGGAAGGGGAGATGGGGAGCGACTACTCAGTGGGCACGGGGTTTCCTTTTGGGGTGGTGAAAATGTTCTGGAACTAGGCCGAGATGGTGGTTGTACCCCGTCACAAATGTACTAAATGCCACTGAATTGATCACTTTAAAATGGTTAACTTTATGTTATGGGATTCTCATCTCAATTTTAAAAAATGTCTCTGGTCGATTCACTGCTCTTAAATCTCCTACCACCTTATCACCTCTTGCCCAATGAGGCATCTGCCTCCCATCCCAATCCCCTGTGTCCGTGCACTGTTCAAACTCTTCTAATGGTGCCTCATTACCTTTAAGGTAAAGTGCAAACCCCCAGCAGGGCACTCAAAGTCCCTCGAGACCCGTGCTGCCGGCCACATCCCTGCCTCGTTTCCCTGTCCACCTGTCCTGGGGCCAAATCAGAGCCCTTGTGGCTCCTTAGATGTACCTCATCCTCCTTCCTCCCCACTCTCACCATATGCCTAATTTTGCTCATATTTTCTTTACTTCCCTCCCTGCCCCCTTATCCTTGGAGATTCAGCCCAGGTGTCTGCCTCGAGAAGCCTCCGAAGATGCCCTTTATCCCCACCTGGGCTGGTTTCGGAGCTCCTGCCCCGCCCTTCACATCATGCTTTTCACGCTGCACTGTGGCTGTTTTACCCTTCGTCCCCATTTTATGGGCAGAGTGGGCCCCTCGTGGATGACCACAGGTGGCTGCTGAGGAAGGAAGAAAGCCCAGGAAGGCAGGGGGAGGAGGTGACCTTCTGGCTCTTTGAAACAGAATCTAGGCCCAGCCCCATTCGACAAAACAATGAAGGACCAATGTGAACCTGACCTTTTGTCCCAGGCCGAGCTGAGGGGTGGGGGAAAGGGTGAGCAGTAACCATAAGAGAGCCCTGAAGGCTTCTCAAATGGGACCATACTGCTGACTGCTGACTCAGTGGGGTTGGGGGAGGGAGCAGTGGCCTTCTGCAACCCCTCCCCCACCCAGGGCCTACTAGCCAAATCCCTAGCAATTGGCACCCCAAGTCTGGCTTGCTCCTCAGTCCACTTGTTCCTAACCTGCAGCTCTGCAGATGACTGTCCCACAGAGGTGAGCTCAGCGGGTGGAAGTTCATCAGGATGTCAACCTAAGCTGTGTCCACATTTGGTACAAGATGCTTGCCTAGCAGCTTTGTGTGAGAGGCCGTCCGACCTTGGTGGGGCTGCTCAGGTAGGAAAGAAAGCCCTCCTTCCGGGGAAGCTCTGACACCTCTGGGGGTCCTTCAGAACACTCTGGTGAAGTACACTGAGCACAGGCTTTGGATTTGCAGACCTGGGTTCAAATCCTGGCTCTGCACCACCTCAGTGTTTTCTCAACAGTAAAATATCCTACCCACCATGAAAGGCTGTTGTTAGGATGGAGGAAACAGAATACCTGATTATATGATGAGGATATATATTATATAGTAAGACTAATATATAATTATATATTAATACTGATAATAATATGCTGCTCATATATAATAAGTAGCCTCTGTGATTTTCAAATGGGACCATTTAAATTTAAGTATGAGGCAAAATACATCTAAGTTCTAACTTGTGCCCACCTTGTCTTGATGCTCCTTGTAGAGTTCTGGAGGGTCCCTGGTTGAAGAAGGAGGTTCCCAGCCCAGCCCCCCGTCTCCCCCCTCCCACAGTGCAGGAGCCCTACCTTGCTGCTTAGCTCTCTTGGCAGCAGGGAAGGGACTGGACACGCAGGAACATTCCCTGGCCACAGACTTTGGTCTTGATCTTTGCTCGGGCTCCCACCGCAGAGTCCCGGTGGTGGCCTGCATCCCAAGGGGGTGGCCTGCAACCCAAGGGTGCTGCCTGGCCATGGTTCTGGCGTGGTCCTCACTCTAACCTGCTCCCAGGAACCACTCTGGGGGCCATCCTAAATTTGCAGAACCCCTCTGCCTTTCCAAGCATTTTCACACACGCGTCTAGGAATTTCAGCATTGAACTGGTACCTCCATTCAGCTTCTCCGGCTCCTTGGCAACCTGACTTGTCTGCCTGTATTCCCGTGTACCCTCTGTCCAGCAGCTGCACTGGGACCCTGCTGAGCATCCCCTCCCCTCCTTCTGTGGTTCTTGTCCTCTCTGCATGGGGTCTGTGCCTCGCTTGATGAGTTAGGGGATGAGGGAGGGCTGTGGACACCTCTCTCTCATGCAATCATTGCTGGCCTTGCAGTCACAAACTCTACCCTGGACCTCTATCAGATAGCACAGTTCAGCTCTCTGCAGAGGCCTGCCTTCGGACCCAGCCCTCAAATCACTCTCCCTGCACGCAGAAGAGTCCCCTCCTATAGGTCAAGTCTCTGCCCGCCCCCTCACCCCAGCATCAGCCCTGTCGGCCCATCCGGCCGGAGCTGGTACCGAGTGGCATCTCTGGAGGAATCGTGCAGAAGGACCTGGGCCAAAGCTCTGGCGTCCCCCACCCCCTCCGGCTGCCAGCCTTGGCGGCCCGGCCACTGTTGGTGATTGTTAGAGCAGCGCCGGGTGGACAGTGGGCGATTCAGTGAGCAGCCCTTCTGAGCAACAAGCCCCGTGCTGTGCCTGAGCTATTCAGCGTGGGCAGAAAAGGGTAACCTTGGCTTGCAGGGCGGGCACGTTAACCCGTGGTGTGCGGGAGCAGTTCCGGGCACTGGGGGGCTTCCTGCAGCTTGTCCATCTCCCACCCCAGCCCGGGCCAGCTGGGACAACGGAGGCTCTCACCACTGCGGCCTCCTGGCCCCTCTTGCCTAAGCCATTCAGGCCCTCAGCTTGCCACTCCCAGCAGAGATGGGCAGGAACGAAGCCTTGGAGTGTGTCTGGCGGGGTGGGGGGGGGCTCTGACGGCTCACAGTCAGGAACGTGACGTGCCATCAGGAGAGGAAAGCCCACCTCAACGACTCCCAGCAGCCCTCTCCTGCCTGTCCCCCAACCTCGCCTCGGTCTGAGCCACCCCCTGGGGGCTAGGCACCTCCCCGAGGCCGGCTGTGCTAGGACAGGAGACCATCTGGGCAGGTGGCTTGTTCCTAGGCGCACAAGGAGGGCAGTAAGCTTGGGAGGCAGGCTGGCAGAAGTGGCCACACCCAAGCCCGTCCTAGCCACGTGACCTGAATCCCTCACTTGACCTGTCTGAGGCGCACCATCTCCTCATCTCTAAAAGGGCATGATGACAGTATCTCTCTCGAGGGAAGGCTGGGAGGGTTAAGGGAGATGGTCCCTGGAAAGCAGTCGGCCTGGCCTGTGGTAAGTGCTCAGCAGCGGTCAGGGGTTCTGCTGCATGGGCCTTTGCCCAGGGAACATGGTAGGATACTCCCACATCTTTCTCGCCCAGGTTCTAATCTGTGCTGTGTTCGCGGAGCATTGTGAGTCCAGCTCCCGGCTGTGCACCTAGTGAAATGATTTCATTCAGTTTCTTGACCATCCCAAGTCACACATTTTCCAGCACTAGACTCAGCAAGAAGCCCTCTCCTTTACTGCTATGAAATGATTTCATTTGGTTTCTGCTAACATGTTGCTGGTTTTGTTTTGTTTTGTTTCCTTTATCCACTTGGGGTTGGGGTGGGGGGAGTCCGACATTGTTCTTTGGAAGTCTATTGCTACAGATAGGTCTCATCTACAAATGTTTGGGATGTGGCTTGGGGTTCTATGTTCTTCGAAACTCAGGACTAGACGGCACTGCAATCTCCTGCCTCCGGGAAGGAACCAACATTACCTGTGCTGAAGGACTCGAAGAGTCGAACGTTGCCCTGAGCGAGGGTTCGGTAGTGGGACCAACTGAGGTACAGCATCAGGGGCATCCAGATGATAGGGACACTGTACCTGCAGGAGAGCCATCAGGGTAAGAGAGATACACGCACTGGGGCTCGACAGCGTCCAGCTTCCCCAGAGATGTATCTCTCAACTAGAGGAAGGGATAAATGAGACCAAAGCCTATACAGAAAGCATATGGAGACATAGGGCCAAAGGGACACTGCTTTGGGGCGGGGAGGAGAAAAGAAGAGAGAGACTGTAAGTCTTTCTGCTTCTCTCTCGGAGAGAAGTTATTGGCAGAAAAGAACTGCATGCCTGTGGCTAGACTCTGTGCAGCTGGATAGATGCTGACCTCTTGTGGAAAAGGAGCCAATTGCAGGCAAAATAATTCCCGTGGGCTTTAGAAGCTGGAAAATCCTCAAAAAGAGTTTGGACTAGAACAGGGGTGACACTGAAAGTGGTTCCTGGCTACATGTTAGGTTGCCACTCACTCAATGGACAAGCCATGCAGAGGAATGGATTATGTCTATGGCATGTTCCACTATGCCCCAAGAGCTATAGTACAGCTCTGGGCTCTGGGGAGGGCCCCAGTTGCCCCTTCCCCTTCTGTATCTGACTGGCAGCGTCAGGGAGAGAGGGACAGCCCACCATGGACCCAGAGCAGGGCTCACCAGACACTCTTGGAGAGGGCCTCGATGAGGTCAGACTGGAAGAGACGGATGGGCCTGATCACTGGCTGGTGGACCCACTCATCATACTTCTCTCCCAAGTGGCCTACCTGCCACAGGAGGGGCTTCCGCCAGTCTACCAAATCCTGCAAGAGACAAAGTCAAGTGGACTTGATATTCACACCTGTGCACACTCGTTCTTCCAATATCCCAATCCCCATCCTCCACCTCAGCTCGCGGGATCTGTATGGCACGACCCACCCTTCCACTTTGATGATCCCAGAACTGACCAAGCCCCTCACGTCAGCCCCCCTGGTCATGGAAATATGATCTAAGACAGGCCCATGACCTGAGCTGGTGCAATGAGCCGTCACCCTTTCTTTCTTCCTGCTGGAGATGCTAAGTTGGCAGGGCATGACCCTGGAGTTGCTAGCAGAGCCTACCTGAGGACTTGGTTAACACAGAGGATAGGCAAACCGGGAGCTGGAGACACTGAATCTGGGTGACGACACCTGCACACCCAGATTCAGCCATGCCTGAAGCCTGAAGTCCTTCCCAGGAACCAATACATTCTGTACTGGTAATAAAAGAGGCCTTTTCCCTTTTACCATGGGCTTTCTTCTTGACGTTGAGTGATTCATTCATTCAAAAATTTGCTTGATATTTCATGTGTGTATGTATTTTTATGCAAGCTGCTGAGAAAAATAAACAGGAATATAAATGACCATCTTTGCTTTATCTAGCTTAGTGCTTAATCAGAGTAGACTCTAGAGTCAGGTCCAGGTACAGATCCTGGCTCCATCACTTACTGTGTGACCTTGGGCAAATTACTTGACCTCTCTGAGCTTCAGCTTCCCCAGCTATGAGATGGAAGTAATAATAATAGTACCTGCCTAAAGTGCTCGGCAACACGAAACATGCCAGGCGAGATAGTTTGTTTAGTGGTGATGCGGGTAGGCTGAGATCAGGAGGCAGAATGACTGGTACAAATGCCTGGGTCCAGGGTTGAAGAGAAAGACTTTGCGAAAACCCGGGCGTTGGGCTAGAGCTCACACAACATGGAGGACTAGGAAAGGAGGAGAGGGGAAGGGTGTAGAGGGAGAAACGGAGTTGAGAATGACTGTGGGCCACCTGGTACCTTGACACTGATCCGCAGGGCAGTAGAAAGAAATCTGCTGACAGCGTTAGATGGCAGAACACCCCGTACCAGGCCCACGACTTGGCACTTTTTCCTCCAGGCCAACTGTTTCCAAGGTAGGGATGTATACATATCCTAGGGGTACTCACAGGCTGATCCACAGATGCAGGGAGAGAATATTAGAGACTCCTTCTATTTGTGATATATTTATCTCATCTTTAAACCACATATGAATATTTTCTAATGTACATGATACAAGAGTACATTAGCACATGCAAATAATTTATAGAAAATTAAAATGGACATAGAATGGAGAATGTGCTCTAAATGTTTTACTCATAGGGATGCAAGATCAAAAAAACTTGGAAGCTGCAGCTCTAGGCAATGGGAAGCTCTTAAAGATTTCTGAAAGTCCGTGTATTGAAGAAGATTAATCTGGATCAAAATCAGTAAACTAAAACTGGTAAAGAACAATTAATTTGTAGTGAGGGACCACCTTCAAAGACAGACTCTGCCATTTATCAGAAGTGGGCAAGTGCCTTTACCTCTTGGAGCTCCTAGGCTCTCACCTCTATAAAGCCGGTGTGCTCTGACCTACCACCCACAATAGGAGAGAGGGTGAGATGTGCCCAGTGAGTGGTGGGTGCCAGTAAATCTCTAATATAAGGGAGGTAGGCGGCCACTGAGGGTGAGAAGAGAGATAGTGTCAGGAGAGTAAAGGAGAGGAAAAGGAGGTGTACGTGGAGGGAGAGCTCTCGAGCCTGGGAGAAGGAGTCAACAGTGATTCAGAGACCTGTTTTCCCGCATCCCTGGCTGGAATGTCATCCTTGCCCAGACCTCCCTGCCAAAGCTCGCATAGCTTTAGCAGATCTCCCAGCCCTGCCACAGGTGAAACCAGACCCACTGTCACTGCCTTGGAGCAGGGGCATAGGGGCCTTGGGGCAAGCAGGGGATTCACTGGGTATTCTTCTGTGCAGGTGACCTGGGGGAAAGGCCCAAAGTTCTTTGTGGTTCCTGCCATGTGAACTCAGTAATTCCCACGTAGTGGCTGCCTTCCTGCTTCTCAGGCTAGGAGATGACTCAGGTCAGCCTGGAGCCATCCCACTCAGCACCAGTCATACCAGGCAATCACCCCAACTCCACCTGGTGCCTGCTCCCTTCCTGGCCCCAGTCCCCATGCCTCCTTGACTTTCTTCCTTGGGTCTCATAACAAACAGATTCACTGGGTGCAGCCGGTCTCATTCTCTCCATTCCTCTGCCTCATGTCTCTACACATGCACGCACATAGCACCACCACTACCCAGAAAAAGGACTGGAGGAACCAGCTAGTGGCCTGTATTTACCTTATCTTGCAGCAGCCCACAGAGCCCCACCTCAGAGGAAGCAAAGCCAGGGTCATGGTGAGAGCTTGAGGCTTTGTCCCAACTGCAATTACCTTGAGAACTAACGTTCGCAGAGCATTTGTCATGTGCCAAGCAAGGTTCGAAACATGTTATATGAATTAAATAATTTGAGGGAAAAAAAAAAAGAAAAAGGGATTAAATAATTTGATCCTCACCATACCCCTAACTAGGCAGGTACTGTTATTATTGCTATTTTGCAGATGGGAAATGAAGCTGGGTAATTTGCCCAAGGTTGCCCAGTTATGTTTTCTTGATGAATTGGCTCCTTTATCATTGGGTAATAGCCATCTTGGTCCCTGGTAATATTCCTTGTCCCAAAGCCCACTTTGTCTGATTTTAATGGAACCACTACTGGGTTTTTTTTACGCTTGGTGTTTGCATGGTCTATCTTTTCCCACCCTTTTACTTTCCTCTTGCGTATGTCTTTACATTTAAAGTGCATCTCTTGAAGACAGCATATAGTTGGGTCTTGCTTTTTTAATCTAGTCAGACAATCTCCGCCTTTTAATTGGAGTGTTTTGTCCATTTACATTTAATGCTTGGGTAGTTCTACCATCTTGCTGTTTCTTTTCTACTGTCTCCTCTGCCTTCCTTTCTTGTCTTGTTTGCATTAATCAAGTATTTAGAAATATTTTTTTTAAAGATTTTATTTATTTGAGAGAGAGAGAAAAAAAACGAGTAATAGGGAGGGGAGAGAGAAAGAGAGAGTGAGAAGCAGACTCCCTGCTGAGCAGGAAGCCTGATGTGGGGTTCAATCCCAGGACCCGGAGATCATGACCTGAGCTGATGAGAGATGCTTAACCGACTGAGCCACCCAGGTGCCCTGAAATAGTCTACATTATAATCTCTATTGGCTTTTTAGCTATGCCCTTTTGTATTTTTCCCACAGTTGCTGCTCTAAGGATAATATGCATCCTTAACTTATCACCATCTATCTTGAATGAAACCCCTGGATTTTCTATGTTCCATTTTCACATGTTACACACAACATTCAATGCCTTTTTTCATTTGTACACGTAATTCAAACTTAGCTAACTTAGGCAGTGAATGTTTCTAGCTATAACACAGTGGTACGGCCAGGTAGGCCCCTCTCTCAGCCTAGCAGTGGTTTGGGCAAATTTTTACCTATTGATCCATTTTGCCCTTAGTTCATAAAGTGAGTAGAAAACAGCATAGGACTTGTAAGCTTAATTCAGTTGCGACACAGGAAGAATGTCTAGGTGAGCAGCAAACCAGGATTCTAGCCTGAATCGTACACCCTATTGCAGAGAACAGAACAATAGGACAGAAGATAGGAGGGCTGGTCATTTTCTGGTGTGGTAGTCAGGGCCAGCCCCCTCAGCCCCCCACCCCCTTGAACACAGGGGTCTCCTATTCGATGTCCTGTGGCCCATCTGGTCTTTGGAGATGACTTTGGTCCCTTCCTGGGTAGACCAGTGGTCACTGGCCACTGTACAAATGGCAGGCTTGCTGTCTAGAGTTGGTTGCAAGGCTGCCTCTGACCTACTCCCCAGCCCAGTCTTCCCTCCACACAGTCTCCTGGGGGATGGGACATTCACCATATGCTCAACCTTGATTTAGACAGTACATGCACTGACGAGGTGTCTTTTCTCAATTCTCTTCCAGTCCTGATCACTGACAGAGAAAGTCTCAGCTGGGTCCTAATACGTCCAGCACCGCTCACTCACTTACTGGGTCATTTCCAACATGGCACCTGTCTGGGAACTGCTCTTGAGAAGGGAGGATGGTAAAAGAGGACAGCTCAGAATCTGATGGGATAGGAAGATGGGAATCCAAATAAATTCCACTTCCCCTTCACCCTGGCTAATGATCCCTTGGCTCCTTAGTCCTCCCAGACAAATGGCTCTCTTCTTCCCCCTCCCAGCACCTGGTCCTGAACCCTTCCCACCCCTACTTCCTCAGGCTCTGGGACACGAGGAACATATGGGCAACAGTCTGTAGCTTCTGCATGAGGCTGAGTGGGGAAAAGGAGGCGAGAACAGACCCCTGACCACACTTCCAGTTCCCAGGCACTGGGGGCTTCCATAGCTACCTTCCCAATAGCAAATCCTCCTTTTACAGACGTGGAGCCTGATGCTCAGAGACAGCAAGTGATTCACTCAGGGGTACCCAGTTAAAGCTGTGTGGATGAAGGTGAAGATATACCCAGAAACTGCTTGTTGAGGGTGGGGGTGGGGGTCCTTTAATGAACTCAAAAATCCTGTGCAACAGGCTGGGCCCCAGGAAACACATGCAAATGGGGGTAAGTTTGGCCCAAGTCCTACTCCCCTCCCCCACCCAGCTCTGCCCCTGACCCAAGGGAGGGGGAGGGCTCTCCTGGGCTATGTTTGGAATGCAGCAAGGCCTGCAGGGGGAAAGGGCAGCCTGCTGCCCAGAGGGAGCACGGGAGGGCTTGCATGCTACCAGGGTTGGAAGGGGGCCTCCTCTGTCCCCCAGGTCCCCCTCCTCCCAGGCAGCACAGGGACAAGGTGGCACAGAACTCTTCCCAGGGGCCGCCCCAGCTCAGGAGTGGCGAGTGGGGACTCTGCTTTGCCCCAGACAGGGCACATGTGAGGAGAGGGGGCCACTGGCCCAGTGTTCCTCCCACCTCCACAGCCATGACCTAAGGAGAAGAGTGAGGACAAGCTCTACCGGAATCCCAGCTACTGTTTCTTTGTCCTTGTCATAGGCCCCCTGGGCTTAGCCTTCATGTCCATTATCCTATACGAGCTGTGATTTTGAGAGCTAGAGCCTGAGATGACCCCATTCTACAGATGAGGAGACTGAGGTCAGATGCTCAATGGTCTATGCTGCAGACAGGACCTGCACCCACGCCAGCCCAGCTCCAGAGTCCGAGGTCTCAACCACAGGGCCGGGAGGCCTCCTATCAGCTGGCTCAGGCCCCCCATGGCTGTGAATTCCCCAGCACAGAGGCTTTGAGGGCCCCACAGGGGCCTTAAGGGGTGGCTGCAGGCCCATCCTGTACAGTCTAACGGGGGCCCCCAGCTGGACAAGCTCAAGTCCACAGAGGCAGTTCCAGTCCACCCACTTCCTCCTTGTACCCAGGGGAAGTGGTAGCCTCAGGCTTCCCCCCATGAGGGTTCAGAGATGAGTGTGGCCGGGAAGCAGGGGTGAAGGGCCAGACCTCAGAGAGAGAGAGAAGGTATGGCCATGTCATACAGAAAGTCAGTGGGACCTCAATCCTTGGGGCTGAAGAACAGCAGAGGCACCTGCCCATCCCAAAGCAAGGTTGGCTGGTCTTTCACCAGCAGCACACTTTCTATACCCCTTCCTACATTTCCAGATCCTCCTAATAAACCCACGTACTGGGTGGGAATAATTTCCTCCATCTTGCAGATAAACAGACCTGGAGCTGTGTGTGGCCACCCAGGCATATGTCCTGTCCGCCCCCCCCCCGGCCCCCCACCTGCCCCATCCACTGCCCTCGCAGGGATACAGAGGGCAGAGCCCACGCAGCGCACCTGCCTGTTTCCCTTCTGGGGGCAGGTATTTTCTAAG